>NW_021604629.1:3896365-4094948 GCF_004785775.1 Grammomys surdaster | reverse complement strand
TCTCTCTCTCTCTCTCTCTCTCTCTCTCTCTCTCTCTCTCTCTCTCTCTCTCACACACACACACACACACACACACACACACACACATACACACACACACACACAAAATTCCTGATGATATTCTGCTATACTGCTAGCCCAATTGTCATCTGAGAGGTGTCGCCCAACAATTGAGAGGAGTAGATGCTACAGTCAAACACTAGGCGAAGCCAGAGGAACCCCGAAAAAGAGGGTGAGAAAGGATTGTAGGAGCCAGAGCAGTTGAGAACACCATAAGAACACAAGCCACAGAATCAACTAAGCAGGGCTCATATGGGCTCACAGAGACTGAAGCAGCAATCACAGAGCTTGCATGGGTCTGAACTTTGTATATGCGTTATGGTTGTATACCTTGGTGTTCTTGTGGGATTCCTAACGATGGGAGTGGGAGTGTCTCTGATGCTTTTGCCTGAGCTTGGGATCCTTTTCCTTCTACTGGGTTGCCTTGTCCAGCCTTGATGTGAGGGTTTGTGCCTGGTCTTATTGATATCCTAGGAGGCCTGCTCCTTTTTTTGGAAGGGAAATGCAGGAGGAGTGGATCTAGGGGAGAGGGCGTGGACTGAGAGGAGTGGAAGTAGAGGAAACTACAGTTGGGGTGTAACATATGTAAAGAATAAAAACAACAACGAGAAAAACAAAACCAAAGCAAATAAACAAACAAGAAAATGCACCATAGGCTTGTCCACAGGCCAGTCTGGTGGCAGCATTTTCTCAATTGAGCTTCCATCTTCCCAAATGACTCCAGCTTATGCAATGCTGACATAACACTAGCCAGCACACTTGTATTGTCTCAGATGTGGCCAATTGGAGCCTACATCCTACATGGGGAGGCAGAGACACGAGTACCCCTAGGGCTTGATAGCAGCCAGTGTAGCCAAATCACTGAATTCTATGTTCAGTAGGAGAGTCTCTCAAAAAGTAAGGTAGTCAGTGACTAAGGAAGACACTTGTCCTCAACCTCTACCCTGCACATCCACATACATGCCCCTCGTCACATGTGTACAACATACACACAGGAAAGAAAGGAAAGAAGAAAGAGAGAGAGAGAAAGAAAGAAAGAAGGAAGGAAGGAAGGAAGGAAGGAAGGAAGGAAGGAAGGAAGGAAGGGAAATAAAGATAGAAAGAGAGAGACTGAGAGAAAGAAAGACAATGGTCCCTTTTTATTGGAGAATGGTATTAACAAACAAAAATTGAGTATAAAATATGCTGATTGCTCCTGGAGCATCCTTATTGCAGGTCTCTTCAGTGGCCAGAGCTGGAAAACAGATGAAGATTTGTGCACACACATATATATGTATGTGTGTATGTATGTATGTAAGTATGTATGAATGATATGAGGATATATATAGAGAGACAGTGCCTGGATTATGATGGTTCAGCTCAATGATTTTTCAGTGTTACAAGTTGTTCAGTAGAAATAAAATTTTGAGTTAAAAAATTTCTAGAAATATGCAACATTATACTCTCCTATATGCTGGGTGGTGGCAGTGAATGGCAGAACCTACTCAGCCACGCAAACCTACGGGAAACAACTTAGATTCCATACCAAACCATTGCTAGTTTTAGATGTAAGTGATCAATAAATTATCTCACATTTCTTATAAAACAAGCTACTTGTTAATGAATGTGTATTCTGAGCAGAGTGCTTAGAACAGTCTAGGCTGAGTGATGATGTTGAGTGGGTTATGTATATTAAATGAATTCCCAACTAACATTATTTTTAGCTTACAATGAGTATGTCGGGATGGGACTCCATCGTACGTCAAGGGCACCTATATACATTTGTATCCGCATATCTGTTTATGTCTTTATCCACTAGCTGTCCTCTCTCTGTGTCTCTCATCCACTTTGGGACAGTACATAATTATTCTGTTCTCTCTCCACAGTTAACAGCAAAAAACTTGGCTCTCATTAGCCACACTGTGCTCGCTAATTTGGTAAGTGATAAAATGTATAGAAAATATTTTCCAAATTATTAACTCAAATGTCTATGAAAAAGAAATATACTCAATAGCTAGTTCACAGTTCTCCCTGATGTTAGCCTAAGACCACTCGTCTAAGTCTTGTACAAAGGTTACCTGGATCCATTCCTTACTACCACTTCTGTCCAGAATTTCCTGTCACCTCTTTTCCAGCCATCTCATCCCTAACCTTGTCACACCTGAGCCTCTCAGGATTCTCGGAGCAGGTATGAGTGACTTATTGGCTGTAGAAGTCCTTCTCTGTATGCTGCGTGCAGCTCAGTTCTGTCCCCTGATATATAAGGCACCAACTGCTCCTCCACTGCTACTGTCCTGTAAGCCTCCATTTGTGTCCCCTCCCTCCCAGTCTCTTTGTGGCTAAGATCTATTACTGTCTTTTCCTCTATTTTACTTTGTTTTCTCTTTCTATTTGCTTATTTTTTTTTTTGAGGCAGCATCTTTCTACAATGTTCTTGCTGCCTGGACTCACCATGCTTCTGTCTCAGCCTCCCAAGCCCTGGGATTAGTGTGTGTTCAACTTCCAGCCTAATTACACATTCCTTTTAAAGGCGTCCCCACTAGCATTTTATTGGGATGGTAGGAGGAAAGGGATACTCTTATTTTGGTGGAGAGAGACAGAGACTGGGGGTCTTGTGTTTGTATTCTGTGGTTGGTCACTTGAGGATGCTAGAGTCACAGAGACCAGAGTTTGCACGCTGCAAGATGGTGGCAAGGTCCTTCAGCTCTCCACGGTGGATTTTTCATTTAGGATGCAGGGATGGGAAGCACCACAACATGTGTATTGGGTAGTGATGACAGTATTAGACCTTGTATGCAAAGTGTCTGGCACAGTGCCTGTGATCCCAAGCTGAATGACACCTGTTGGTTGCCATGCCTGCTGAGTTGGCCTCTCATTGTCCCTTCACTTAGGGTCTGCTAAGTGCTGAGCCTTCTGGGAGTCCCTAAGTTAACAGGGCAAGCTCCCAGAGAAGCTGTCCAGCAATCAACCCCAGGGCTGGCTCCGTTCTTGGCAGGAAGCCATGTCTCCTCCCTTGGCGTCCCTCTGTCCCAGGATGAGCTTTTGTTTTCCTGGGCCTTAAAACTTCTTCCCTGGCCAGAGGTCAGATGGCCAGTCAAGAGCCTCCCTGAGCTGTGGACCAGTCTGCCTCTATTGGCTCACTGCTTTTGAGCCGGGGACACACGATGGTCGCTGATGGGATGAGTGATGAGTTGGAGATTTTGGTAGAGTGAGGCCAAATCCCTGTGTGGCTCCAGGAACATGGATAAATATAGCCAGAGTAATTGCTTATGTTCTTTTAAGGATTAAAAGTCAGCTTTCGGGCAAGCTGTGAAGCTCCGTGACCAGGACAGCAAAGGACACAGTTCCTTTTTTAGAGCTGTGGTCAGCACTCCTTGTGCATTGCTGGATCCTGAGCCTCGGTGACGCTACTGTCACTTGACTTTAGTGGGGTTCACTAAGAGGGCACAGATAGACTATAGGTGTCCTTATCACATTGTGTTAGCCAATCCTGGGTCAGCTTACCAAAGGAATTCAATCAACACTTTTTAAACTTTTGTTGTGTTGCTCTTTGAGACAGAGTTTCTCTATGTGACAACCCTGGCTGTCCTGGAACTTGCATTGTAGACCAGGCTATCCTGGAACTCACAGAGGTCCACCTGCCTCTGCTGGAATTAAAGATGCATGCCACCGCTTCTGGGCTTTAATTGTTATTTTAATTATGTGCATTTGTATGTGTCTACAAGTGAATGCAGGGGCCCTTGGAGGGCAGAGGGGCTGTTGGAACCCCTAGAGCTGGAGTTACAGACCGCTGTGAGCATGCTGGGACCTGAAGTTGGAGTCCTCTGCCAAAAAGGTTCATGCTCTTAACCACCACTGCAGCCCCTTTGTAGCAATGAACATCTTGAGTGCACGAATGAAAGGATTATATTTTAATAATAACCATGGGAGAAGAGCATCTAGTTAACAGTAACATCTCAATGTCATTTTCCCAAATGAAATAAATAACTATGATATAAGCATCACCACTGAGAGAACCCAATGAAGGAGGATTTGGGCTCTCTACTGTTTTTATAACTTCCTATATGCCTGTAATTATTCCAAAATGAAAGTTAAAGCACACACACCCATATAACCTTTAGTTGGAATCTTCTCAGCATCCCTGACAGTTGGAGGAGGTGGTGCTGAAAGACAAACTAATTAAATCTCTGCCCAGAGCAATGCTTTTTGCCTTATTCCTTATTATTACTGATATAAAAGAATGTGTACTTTTTGCCTTATTCCTGTGGCCCAGGACTTTAAATGCGCAACCAAGTCACAGTGAATGCAGTAGACTTTACACTTTTTTATTTCATTTTTATTTTGTTTATGCATATATGTGGGCATGTGCATGTCATGGTGGGCATGAAGAGGTCAGAGGTCAGAGGACAGCTTTTTGGAGTCAGTTCTCTCTTCCACCATCTGGGTCCTGGGAAATGAATTTAGGTGTCCAGGCTTGCCAGCAGGAACCTTTCACCCCTGGGCCATCTCACTAAACTCACAACTTAGATTCCTTTCCCATGGATGTTTTACTATTATTGATTTTTGTGACAGTTTTTGTATGCACACACACACACACACATACAAACTTGTGAATGTGGGTAGACATGAATAAGTCTCTTTGTATGTATGCAAATATACATCTACATACACTTTTCCCACCCATGTGGCAGAAGATGTTCTTTTAGTTACTTCTCCATCTTAGAGCAGTGGTTCTCAACCTTCCTAATGCTGTGACCCTTCAATACACTTCCTCATTATGTGGTGAGCCCCCAACCATAAAATTATTTCATTGCTACTTCATAACTGTAATTTTGCTACTGTTATGACCTGTAATGTGAATATATGATATACAGAATGTCTGCTATGCAAACCCCGTGGGGTTGCGACCCACAGATTGAGAACCACGGACCTAGCAGCTTCTCCCATCACTACATCAAGGGCTCCCTCCTCCTTTGTTATGGCTGCACCCGTCTTCTTTTATGGCCCCCAAGTAGCGGACATTTATGTCATTCCTGATCCCTTTGCTTTTATAAACAACGCTGCGGTGAGTAAGCATACTCATCTGTCATTTCCCAAGTGTGGGAGTTGTTTATAAAATAAATTCCTAGAAGTAGATCTGGGTCACAGGGCCCGGGCCTTATAACCTTGTCAGTGCTGACATGACCTCTATAGAGTCTGCTCCAAGTGATGTTTTATAAAATGCTTGTAATTGAAGTGAGTTTTAAAAAGCCACTTGGTGACTGCTCTGTGAGTCTGGTAAAAGCTTTGGGCCACTACCAAGAGAAACACGAACCAAGTGCTGGCTCAGAGACTCACCAAGGCCATCCCTGACCCCTGGGTGTAGAACCATGGTGGAGAGGGTGGTAGATGGTAAAGAGGAAGGAGTTGTAGATGGAACCACCTCAGCTCACATCTAGGCCCCGACACCCAAGCTGCAGAGCACCTGAAGAGTTGTTCTATTTCTTTGAGCCTCGATTTCCTTTTCAAAAGAAAGATGCAATGGTTCTGTTTGAAAAGACACTTGCAAGATAGACACTTGCTTCCAGGAAAAGTATCTAATGCACTCTTAGGAATATAGTGGGTGTTTACTAAGAGGTTTACATGCATACTAGTGTGTGCATACACTTGAAAGCACGCAAAGCCTTAGGTTTAGTTTTAGCCTCTGGCTCCCAGGAGTTCCTGTAATATGCTTTAGCGCTTTCACACAGGACTAACAAGTGATGGCCTCTGTGAAGTTCTCAGGTTTAGCAAGTAAAACTACCCAGTTTCATTTCAAATGAGCAACATACAATCTTGTGGTACAAGTATGTATTTGGGGGCATCCTTACATGGAAATAATTGCATTTCATTTGAGATTTAAATTTGAGTATCTGGTTATCTGGCCACTCCTCCTAAGGGTTTCTCTGTTGCTGTCTTTAACTGCAGAAGGGGCTGTGGGGCCCCCATGTGGTTGTATTAGGGTTGACAGTCTGTGATCCCAGCCTTGAGCACTGTATCTGAGGATGGTGAGGACCAAACACGGTCAGGGTGTGGACTTCCAGAAGAAAGGCAGCCTTCCTCACCTGAGTTGAGGTTATTCGGGTTGGACGCTCTTCCGTGCCTTTCTAGTACCTATGAGACCCTGACTCACAGTGTCCTGATTTTTCACTATTGTCCCACTTCAGCGATGAATAGACTGAGACTTGGCATGTTAAGACCACAGGACCGTTAAGTGGAGGAGCTGGGACTGACCCTTGGGGCTGCTGCCAGGCCCAGACTTAGTTAATCCCCTTCACCATGGCCCTGTTCTCTCTGGCAATCCCAAGGGTTTAAGATGGGAGCAGCCTCCGCCTCCAAATCCCTGGGACAGGAAACATTCCCAGCTTCTCCTGGCAGTGAGCCAGGATCTTATCTAGGCTCACATGCTTGCTGGACACTCAGGGGTGGAAGGCTGGTCTGCAGATGTCCCCTTAATCCCCCTCTGGCAAAGGCAGAGTCCAGTATCTTCAACTGCCCCCCTAGGCACCACCATCAGCTATGGGGGTACCCCTTCAAAAGCCCAGGGTTAGGGGCTACTATTCAGGCCCAACTTTCCTTGAACCCCGAGGCTGGCTGGAAGGCTGCTCCTGCTTTTAACCCAGAGCCAGGCTGCAGGGGGCCCTGGTGGAACACTGGTTCCCAGTCCCAGCCCCTCATCCAGCCCCTCTCTGAGGAGGAGGCAGGCGATCGGGCCTCTGCAGCCAGAGCTTTTCAGCTTGGAGCTCTGGAGCCAGATGTAACATTGACCTTAAATGGTAAAAGCTCCCCAGAGTGAAGAGAGGCTGGCCGGGAAGGAAAGGGGAATAACTCAGTTTTAGGTAAGTCATCGCTATTGCCTAGAATAACCTGCCTCTTCAGCCTGAGGGAAGCAGAGAGGCGGCTTCTCCTCCTTAAAGGTACAGGGCTCTGGGATGGGGGCACTTAACTTTAAGTTGCAGGGGAGGTGGCCTGGTTGGGTGATATTTTAGCTGAGTCTTTTTTATTGTTGCTGTCTTAAGTTTTAAATAAGAAACAAAACGCTCAATCCTCACTAAATCCTGCCCCTTCTACTTGCTGTTGGAAAGCACGACAGTTTGGGGTAAAGATGTGACTGCTCACTAAGCCCCTTACTCTTGGCTTTCCCGCAGGATCCTTTGTGACAGTAGAGAAATGCCGGAGCTGTGCAAAACAGGCAGGGTGGCCTTTCTTCCCTGGGGCTTCCTGTGTCTCTCCTTTGTTCCCTTTCAAGTCTGCATGTGTGAACCCGTTTGTCCATCCATCTTCATCATTGACTCTGTCCATTTCTATGCTTGACCTTCCTGACCTGTGCTCTGGTCACAGCCCCGTTTCCCTGTCCTCATCTCTCTTCTTGTACCTGTCCCCTGGCCCACCACAGCGTGTCCCCCTTTCACAGTGCTCTCTCTCTCTGAGTGTGTGTGTGTGTGTATGTGTGTGTGTGTGTGTGTGTGTCTGAGCCTGTGTTCTAGCCTGCACCTCTCCAGAGTTCATTGGAAGCTATTCCTAGAGTGAGTGGCACTCAGGCAGGCTTTCTCAAAGAGAAGGTAGCAGAGCAAGGCTCAGGAAAAGCCCAGCTGCCGGCTGCTTCTTGCGCAGTAAACAGTTGTAAAAGCTGGAGAGGCCTCATAGTCTGCATAAACAGCAGCATGGCCCCGGGACCCCTGGCTGGCGCTCCTGCCTCCACAAGTGACAGCTGCTGCTCTTTAACAATCCTCAGGCAGCTCTCGGTGGCATAGAAAGCAAGGCAGCCCTGAACTTGGCTGAGCTGTAGTCTGCACGGAGGAGGAGAGAGCCGCTAGGGCTGTCAGGCTGGGGTAGGAGTGAGGCAGGCCCTGGAGGAAGGGCCTCTCCCCTAACAAGAGGTGACACATGCTAGCGGGGCATATGCAGTTCCTCCTCATTTCAGCGACTTGCCTACATCACACAAGAAGGGCCAGAGCTAGGATTTGAAAGCATGCCTACATGGGTCCCCACCTGACAACTGTGAGCACCTCCAATAGCGGCCTCTGATTTTCAACTCAGTGATAATGCAGTTGTCACTGTTATATTTGGTCCATAATTCAATGCCATGTGTGTATGCATGTGTTGGAGATAGCTGTGTTCAAGCCCATGTCTCTTCCCAAATGTGTGGTGGCGAGTCATTTCCTCGTACTCTTTATGACCCTTTCAGAAGGAAAACTGCTAATTGCCACAACATGAATAAGTCATTGCCCATAATTGTGTTCTGTGAGCCACAGAGAAGTGGCACAGCTGATGTGACCTCAGTTGGCCGTCTCTAAGGGTTCTGCTCTTGACACTTCCACTCCCTTCCCCCCTCCATACCCCATTCACCTCTGCTGGGTCCTGTTTCTGAGAGGATGGTGGTAGGAGCACATACCCTCATGTGACATCTAAGGCTGTCACATGAAGTGTCACATGACCCCACAGTGTTGCTAGGACAACTTTAGCTGTCCCTCAGCTTTACAGGTGGGGCACTTGGGCTAGAAGGTGTTTAGTGCCACAGAATGACCTAGTATCTTAGGTAGATTAAGAGCCAATGATTCCCAGTTCCCAGTAGGCCTCAGGGCTCTTCATTTGGGGAAAAAACATTCTTGGAGTCCATAGGAGGAAACTGGATTGTTTATGTGATGAATGGGTTCCAGCCAGAAGACTGAAGTCTGTAAAAACAGAGTCCACACTGTGTATCTTGTGCCCCAAATGATGCTGGGAGCCTACTGAGTGTTCAGACTCATTTTTGGATGAATGAACAGATGTAACACATCTAAGATTTGTCTTGGTTAAAAGGACTTGGGTTTGTTGAGCACTTGCTTCTGCTGGCCAGAATCTTGCTGTCTGGCTTAAAAGATGCTGCATGGGGAGGTGCTGTCTATATATCCCTCCCTGCTTTTTCAACCTAGTAGCCCCCACAGGGCCACTGGGCTGGACAGCCATCTTCAGTGTGGTTTGACAGTTTGTTTAATGCCCAGGGTCTAGGTAAAGAGACAATAACTGCCCTTGCACCTTGGGGAGCTGAGTCAGAGCAGGGAGGGAGATGGAAAACTGAGTTCTGGTATAGTAAGTGCAAAGGAAAAGAGGAGAAAAGGATGTTAACTGAATTGCTACTGTGTGCTCAGACCTTGTCCCCATGGACAAGTCAGTAGTTATGTTACAACTCAGACTCAGGATGCTGTAGCTTAGAGGCACACAGCTGCTGCTACTTGTGGTGGGTTCCAGTGCAGGCTGGTTCTCTCTAGGATAGGACAACTTCTGTAGATGTTACCCTGCCTGCAGTTACTAACTCAAGTCCCAGGAGTAGTTACTAAGTGCTGCTATCTGAACAGGGGAAATCAAGAATCGAGGAAAAGCAGCCATCATACCAGCCCTGTGGATTTGGGGCTTCAGGTGACAGCCTAGGTCTGTCTCACATGATAGACCATTGGACCTGGCATCTAAGCAGAGGTAACTCCTGCCTGTGACCTTGGGCTGTGACCTTGAACAAACCTTGCCTTCTCTGCCTGGTACTTCTCTAGGGAAGACAGAAAGCAAATCGCAGAAAAGCTTCCCCAGCTAGTGACAGATGCAAAAAGGTGTGCTAAGACTGGGCTTGGGCACAAGACTGGACCCTTCTACATTCCATCACAGATAAGGGAGGGGCCCAAGAAGCTCCACCCCTGCCTGAGGAGCTGTTGCCAGTTAAGGGTAACCTGGTGTCATTTTCTTCATTGGTGTAGACATTAAGTTGCCTATACTCTAGGAAGTAACCCCTTACTCGTGCTTACAGAGGAGACCTTAGTTAACTCAGTGAGTTAAAAAAATAAATAAAAATTTAAAAGGGTACAGAAGATGAAGAGAGGGGGAGCAGGAATTGGGGGTGGGAATAAGAGAGAGTGTTGAGGGTGAATTTGATCACAATGCATTGTGTATGAAATTGTCAAAACAGTGTGAAACTCAACCAAATGTCCTTTCAATAGCAGCATGATTGAATAATATAATTAAAGCTGTTACTACAAAAGGAACTGGTCTAAATCAGCACTGGTTACTTCTTATTTTCCTTTATTTATAATTTTTATTCTGTTATTTTCCAGTAGTAAAAGTAGTCTTTGCTCCTACTAAACTTTCTTGGGGAAATATAGAGATGAGTATAGGAAAGAAATTCAGAAATAATTATAAAGAGAAGAACCACTTCAGAATCTCATCATTCAGAGATAAGTATTGCTAATATTATAGTAGATTCTTATTTGTACTTTTATCATGCAAATACTGACCAGGCCAGAACCTGCTTAGCTTCTGAGATGGTATGATTGGGCATGTTTCGAGAAATACATTTATGTGTTCCTCTCTGCCTTTCTACTCTCCACCCTTTTCTATCTTTTGAGACCAGGTCTTAGGTAGCCCAGACTGGCCTCAAACTCAACAAGTAGCTGAAGACGGCCTTGAACTTCTAATCTTATGCCTGGGTACCCACCACTACTCTCAGTACACGTGTTGAAGTTTATCAAACGTAGGGCTTAGTGTGAGTCATAGTGATTTTTGTCAATTTGACACAAACCTAAGACTAACTGCGAAATTGCCTCTATCAGATTGGCCCATGGCCATGTCTGTGGGGGCTTTTTCTTAACTAAGGGTTGATGTGGAAGGACCCAGTGTGGGCAGTTCCACCTCCAAGTGAGTTGAACATGGGCTATATAAGAAAGGTAGCTGATCAAGCCACAGGTAAGAAACATTCTTCTGTGGTTTCTGCATCGAGCTCTTGCCTTGAGTTCCTGCCTTGGCTTCTCTCGCCCCATGTTGCTTTTGGTCATGGTTTTATCTCAGCAACAGAAAGCAAACTTGAACACTAGGCAAGCAGCTTCCAACTGAGCTATAGCCCAGCCCTGTAGAGTCTTTATATTGTTCTATATTTTTATAAAACTAAGACCTTGAATGCTTTGTAGTCTGATAGTTTTAGCTGCACATCCCACTGTGATCTTCTGTCTGCGTTGTTAATGATTCTTCAAGCACAATGGTTTTGCAATAGATTCACAGTGCAGAGTCATGTTCGCTGTTGATGTTTAATCAGTCTTCCTGTTAGTGGTATTTGCAATGTGGGTTTCTCTAGAGGATTATCTGAGGGACACACATGACATGTTTGCTGTTCCATGTTTACAGCAGTTGTAGTTCTCAGAGGTGGATATGTGCTGTGTGGCCTGATGTCTGTCTGTGGGCCACTGCCAGCTTTACATGCAGGGAATCACACAAACCTATTTCTGGGTCCTCTTGGTCTTTTATACCCAAGGAGGGATTCTGTATTTGAAGACCAGTGTCTGGGAATGAGAATTGTTAAAACCAGGACAGGCCTGGGCAGATCGGGAAGCGCTCACCCTCATTTGAGTCCAGTGTGACTTCAACAGCTTTCTTACACCTCCTTGTCTCTCTTCTTGGTAAATCGAGAGCAGGTCTTGGTGCTGAACCTTTAGTGGTTGTAATAACCTTTAGTGGAATGTAATAACTGTTTTGATTGTGTTTATAGTTCTCTATTTGTGTTAACTGGTGCTGACTTTTCACTTTAGATAGAACATAGAGCATCCCTTTTAGATAAATGCAACGATGGTTGCTGGCACACACTGAAAGCCTGCTGTGTGCTGGGTGATTGCCAGGGCTTCACAGAGGTGGTTCATGAAGCTATCATGGTAACCCTACCAGGCAGCTGCCATTATGGTCTTCAGCATCCAGATGAGGCACAGAGAGGGAAGGACAAGGAGTTTTCCCAACAACATGAATTTATTAAGTAGTACAGCCCAGATTTCTACCTTGGTTTATTGCTCATAAATGAAAGGGTATTAAGTAAATAGATGAATAGGCAGAGCAAAACTGATCAGGATCGTGTGTAAAGACCCAGTTAGCCAATAGCCTGTGGAACAATAGCATGCTCACTGTTCACAGCCTGCAGTGTGTGTGTGGGGATGCAGTTCCTAGAGTGGCCTCCCTTTTGGAGGGACCCACAGGCCATAGCCACTTCTCTTGCTGACACATTAAACAGAGGCAGTCAGGTTGCCTTGTGCCCTTAGGCAAAAGGCCTGACCTTTTTCTTCTCCCTGCTCATTCTATAATTTTGTCAGTAGGATGCACAAAGGGTCACTGTGAAGAGGAAACGGGGGTATTTCTCTGAACCACTGCACATGTAAAGCCCCTTTTAAAATCACCATGATTAGGCCTGAGGAAAGGGCTCAGTGGTAAAGCACTTGCAGTAAAAGTGTGAGGACTTGAGTTCAGATCCTCAGTTAGGATATAATCTATCTTGTTGGAAAACATGGCCCCAGGAGCAGCCTGAGACTGTGGCAGGGTGAGCTGCCTCCTCACTAGGCAGATCAGGAACCATAGTAAGGAGGAATATGGTGTTCGGTTGGCTTTCTCCTTTCTCCCTTGTATTCAGTCCAGGACCCAGTCCATAGGTGGTGCTGCCCATATTTGGAGTGGATCTTCTCTCTGGAAATGTCCTCACAGACATACCCAGGGGTATGCCTCACCAATGCTCTGGGTGTTTCTGAACCCAATAAAGTTGACAATCAAGAACAATTGTTACCAAGATAGACATTACGGTGATCATGACTGTGACCTTTCAACATATGGACACATGATGCCCACCACTGGGAAATAGTTATGAAATATTAAGGAAGTTTATTTGTTTCCGTTTTAAAAATAAAAACAGAAAACAGTTTCCAAGTTTTTTTCCTATGTTCTGTTGGGCTATCTTGGATTTTTGTTTGCTTGTTTGTTTGTTTTGCTTATTTTCGAGACAAGATCTTGTTATGTTGCCCAGGTTGTCCTTGAACTCATGATCCTGTTGCCTAATTCCCCAAATGGTGGGATTGCCTGCATGCACCGGACCCGTAGGCCTGACATGTCTCATATTTCATGGATGGGCCAACTGTACAATGAGAGCCATTGCGCTAGGACACAGGCCTAGTCTGCCCAGGCTCTGGTGATTCCTAGTCTCTAGGTTTTCAGAAGAAAGATCTTGAATGACCCAGCATGAGATCAGCAGTGATAGTGGTCAAGGTCAAGGAACAGGATGTAGTTATGGTTATATCAATGGTTCTCAACCTTTGGGTCCTGACAGCTTTGGGGATTGAACACCCTCTTCATAGTGTTTACATATCAGATATCTTGCATGTCAGATATTTACATTGTGATTTATAACCGTAGAAAAATTACAGTTATGAAGTAGCAACAAAAGAATTTTATGGTTGGTGGCCATCGCAACATGAGGAACTGTATTAAAGGGTTGCAGAATTAGGAAGGTTGAGAACCACGGTCTTATACGCAGGGTTTCCTCAAGAAGGGGAAACTGCTAAAACCAACAGTATCTTCAAAAGAAGTTTTGACTTGTTAACTTGGAGTGACCTTTCTAATGTGGGATTGCCTTTCTGCCCCATTGTACACACAAAGAATGATATCCATCACATGTGGGAGTTTTACTTTTACCCACTGGACAGGAGTCTTACTTCTTTTCTCTCAGCCCTGTGTGGCCAACATATACAGCACAGGTTTGGCTATCTAGGACTTTCCCTGACTCGGAGGCAGATTATTTCTTAGTTCTGCTGGGCCCAACAGAGGAAAACAGGTATGGGAGGTGTTGGGTTTCAAGGATTTCATGTCTTAGACCCAGAGATGCTTGGCAAATTGTCCCTAGATCAGCATTTGTACAGTTTGGAAGGCACCAAAGTCATTTATGTACACAAAGCACCTTTTCAGAGTTCGGAGAGGAAGAATCCATTTGATAAAGTCTATAATGATGTGGGGTGTGTGTGTGTGTGTATGTGTGTGTGTGTTGAGAACAACAACATACTTGTTGTTGTTCTTACTACTATAATAGCCATCATTTATTGAGTGTCAGCTAAATTCTGTGTCTGGTGCATTATCTATATTATTTTTGCTATCTGTGAGGTAGTTAATAGTGTTATCTCCTTCCTTTTTAAGAAAATTGAGCCAGGATCACACAGGTGGAAAGTATCAGTGCCAATGCCACATCACCCTTGCTTGCCAAGTGCACACAGCACGTCGAGGGATAGAAATCCTAATCCCTGCAGTTGGGAGGCAGAGGCAGGCAGATCTCTATGAGTTTGAGGCCAGCCTGGGCTACATAGTGATTTCCAAGCCAACACCAAAGTACGACCTTGTCTAGAGAGAGAAAGCAGGAGCAATAAATAGCGAGAGCAAGGGGAGGTGGGATTCGCACTCTGGAGTTGACCGGGCCAGGAGGGAAGTATAGGTTGAGTTAGTAAGATGTCAAAAAGGTTAGCCTAGAGGGCTGGAGAGATGGCTCAGGGGTTAA
This sequence comes from Grammomys surdaster, assembly GCF_004785775.1. Taxonomy (NCBI): domain Eukaryota; kingdom Metazoa; phylum Chordata; class Mammalia; order Rodentia; family Muridae; genus Grammomys; species Grammomys surdaster. The sequence continues at coordinate 4,080,580 of NW_021604629.1, read as the reverse complement.
GAGCATTTGCTGCTCTTGGAAAAGGCATGAATTTGCGCCCCCTCCCCCCCACCCACAATACTCTAATGACAACTCACAACCATTTATAACACCAGTTCCAGGGGATTCAATACTCTCTGGTTTTCGTTGGCACCGCATACATATGGTGCACCTGCATACCTGCTGACAGAACACTCAGACCCGTAGTAAGAAACATTAAAAAAAAAAAAAAAGCCTGCTCATTGTGGGTTTTCAGAGATGTATAAGGAAAGGTAGTATTGTGGCAGGGTTTTCATGAGTGCCATGGTCCATGGCAGGCAGAGCCTGTCTAGATGAGAGGACCCTCCAAGGTTTGAAGACAGTGATGGTTGGTCAATACCCACTCCTGGTGTGCCATGTCCTGAGAAGAAAGGGAGCTAATATACAAGGGGTGGACCCTCCTTCTGAGCCTGGCTCACACTATGCCCGTGGGCAAACTGTCTTGTTTTTCCAGGGGCTCGATTCCTCACCATAAACTGTTTATTCTGCAAGATCTAGGGATATACCCGACAGTTGCATGATTAAGGCCATCCCAGGGCAATAATTGTGACAGACATTGTGTGGGTGACAAGGAGGGGCCTTGCAGGTGTGTTTACGAGCCAGCTGTTATGGCTCACTCTCTGAAAGGCCCTGCAGTGCCCCTGGGGACAGCTGGGCTGGCATCAGTCTGTGCTTAAGGAAACATTTACTGTTGGAGGAATGCCTGTTTCCCATCATTTTGTTAACAAGACGCTTGATTTATGCTTCAGTTTAGACATTCACCTCTCAGATCAGAGCTGATGGTCTTGTTTTCATCCTTAGCAGAGCTGTGATAGCCTGGTCCTTTTCCTTGGGCTATGGGTTCGGTTATTCCAGGCTCTCTGGCTTTGGGAGGAAGAGAGTACTCATAGACCTGGGGGTTTAGTTCCTGGGAAGGGATGGACCTAGTAGAATTGGGACAAGTCCAGCAAACCTTGGGCACGTCTTCAAAGTTCCCAAAGTGGAGAATTATTGAACTCAAGAAGACCCAGGAGACTGTGCAGCCAACACCCACCCACACAGCACTCACTTGGATGCTTTCCTTTATCATCCCGACAACCATAGAACCTGGACCTGTGTGGTTTTTCAGGTATCCTCCAGAGTTCATTCTTAGCCATGAGTAAGTGGCATAACTAAGCTCACTGCCACCTGCCCTGTCCCCAGGTCCTCATTAGCTTCTTGTGGACCCCAGGAACTTTTGTCTTCATGGGTTTCTTCCTCCTTCAGGAGAATATTTACAGACTAGGAATGCTGCTCAGTTAGTTGAATATTTGCTTAGCACGCACGGAGCCCTGTGATCCATGCCATAAAACTGGAAGTGATGGCCCACATCTGGAATCCGAGCACTCAAGAGGTAGAGGAGGAGGTTCAGGAGTCTAAGGTCATCCTTGGCTAAAGAGACTAAATAATAAACCCAAACTTAAAGTGTTATTTTCTAGGCTGGTGGGAAGATAAACATATCTACTGAAACATTCTTTGACCTAAAAGTTCATTTTTCCTTCTGATTTTGGAATCCAAGCACTTTTGTGGGTTCTTGGCTCTGGTCCCTCTGTGTCTGATGGAGAAGTTAGTGCTGTCCATGTTACCTGGTTACCTTGAATACATCTGGAGACTGTGGTGCCAGCATCACCTAGAATTGAGGGATAGCTGCAAAATCCTGAGGGCTGCCACACACGCACAACTTCACACTCTGAACCTTTACCATGTCCTGGCCATAGTTTATAAATCTATTCTCTGGCACACTGAGAATGGCTGGATTCCAGGAAACAGTTTCCCTCCAGGATGGACTCTCAGGAGATGGCTTAGTCAGTAAAGTGCTTGCTTTTCAAACATGAGGATTTAAGTTGGATCCCCAGAACTTACACAAAGCTAGGTGTGGCGGTATATGCATATAACACTAGCCCCAGGAGGGGAGACTTTGGTCTCATTGGATAGTCAACCTAGGCCTACTTGGTCAGTCCCAACAAGAGACCCTGTCCCAAACAAAGAACAAAGTAAGGTGAATGCCTCCTGACCTCTGGACTTCACATACCCATGCACATACGTGCATACACACACACACAGTCCAATATGGAAGGTGTATCCAGCATTCAAAAGCCATGTAAATGTCAACATTCCTGGATGACTCTGTGTACCCTCCTCCTCCTCCTCTATGCCCTCCCCCAGGGACAAGTGAGACAAAGGATCATTAATCCTCTTCTGGGTTACTGCTCCTGGTTTTCTTCTGAGGCATCAGTGTTCTGGAGCCATCTCCACAGGAAGCGAGCCCTCAGCCCAGGGGTGACAGATCTATGTACAACCCTAAGTGACTATTCTTAAAGACACCCTCCTCTCCCACCTCCAGATACCATCTAATCCAAAAGGCCTTAGGGCACCCTAGACTTATGTTTTATAGGGGACACCTGGCCTAGAAAAAAAAATGGCTTGACCAAATAAGGCTAGAGGATGATAAATTCTGTCATACTATTCTGGAGATTTATCTTGTGCATTTGTGCCCTAAGCGCTCGGAGACGCCATGCAGGGCCGAAGCCTCTCGTACCAAGATCCCCAGATGGAGTGGCATGTAAGCTTTTCAGAGCTCTTACCTTCACTTAGACATGCTTGGGAACGGCTAGTCTGGTGTTCGTGCTTGATTGGATGTGGGCTAGATTGCCAAATAACTATAGGCTCCTCAGCTCTCACAGAACCACCAATGAAGGCCATCTCATCCCCAAAGCTCCCACTTGGAAGGCAGATGGTGGGTGAGGATAGGGAAAATGGTCCCCCGTAGGCTAGGCTCCTGTGACTCTGGAAGCATTGTGGTACTGCATGGAGCCCCAGCTTTCTTGTTTGAAATGTCATCGTCTCATAGGAAGCTTGGATGTCTCAAGGCCTGTGACAGGCCTCCTGTGAACAGGGAAGGTTGGCACTGTATCCTGTCATCTCTTGCCTGTCTTATTTTTTGTTATCTCCTGTCCTCACGTGGATGTGGAAGCCCTCAGTACACAGGCCAGCATGGCTGTATCACTTTGGTTTGGAGGTCACCAGGATTCCTTAGTCCAAGAGCTGGTTTCTCCTTGAAAATGGAGGGTGCACTCCTGTGACCAATAAAAGGTCAAGGAGGAAATCCATAGTGCTTTGGCCGAGCTGTGGGCTGTGTTAGGGTCACCTTGGTGGAAAGATGAGAAGAGACCACCCAGCTAGGACTTATACAGTAGTGGAATACCCAGGAAAGGTACACATTATACTCCAGGGAATGGGTAGAATCTGCCCCAGGAGAAAAGGCAGATTAGAAATGAGATGCCATCCAGGCCTAGTGGTGTAAGCATGTGACCTTAGCTATTGGGGAGGCTGAGAATTGTGAATCCAGGGCCAGCCTGGGCAACTTAGTGAGGCTTAAAATTTAAAATGTTGAAAATGTGCCAGGGATATAGTTTGGTGGCAAAGCACTTGCCTAGCATGTCTAGGCTTTCTGATTCCATCTTCAGTAGTGCAAAATAAAATTTACAATTTTTAGTTTTGTGGCAGTGTTCACAGAAGGCTGGCCTGGCCTGACCCATCACACAGCAGGGGTTGTATCTAAACAATGGCGATCCAAGTTCAGAACCTATTTCACAAAGGCCTATTTCAAAATGACCTTCGACAGAGAGACAGATGAACAGAGGGCTCTGTGGTGGTGTAGAAAGGGCTGGGTTGGAGTGTTAGTCTTGGCTGAACCTTCATGGCCATGTGGCCTTGCCAAGTCCCTTCTGCACCTATAGGACAGACCTAACATTATCTGCCTGAGAGTATTATTGTATGCATATATTAAGCAGTAAGCAGAACATGGCTTATGCAATGGAAAGGTTCCAAACAGAAAGAGATTAAAACAGACCACCTTCAAGGAGCCATCAGGACAGGGAAACCATGATGAAATCCCACTAAGGAACCTTGGCCTCTCATCTCATGACATCATCTAAACAAAGACTACTTGTGTTGGCAAGGAGAAGAGGTAATGAGATTAAGTCACATGACTTGGAAGTTCCACTTTTAGGCATTTACATAAAACACCTAAAAATAGGTGTTCCAACAAAAGTAGGTATAGTAATATTTACAGCAGTTCTATTTCCAATAGCTAAAAGGCAGAAATAATCCACGTGTCTATGAACTGGCAAATGAATAAACAAAATAGGAGATAGCTACACAACGGAATATTGTCAGCTATAGAAAGAAATGAGGTTCTGATAAATGTTACAACACAGATGAGCTTCCAAATGACACAAAATCCCACACTGTATGTTTCTAGAACAGATAAACCTGTATATGGAGAAAGCAAATTAGAGTTACCTCCCAACTCCCAGAATATATCTCTTAGAGAAGTTCAGCCCCTGTGGGAGTGTGATTTCACTCCCAAACATTTATTCTTAGGAATTAAGAGGCAGAGAACCACTCACAGCACTTCTCCAAGGGACCATATATTTTAAAAAACTTCTTTCATTGTTATCACTATTATTGTTATTATTACTATCATCATCATTATCATTTTTATTAAGAGTCTCATGGAGCTCAGGCTGGTCTCAGACTCCTTATATAGCCAAGGCTGGCCTTGAACTCTTCTGGTCTGTACCTCCAAAGTGCTAGGAGTTTCCCAGGTGGGTGTTTCTGCTCTCCTAAGCCACGTGCCAGGTTAAAGGTCTCCAATTCAGTAACAAGTCGAAGGCACAACTTGAGAATTTCCTACTTGAGAGACAGCTCGGCCAGTGAAGGGCAGAGAGGGACCAGGCAAAAGGGGAATGAACCAGGCAAGCCTAGGGCAGCCAGGATGGAAGTTAGGATCTGACAAAGGCATGCTGGGAAAACAGGGATGTTTTAGAAATAGCGACATCATTCCCAAGGGACTGGCCTAGCTAAGGATGGAAGGCAATTTTAGATGCTCTGACGACTATTTTTGGAGATAGAATCACATTAGTTTACTGCTGCTTTAAATGGTGGACATTTAGGGAGCCCTGAAGGAGCTCAAAGGCGGCTCTCCACCCAGCATTGGTGTAGCATGCTTGGAATCTGCAGCCCCTTGTCTATGCCTTTCCAACCCAAGATTGCTTCCTGTTTCTCTGTGGTACCCAGCATTGAAAACAACACTAACTTCTCCAGTCTGCTATCCTGGGAAATGACAAGGCCATTTCAGGCACACTGGGAAGCTTGGGTTCTGGCTAAGCCTAGAGTTTGGGGAGTTGGGGGAAGAGATCAGAACAAAAACATCCAGAAACTTCTCTGGCCCTTTCTTTCCGCTGAGTTGTGAGGAAGCTAACCCAGTGTGGAGATCACAGCTAAACTTCCTTCTGAGCTTAACTTCTTTTTCAGGCGTCCATCAGCAGCAGGAGAGCCTTAAGCGAGGGGGTCACTGTAGCAGATGATATCCTCATTGTGATGGACACACTGGGAGGGGGTGAACAGGGAGGGCATCTCTGGGAAGTTCTCAGCTGAAATCTCAGGGGAATGGCCCTGTGAGCTTGGAATAGCTCACAGTCCTGTTTCCCCAAGTCTCTCCCTACTGATGAAGACAAAGCAGGTCTGGGAATCTCTGACTGTGGAGTAAATCCTGCCTCTGTTTGACTTCAAGAAGTGAAATGCAAGACATAGTCTCCATTTGTGCTGTGCTCATAAAGTGCATCTTTGTGAATGGCTTTGCTGACAGAATTCCAAGTTTATCCTATGAGAAACGGTACATACCCTGCCCCTGCCCCAAAAAGTCCTATTTTGAAACTGATGTATATGTGTATGAGTGAGTGTGTGTATATGCACACATGCATGTGTGTGTGAGAGAGTGTGTGTATGTTATGTGTGCACATATGTGTGCATTCATGTAAGTGCATGCCTGTGCATTTGCAAATGCACCTGTGATCTTGTCTAGACTGTGGCATCCAGCTTGTACTGGCCCTGCTTGTACTCGCCTGTCTGCTGTAGCTTTGATAAGTCCCATCTCTTCTCTTTTTCTCTTCTTTCAGGCTCTTTTTTGTCTTTTTCTTCACATCTTCCAACCTGACCCCAGCAGAGAAGCAAACCCCATGTCTCCTGTCACCTGACTTTCTTGCATTATGGACACTTGAGGATTTAGATCCCACCTCCCTTGACGTCTTCTGTCTTTATGTTTTGCTTTGGTTCTGCAGTGTTGGGGTGAACGCAGTCCCTGCACATGGCAGGCAAGTCCTGCTGCTGAACTTTGGCTCCAGTACACCTGATGTTTGAGGAAACTTCTCACTGAAGTAAAAATATAGGGCCAGCCTGCATTCTCTCTCTCTCTCTCTCTCTCTCTCTCTCTCTCTCTCTCTCTCTCTCTCTCTCTCTCGTTTGAAACCGGCTTTATTAAAATGCAATCCATGCACCATGTAACTCATCGATTCAAGTGGCTACACTTGGTTTTCATGCATTCAGAGTTATGTAGTCATTATCACAATCTAGTTCATCAACCTCAAGAAACTCTCTTCTCAATAACAGCCACTCTTCATTGCTTCTATCCCCCTGCCCTAAGCAGCCACAATTTACTTTGTGTTTTGAAATTTTGTATGAATGAAGTCATACAATGTGTCATTTGTGACAGGTTTCTTTCATTTAGCATAATGTTTGAATGTTTCATTGTTTTGGTTGTTTTTAATTAATTGATTAATTAATAACTTTGCTTCTTAGCCACAGTTTCCCCTCTATCATCTCCTCACAGTCTTCCCCACCCTCACCTCTGCTTGCCCCATCCACTCCTCTCTTTCTCTTCAGAAAAGGGGAGGCCTCCCATGTATATCAACCAGCCTTGAAGTTTCAGTAAGACTAGGCCCATCTTCTCCTATTGAGAAGATATGACAGCCCAGTAAGGAGAGTGGGTCCCAAAGGCAGGCAACAGAGTCAGAGATAGCCCCTCATTCTGCTGTTAGGAGTCCCACATGAAGACCATGCTACTATTTTTATTATTTTTAGTTAGCATGTGTGAGGGAGGGTGTATGCCCACTGAGTGCAGTACCTGTGGAGGCCAGGAGAGGGTGTCGGCTCTACCTGGAGCTGCAGTTACTGATGGTTGTGAGCTGTCTGATATGGGTGCTGGGAATCTAACTCAGGTCCTTTGCAAGAGCAATGTCTTAGTCAGAGTTTCTATTCCTGAACAAACGTCATTACCAAGAAGCAAGTTGGGGAGGAAAGGGTTTACACTTCCACATTGCTGTTCATCACCAAAGGAAGTCAGGGCTGGAACTCAAGCAGGTCAGGAAGCAGGAGCTGATGCAGAGGCCATGGAGGGACGTTACTTACTGGCTTGCTTCCCCTGGCTTGCTCAGCTTGCTTTCTTATACAGCCCAAGACTACCAGCCCAGGGATGACACCAGCTACAAGGGGCCCTCCCCTCTTGATCACTAATTGAGAAAATGCCTTACAGCTGGATCTCATGGAGGCATTTCCTCAAGGGTGGCTCCTTTCTCTGTGATAACTCCAGCTTTTGTCGAGTTGACACAAAACCAGCCAGTACAAGCATTATATGGTCTTAACTACTGAGCCATTTCTCTACCCGCCCCCCCCAAACACCCCACCACACCCCAGATACATAGTCTAGCATATACTTATATACTTGTTTTAGACTGAGCAGTATTCTGTTGTATGGCTACACCATCTTTTGTTCAGCCATTGATTACATAATGAACATATAGTGTGTGTCCACCCTTTCGCGATTGCAGGAAAGGCTGCTGTGGACATTGTGCATGTGTTTTGTGTAGACTTATGTTCCCTTTTCTCCTGCATAAATTCAAGGAGTAGAACTGGTGGATCAGTGTGGTTCTGTTTAACTTTTAGAAGAACTGCCAGAGCGCGCTCACCGTTTCCTGCATCTGTCTACTGGATACCTGCTCTAATTCTTTTACATCCTCATCACATTTGTTATCTGGCTTTGCGATTTTTGTCACTATAATGGGTTTGAACCGCTATTGCATTCTTTAAATTGTTTTTTAAAAATTGAGATTATACTTATGCTATTTCTCTCTTCACTTTTCTCCTTCCAACCCCCAATATAGCCTTCCTTGCTCTTTTAAATCCATGACTTCTTTCTTCATTAATTGTTGCCATATATATATATATACATATATATATATATACATGTGTGTGTGTGTGTATGTGTGTGTGTGTGTGTATTCCTAAATATGTAAACACAATCTGCTTATTCTATGTAATGTACTTGTCTATCTATGATGTGCATATTTTCAGGGCTGACCATTTGGTACTGGATAACTAAGAGATGTTTTCTTCCCTGGAGAAGACTTTTTCCCACTCTCAGCATTCCTTAGTTGCCTGTAGCCTTGTGATCGTCCTCCTCTCCACTTTGGCACGTATATTGGTGTCATTCTTGTTTATGTTTAGGCAGCCATGTTGGTGAACCTTTATGGGCATAGCTTTTGACATTCCTAGGAGACACAGTCCCACAGCAAACTCCCTGTTCCTCTGATTCTTATAACCTCTCCACTCCGTCTTCCACAATGTCCCAAGAGCCTTGGGGTAGGAGTTCTACTATGGGACTTGGCTCTATAACTGCATTTTGATTGGTTGTGGTTTTCCATAAAGGCCTCTGTCTGTTGCAAAGAAACGTTCCCTTGATGAGGATTGAAGACCACACTGACCTGTGTGTACAAGAACAAATATGTCCTTAGGGATGGTGCTCGGTTAGTGAAGTGGTGGCTGTAGGTTCTCTCCTCCAAGATCCATGATGTCACTAGCATGTGGCTAGGTTTCCAGTACTAGGCACGATTTCCCTCTTGTTGAGTGGGTCGATATTGTGTTGTTGTTCTGAGTTCTATCTCCTTGGTGGTTGTGTATCTTTGATTTTTAATGTTTTTGTTGATAGTCAAAATGTGTGTTTTTTAAAAATGTGTGCTGGGAATCCAAACTCAGATATTCATGCTCACGTAGCAAGCATGCCATATACCTAAGTAGAGGCCAGAAGAGAGTGTCGAGTGTCTTTCTCCATCACTGTCAATTGTATTCTCTTGAGACAGGGTCTCACTGTTGCTCTTCAACTAGGCTGCTCACCAGCAAGCCCAGTGACACCCTTGACTCCACCCTTCAGGGCTTTGGTTAAGGGTGTAGTCACGCCTTAAACAAACAAACAAACAAACAACAAACAACAAAATGTGAGTGTTTGTGTGTGTGTGTGTGTGAGACTGTACATGCAGATAAATGCTCACTTAGCCAACACCCTTACCCTTCTCAGATATTCATATTCACACAGCAAACACATTTTACCTATTGAACCACCTCCCAAGCCCTAAAAACGAATTTAAAAAAAAAAGAAGAAAAAGCAGGTGGGCAACATGGCTAAGTGTGCAACATGGGAGAGAACAGATCCCACAAAGTTGTCCTTTGACCTTCATACACAAGCCCCTCCCCACTCTAGCAATAATAATGATGATGATGATAATAAACTTTAAAGATTAAAAATAAAAAAGAAAGCAAAGCAAAGGTCATCCCAAATCCTGATGTGTAAAGGGCATGATGACATACAACATGCTTGTATATGAAATTCTTCTCTGCATGAACTTGAAAAATCCCCAATTACAGAATCTCCTTCCTGCTTTGCTCCCGTTAGAGCGGAGGGTCCATTTGGGATTATTTAACTGTTAGCTGCTCTCTGCTCTGTGACCCTTTCAATGATCTTGTTCCATCTGGGCCTGGAAATTCCCCTGGGGCTCAGAGCCACCCCCCTGCAGCTCAGGGGTCTCCTTCGGTCCCTGCTTCCTTTGTCAGCTGTTACTTTTAATTCTCTGAGCCTCTGAGTATTTTTATTGATATCTGACTACAAGCCCTTTTAGGAAGTAGGCAGTTACAGATCACTCACAAGCCAATCCATGAAGGTGAGCACAGACTTCAGGAGGACTGATTCCCCTGATAATAAAGGTGCTGCAGGCTCAGGACTTGGGTCCATGGGGATATCTATGGGAGACAGGAGAGAGGAGTGGACATTGCTTCTGAGTAAGTGGACATGGATGAAGAATGAATGTTGGTTCTTGTCCATGTGTAGCTTCCCATCAGCCCTCTGGGAGAGCTGTGTGCTCAAAGTTCTCCACATCAGTGGGTTTTTGTTTTATTTTTCATCTGTTTTTTAAAATCTTCTAATGATCTGTTTCAGAGCTACAGTGTGTTCCTTAAGCCACAGAAAGAGCCACAGGAGAGAGTTGTCATACTTGATAGGAAGGGCCGTGATACAGTGACCACAGTGCAGGAGTGTGGGAGGGGGAGCGTCTCTGTCATGCTGTCTGTTGTCAGGCCTTGTGTCACCAGGAGATAGGGAGGCCAGGCCTCTGGACAGCACTTGAGGGAGCTGAAAGTCTAAAAGCCATTGTATGGAATCTGAAAAGCCAAAGAGGACAAGCCCAGGAGGCTGGGGTGGGAGGCTGCTGGCCAAGGTGGCAGTATGATTTCATACCTGGCTTGCAATTGAGTGGTTGGTCATTGTGCTTTGGAAAATTCTAGTTCTCTTCCATCAAGGTTTGCTCAGAAAAATGTGAGCACATGGGTAGCTGAACTAAGCAATAAGCAGAGGAGACCACAAGCACTGGCCATGTGGTTTATTGAAAATGAGTAAGCCAAATTGGCCACAGTCAGGACCGGAGGGGTCACTGTGACATGCCGGCCATCCACGTGTGTCCTCTTGGGTGGTAGGTAGTCATTAACTTTTGCAAACCAATTTCCTAAAGGAGGGTTTCCTCTCCTGTCCGCTAGGGTAACTAGTCCCTAGCCAAGGCCCGGGTGCTGAACTCATTGTGGGGAAAGAGTGAGATATGGAGACTGAGTTAGCAGAAGGGAGAGGTGTCCTCTCAACAGAGGCTGCTGAGAACACTTGATTCACAAATGTTCTTTTTAAGAATCCCATTTGTCACTGATTCCCTCGGCTTCATTCTCAGGAAAACTCCACCCATCTCCCCACAGGAGCTCTCTGGAGGTGTGTGCTCAAAGTGTGTTGGAAAGGATTCCTTTCAGTACAACATTTGCTGAGCCCTAATCACACCTTAAGGGTTAGAAATATGCAGATGAGAAACACTGACTTTGGAAGAACACACAGGAGTCTGCCAGGACAGCCCTGGAATTGTTAGCCGAGTGGAGGACATTACCCTGAAAACAAACAGTTGTAACTATGTTGGAACAGGGTTGACTAACTTTTCTGCAAAAAGGTAGTAAATACATTTTTTTGTTTTGTTTTATTTCTGAGTTAGATAATGTGTGTCTGAGGTATTCAACTGTCCTTGGAGGTAAAACCACCAAATTACATAAATGTGGCTGTATCGCAGTGCACCTTGCTTATTGGGGCAATCGTGTTTGATGCACAGTGGGTAATATCTTCAACTCTGCTAAAGGAGTGCTTGTGATACTATGGGAATAACAGTAACAAAAGCAACCATCTCAGTGGCTGCTTTGTGCTGGATTCAATGGTAGGCGGCGGTGTTTGATTTGAATATATTTGCATACTTATCTTCATAACAATTTAAGAGGACTTTGAGTTAAGAGCCAAAGTCAAAAGTCAAGAGCTAGGAAGGGTGACATTTATGTTCACAGCTAAATGATTCAAAATTCCATAAGCAAATAGCACAGAAGGCTAGAGAAGGAACCTGCCTACTGCAGGTCACCAAGGGCAAAAGTCCCCTGAGATGTAGGAGTTCCCAGGTCTGTAAGCCTGTCCAGACATAATAATCCCTGCCAACACCAGTGACTTTCCAGGTCTGGGGTCTTTGGGGCCCATCCTGGAAAGGGGGCCTGATGGCTTACCTTTCCTTCCCAGGATGGCTGCTGCAGGACCACAGAAGGATTGTCCCATCTATTCCTGGCTGCCGCTTCCTGTCCAGGGCTCTTGTAAGTCAGGTTTTTATGAGTCAGGGAGTATTCCATGAAAATAGCTCAGCTTAACTCTGGGATTGAAGTCCTTGTTGTTTCCCTGACAGTTAACTGAGGTTGAGCTCTTGAAAGGATAACAAGTGGTGGTGTGGCAGATGGTTACAATGTGGATCTGGTTATTAAAGACAAGACCTTCTCTGTGATGCACTGCTGAAGGCTTAGGCAGATGAACTGCCTCTGGTCCCATGTCAATGGCTTGGGTGGTAGTTTTTGTTGCTGTTCAAGCTGCAGATGCTTTGTTCTGAACAGTTCTAGAAGTCTCACTATGGGATACTGAACAGAACACTGGGCTCGGGCCTGTTTATGGTGCATACCTAGCAGTCATGGTGCTTGGAACACGCTGGCTCATCCTCCTGAGCTTCAGCAAATGCAGGTTGTTGTTAGAGCGAGGTCAGACAAAGGCTGTAAAGTCAGGTGGAGCCCGAGTTCTGGTAAATGTTAATAGTCTCCCAAAGATAACCAGAGGAAAGTGCCCTGTGGTTCCTTCTTGTCTGTGCTATGAGACAGACAACGCATGCCATGCTGTTTTAGGCAGGGAGGTGGAAGATGATTAAGCCCAGTCCCTCCTCTGGAATGGACAGGGTCATGGGCATATTCTTACTTACAGATGAGCTCAGGACAAGTCTATTGGTCATAGATCTGCTTTTCTAGCTGGGACTTTCAGGCAAATGGCAGAACAGAGAGGTGAGAGAAGAATCTGATGTATAGAAGGCCCTAGTACACCCTGCTTTGTAAAGCCACACTGTGTGCATGAGGTGCAACTCATTATTGTCAGTGCCCAAAAGCCAACAAAAGCCAGTGTCAGAGGGAAAAAGAAAGTATTGTTTCTCAAAACAGGAAAAGCCAGAGATAGCCACCTCAGCTCATCAGAATGTTGGAGGCTAGCCCTGGGGACTTCTTTTTACTCTCTGTGCACCTTTTCACATTGACTTCATCCTTAAACAAGTTCATCACCTCAGCAAGAATTCAGGCCTTCTCTCTTACATCCTCAGTCTACAGTTAAGAGTGGAACCTCCCAGAGTGCCCAGCAAGGTCTTACTGAGTTTTGCTTGCTGCGGTTCAGTCACATGTTTCCTTTTAGCCAATCTCTGTGAGCAAGGGATGTGATTGTAGCCTTCCACAGGCCACCTCCCACCCTGGGGTTGCCTCTTGCTCTGGCATGTTATCTAGTCTCCTGGATTCTCTTCTCTTTATAAGCAATGGGAAGCATGGATTCAAGAGACAGAAAATGGGGTGCAGCTAGAAACATCGACACTGTGCTGTAAAGATGGGGAGACTGGGACCCAAGTGGTGATGATGTCATTCTGCATGGCAGTTCATTCCCAACATTCCCAAAAAGGCTCGTCCAAAGCTGCTTTTGGTCTCCTGGAGCCATACTAGACTTGACTCTGTCCTGAAGCCCAATCCCAAGCTATGGTAGCATTTCTATGGTCTCTGAAACCCGAAATTTCCAGCATGGAGATGACTAGAGTGAAGGCACCTCAGCCGGAGACACTCCATCCTACCTGCTTTGGAAAGGTTCTCTCCCTTTGTCTCTGATCTCAGCTGCTGCTATTCTACCCTGGGGATACTTTGAGGACTTTTAGCTCTCAGAGAACTGCACATTGCAGGGCATGTCCTGGTTGGCAATACTGGTCTTGAGGTAGGACTAGGAACCTGAGAAGTCAGGACTTTGTCAGGAAACGCTTCCCATTGCTGACTGTTGCTGGTGCAGAGAACAGTCTGGATATGGCAGCTTTTCGAGTTTTGTTCTTATTTGCTTGATTTTATGTTTTTGTGTATCAGTGAGCACACATGTGAGTGTTCACATGGTATATGTGCATATCGAAGCCAGAGGTCGTGTTGTTTCACTTTGTTTTATTGTTGGGACCTTGTCTTTCCTTGGCCTGCAGCTCACCAAGTGAGCATCTGGGATCCTCCTGTCTCTGCCACTCCAGCACTGGGATTAGAAGCATGGTCACCATGTCTAGCATTTTTTAAAACCTGGGTTCTGGATATTTAACACAGGCCATCATGCTTGTGTTAAAAACATCTGTCTACTGTGCTATCTCCCCAGTTTATTTCTTTTGTTTCATTTTGAGACAGGATCTTGCTATGTAACCTGGGCTAGCCTGAAACTCCTATGCCTTCTGCTTCAGCCTCCCAAGTGCTGGGACTACAGGCGTGAGCCACCATGCTGGGCTAGGAGACCCAGCTTTAATCCTGTATCTTCTGACAGTGTGTCTAGTATCCATGATGCAGTTTGATTTTTTTTTTCCACTTGTTAAAATGGAGATACAGTCCATGGCCCCAGAGCCTCTATCTGTGCTGGGATCCATGTGCCATCTGAGAATGAGAGTTTGTCATAAGAATTCACGTGCCTCAAAAAGAGACTATAGGTGCTAAGTGATGCTGGACCTGTGCCACATTCCCACAGAAGCTTCCAGAAAGTGAGCTGTCTGCCTTGGGTTGGACTGAGGATGACATACATATGCAGGAAACAAAAGCTACTGCATGGCCAGTGGAGATACCCACAGGTGCTTCCTCAGGCCAAGACGATAGAGCACCCAGGAGAGGTCAGGGAAGGCTTCTGGGAGGGCACATCCCTCAAAGATTCACTGTGAAGCCCCAGGGTCTGGGTCAAGGCTTGGTGCCCGGGAGGGTTCCACCTGACATGTCTTGCTGAGGGAATGGATGACTCAGACACCCATTGTAGACAGCATCTCCAAACCAGGTTCTGCACAGAGATCCCAATGGTTACTTTCTAGAATAAAGCTTGGAAGGGAGGTAAAGAAGGAGAGGCAGGGAGCAAAAGACAAGCATGCTGAGAATTGGACAGTTTGGGAGGGTGATGGGAGGTACTGAGTGTTGAAAGTTTGTTTTAGTCTGTTACAAAGTTTTGAAGAGAAGGTTGTTGCTACTGGTTTTCTGGGTTGACATTTTTCAGATCTTATGTGAATAAAATCCCTTTCTCCCCATCCTCATTCCAGTCCTAAGGAATGCTTGTCTTAAGGTGCAGATGTCCAAGCTCCACAAACATGCTGTTGTTGGCTTTGATCCAGATGCACACAGTGGCTTCTCAGGGTCTGTGCGTGCAGTGCAGCCAGAACTGGGCTGGCAAACTGGTATGTTGTGTCTAGTCCTCTGCCTGTAACAAGAGACAAGCGGTCCCAAGGGCCTACCTCATAGGAATGAGTGACTGCAGGCACCAAGTGAGCAGGACTTGCAAGTACCAATCTGTCCTCATATTGGAGAAAGGAATTGGGGCTTGGGTTTCAAGGCTATTTCCACCTTGCACACCCTATGTCTGCCCTCTGTTGAGAAGGAGGTCCCATGAGTGCCAGGGCAGTGGACACTGGGCTTCTGCCTCCTCTGAGAACACAGCCCCATTTTCATGGGTGCCATGGCTAGCTCTCAGGGGCACTGGAGAGACCAGTGGGTATATTTAGAGACCTATTGCAGATCGAGGTTGAAACTGCAGGTCCCATTGCTAAGTCTGTTTTAAAAGTCAGTTTGCAGAGAACTCCTGGGTCGGGTGACAGGAGCCTGGAAGTGAGAAGGGGAAGACTCTGTGCTTTGAGAGGGTGTTTTGAGAGATGGAATTCTCTGGGGGAAGTTTACATGCATATGTGGCAGAAAAACCAAGAAACATGGTTGATGTAGTTATTTTTCTCATGCTGTGGCCAAATACCTGCCAAGAAGGAATTCGAGGAGGGAGGCTTTTTCTCTTTTTTCCAGCTTTGAGGATACGGTCCATCATGGTGGGGAAGGCACGGCAGCAGGAGTGTGAGGTAGCTGGCACATAGTGTCACATTCAGAAAGTGGAGAGTGAGCAGGGAGTTGGGCTGGCCCATACAACCTCAAGGCGGAAGCCCCTGACACCCACTTCCTTCAGTGAAGTTCTCTTCCTTAAAGGCTCCCCAACACTCTAAATGACACCACCAGCTGGGAGAGGAGTGTTCAGACATATGAGCCTGTGGGGGGACATTCATGTTCAAACAGGTTGAAAAGGAAAAATCAGAAGCTAACCTGGGGAAGCCATCTGGGAAGTTGGAGGACACAGCTATACCCCCGAATATACAGCAACCCAACTGGTACATGCTCACATCTCTCCCGGAAGATGTAACATAGGGCTAGGTGCTCCCCACTTCTTATGTGGGGAACTCCAAAAACTGTGATGGTAGCCTCAGACCTAGGACTTGGACTTTTAACATCTGTTTTGTGGAGTTTGTGACACTTTTTTTTCTTCACTCAGTCGTTGAGTTTCTCAAGAAACCCTCAGAGATGAATTACATGCTGGTCCTTAGGTTCAGGCCCCACTGTCTATACTTGAGTCTAAAAAGAAATGTAGCTGAGGAAGAGGAAGAGAGGATGTGGGAGGAATGCCTGGCAAAGGCTCCTTAGTAACTGTTTTTGTCTAAGTCATCAAATACCTGATACTGAGGAAGAAATGATTTATTTTGCAAGGACAGTCCATTGTGGAGGAGGGTGGGGAAGAGGAGTGGGGGGGTAAGGAGGTGGGGAGCCTGGTGGTGTTGCTGTTCAGGCTGTGGTAGGAGGAATGTGAGGCCAGGAACAGGAAGCAGAGACAAGAGAGGAAGCCAGATGGGGCCATAAACCTCAAGGCCCACCCTCCAGAGATCAATCTACTTCCTTTAACTAGGCCACACGTCTGCACTGGTCCACAGCCTTCCAAAATAGCACTACCAGTTTAGAGGCCAAGTGTTAGAACACAGAAGTCTGTGGTGGACATTTTTATGTTCAAACTGTCACAAAAGAGGACTTGAGCTGTCAGTGTTACCCTTAGTTGAGTTAAGAAACAAGGAAGTGTCTGCATGTACCCCTTACTTGAACACTCCCTGCTGTTTATACCTGTGGCAGTTGTTAGAAGGGGCTAAGTCCTCTTTGCAAGCCACAGACTGAAGCCTGAGTTCATTCTTCGTCAGTGTCTCTGAGCTTCGAGGCAGAGCTAGGAAGGAGCCAGGTTTATCTCCTGCTAAGATCGCCATCACCTGTGACGTGCTGCGTGCCTTCCATCGATGGTGGGCTGCATACGAAGTGATGACATTTCTAGGCATATGTTCATTGGCTTGAGAGGTACTTCAATGATGCAAGACCTGGCCATCATGAAGAAATGAGGCCATGCACGGTAACCATATCTAGGCCTCGACAGCAGGGCTCACACAACCCTGGAGACAGAACTCTGTGTGCACCTGATGAGGCACTACCAGCCTTTTGGATGGACCAGGCTCTGCTTTGCTCCCTGGCCTTCCCCAGGGTGCTGCTCATGCTGGCACTGCTGCTGAGAGTGAATTAGATCAATTTGTATGTGAGGCCCAGAGGAACGTACTTGAGGGCATAAATCAGGGGTGGCAACTGGTAGCTGCAGTCTGAGTCCCCAGAGATGCGTGTTTGGTCCTTGAGGTATTTCTATACTTTTTTTTTTTTTGGTATTAGCTTAACGTTTCTAAATCAGGTGATTTTATTTTTAGCACTAGAGTTTTGGCTTTTCTTGGAAACTGGAAGTGCTTGCCAACAAAAGATGATATTTCTTCCTGACCCCAAAACTGAATAGTAGCCGCCCTAGTTAAGTGACAGTTGTACTCTCTACCACCACAGACCCCATCAATCCACGGAGGAGGCCCTGCCATTCATCTTACTTGCCTGGCCCCAGAGGAGATGTGTGTACTTTCTCTTCACGAACCCTATTTTCTCAGAAGCTGCTTCTCAATTAAAGAAAAGCATCCTTATCTATTATTACAGATTGGCTGCTATTGATTCATTCAACAAACAGAGAGTGACTCTTCTTTGTTTGTTCCTGTACTGGACAGCACTGAGATATGAATATTTATGTCTTTATAATGAATATTTATAAGGATATTCATTTATCATGAAAGTATGAATGAGGCAAGTTCTAGCTATTGAGGCATTTAGATTCTAACTGAGCTGAGATCTATGCAAAGCTCTCTGGGAGAAGTCACAGTAGAAACTGTGAGCATGTTACCTGAAATGCAAAAAGGGTTTCTGAAGACAGATCACAAATGGGGAGATCACCTGGGTCACCTGCAGGGACAGATGTGACATCAGAGTCACTGGAGTCCTTACATTAGGGAGTACAAAGTCAGAAAAGGAAATGCATACATGGAGGCCAAGGTCAGAGGTCAGAAAAGATGCTCACTTCTATGCAGGCTGGGAACAAGGAAAAGGGGTTGCCCAGGAGGTAGGGGCTCAAGGCAGCCCCAGCAGAGGTGAGTAGATGGCTTCCTTCCCTTGAGCATCCTGAAAGAACAGCTCTGCTAACACTCAGATTTTACTTATTTATTCTGAGAAGTTGATACTTTTTTTTTATGTGAGTGTGTGTGTTTTGCCTGCCTGTATATCTGTGCCCTACTTACATTCCTGATGTCCACAGAGGCCAGAAGAGGGTGTCAGGTCTCCTACAGTTGGAGTTACAGATGGTTGTGGGTGCTGGGAGTTGAACCCAGGTCCTCTGAAAAGTAGCCAACGCTCCTAACTGATGAGCCATTTTTTCTAGCCTCTGCCCAACACTTAGATTTATCCCACTAAAAGGGAAGTTGACTTTCAACATGGGTATTGTAAGATAATAAATCTGTGTTGTTTTACATCACCATGTTAGTGGTGACTGGTTGTAACAGCAGTAGGAAAAGACAGGAAAGGAATCACTTTTTCCTGGAGTGAAGAGGAGGAATGGTTTAGGAAGGAGGGGGTGTTTGATTGGGTTTTGAAGAACAAGTAGGAGTTTTTCAGGGATCAAAAAACAGCTCAGGGAGAAGATGTGTGCAAAGGTTATAAAAAATGCAGTGAGCATCCCCAGGGTGGCTATTTGTTGGACATTATGGGCAGAACATATAGCTTCTGTGGTACTTCTGGGAGGACTTGTCTAAAGGTAATGGGAAGGCTCATAGCCAGGGTGATAGTGTTCTGTATGCACCTGGCAGGAATAAAAGCCAGGCTTGCCTAGCTTCAGTGTGCAGCAAACACTAACAGCCAGCACTCGGAGAAGAGGAGGCCCTCGTGGTGGCACTCACCCAGCTCTGTTTGCAGATGCTCCCATTACTGCTGAGTGGATGTCATTAATGACAGCAGAGATGAGGTGGACAATGGCGTGTCACTGACAGTTCCACTACGGAAGCCTCTGGAGAGCACAGGTCCTAGTGAGACCTAACAAGATTCCAACAGAGTGGCCAAGGATTGACGTCCCTCAGTTTAAGCTAACTTATTCAGTTGTAAGTCTGTGTAACTTGACTTTGTATCTGTATCTGTACTGGAGTGTGTGTGCGTGTGTGCATGTGTGTACGAATGCTTTTGTGTGTGTGCGTGTGTGCATGGAGACCAGAGGTCAACCTCTAGTGTTGTTCCTAGTTAACTGTTGTTTTGAGATAGAGTCTCTTGTTGGAACTTGGGGCTTGCCTGTTAGGTTAGGCTGGAAAATGTAAGAGTTGGCCCTTGTGAGCCAGGTGACCAGTTCCTAAACCCCACCACAGAAGCTTGTCTAAAACACAAGGCCTAGCGTTCAAAGTTCAGCCAGGTTTAATAATTCTCAGATTCACCCACCTGGGCAAGGCAGAGCCTATCCCAGAGCCTGAGAGTGGTCCTGACCCTCCATTTAGTCTAAGCATCCCTTGGGGGCCCTATTCTTTATAGGGTCTCTTGGAGCTTGGCGTACCACGTGGTCCTTGACTCCAGTGATGACTCACGTCACCCTGGCATGAGTGACTGGAGAAGTGTCTCTGGACAGCCAAGCACAAAGGGAACTGGGTAAGATTTATTTCTGCTTGGAGCCAAATAGGAGGTTCTGATACTTTCCTGCCATTGCCGGTGCCTTTGAACTGCTTCGGATTGAGCAATCCCACATATTTCCAAGAAAAAAAAAAAGTTTTCAAGCAGACTTATTTTTTAAAAAAAGAACTGCTGAAGTGAACAAGCTGGAGAGGAAACCTGGGGAGATGTTTTGGCTTATTTCCTGTCATGATGGAGAGAGGAAGTGGGTAGGGTCAGGGAGGTCTGGCCCTGGCCTGAGCATTCTTCAGAGGCTGAAGCATGTACAGCATGGATAACCAGGGCTGGCCCAAGCTTCCCTGTGCTCCAGGGGCTTTTGCACCATGGACTTTCTAAGTATCAGGGGAGGAGGGAATGTGGCATTGGTCCTGATGGGTATGCACATGATGGTGTGCCCTTGTAGATGGTGGTGTGCCCTCTTACATGGTGCTGTGCCTTTGTACATGATGATATCCCCTTAAACATGATGGTGTGCCCTTGTACATGATGGTGTGCCCTTGTACATGATAGTGTGCCTTGGTTTGTAGGCGATTGCCAGCTGTAACAAACAAGTGAATGGGCAATCACAGGGACACCGTAAGTCCTTCTCAAGGCCACCCCAGGTCTGGGCACTGAAGTGACTGGGCCATCCCAATCATGGGATGTCACAGCCTTCAGAGGATGTCCCTGAACATGGTCTATTTTGACATATCTCTTTGGGGATCTCTTCCTTAGAATTCTGTCTGGGAAACAGGCCTAAGACTTCAGACTATGGGCTGCTCACCTTCCAAGAGAACTGGGAAGCAGGTCCCTCTGGGACCGCCCAGCCTCAGCACTGTCACTGTCTTCCCCTCACCCCATCATCCTGGGGAAGGAGGGTTGCTTTTACTTGAGTTTGTCTCCCCCCTTTTCTTTTTCTCCCCTCTCTTGTACTTGTATAATCACACGTTTAATCACGAAACTCACAGTGAAAGCGATTGTCATATGAGATCACTGTGAGAACGACAGAGAAAAGTATCCAAGAACTTAGGAAATTTGCCCAAGCCAAACTGAATCGTTCTGCTTTTCTTAACTCTGTTTCCAGTTTGTACCACATATTGATAGATACTTGTTACTTATCTGTGGCTTTTATACAGCCTTTATATAATCACCATTCTTCCCTGCTGTGTCTAGATACAGAAGCAAATGCTTCAAGCTCCTTGATTTAACTCTTAAGTTTTCTCTTTGTGGGACTGAAGATCAAAGCTGGGGTTTCATGCTAGACAAGTGCTCTGCCACTACACCTACACATGTTTGTATTTTTAATTTCAAGACAGAGTTTCACTAAGTTTCCCAGGTGGACCTTGAGTGATACATCTTTTGTTTTTGGAGCCCTTTCCATTCTGCCTGAGGCTGACAAGGAAAAGCCAAACTTCCTCCTTTTCCCACTCCCTCACATGTACACAAACCCCTTCCCCCTACACACCCCACAGACACACACAAGAGGAACAATGTCCTGGAGGAGATAACTCAGTGACACTCCTGTCTTGGGGAACTCCCTCACTACCTACACAACCAACAAACATGCTGTCCCAGACGCTCCTGGTATGGCCTGGCCTACTCTGAGCAGGGCTGGCTTACTAGAGACACCTCAGGAGTGGCTGGTGTGGGCAGAGAAAACTAGGCTCCAGAACGGTGTCCCAGACAAGGGCTTATCTCAGGAATCTGCTGTGCTGGAGATGCCTTCTGAGTGCACAGCCTGGCCACTGTCCTGTGCTTTTGGCCTTACAGACTACAGAGGTGGTGCTAAGGGGACAGTCTTGGGGAACTACCTTCTAGTCATTTACATCTTCATTTCTACCTTCTCCATCCTTTCCCTCATTCTTACCAGCAACTCAAATATGCTTTCAGGAGAGAGTCTGGGAGGCCATTGTCAGACAATGGTGTAAGTGTTCATTCATGCATCCATTTGTCCTGACAACCCAGGTGTGAGTGTGGCCAGTCACTATGGAAAGCTTTCTCTTGGAGGTGGGGGTGAACTGTCACTTGTGCATGGAAACCTTTGGGACTCACCATCACCACAGAGGTGCAGAAATAACTGGGACTTTGAACTAGGCAGATCCAGGACTAATGGTACGGACTCCTGGGCCTGACTCCAGCACAGTCCCAAAGTCAGCCATGGCACAGGCTGGGACTGATGACATCACAGACCAGGATACCCCCAACCCTGCGCCCTCTTCCTCAGCTAAGTAATGTGTTTGATGAATGCCTTTCAGACCTCTTCCTGAAGTCACTGGCTGTCCAGCAGTAGAAGTGTGAGCATTGCCAGTGGTTATAGACCTCACAGTTCCTGTCATGTCCAATGCTCGTTTATCTGCTGGTGTACACAGGGAAGAAGCCCTGGCCAGGCAAAGCACCCTGAATGATTCTGAGCCACTGGGATAAGCATCAAAACTTTGGGGCTTTGCTCAGGTTTTGGTGACTGCAGCTGGGACAACTCAGATGGCTATTCAGAACAGGCATGGAAAGTTCTAGAAAGCCTGTTATACTTGCATGTCACAGGAATTTACTACTCTAACTCTTACACCAATCCTAAAAGGTACACACAGTTACCTTCTTTTTACAAATGAGAAAACAGAGGCCAAGGTATACTAACCCAGCAAGGTAGAACTAGGAGAGTTGCAACTGTATCTGCTGAGCTCTTGCAACTGTATCTGCTGAGCTCTTGGATCCTTTTACGGCGTGCAGGAGGTATACACCCAGCCCACTAAGGGTACAGGACCCAGATCTGCAATTGGCTAGGCCATAGAGATTCTGCTCAGTACCTCAGGATGATCTTAGCTGGCTGAGGGCATTCTCTGAGGCCACCCAGGGTGTGAGTGAGAGCATGAGTAGAAGGGGGGACTAGAGGCTCTGCTCTCACACTGGCTTGTCTTCTGCCCGTAGCCAGCCTCACTCATCCCCCCAGGAGCAGGGGCTCACAGTCCTTTTCTGAAGCTGACCTTCTGTAGATGTGGCCTTGGTCAAATTCTTCCCCTTCTCTCGGCTTCAGGTCCCCATCTGCAAAAGCGGGAACAGGGAAGCAGCTTCCTGCCTCTCTAAATTTGTAGAGGGGCTGAGAGTGATGTGTGTACAGTTACTCCAAGCAGCCTCCTGCCTCAACCCTTTGTCCAGAGAGAAGCTAGGCTGGATATTAATAGCAACCTAATCACACTCACATTCTTTGAATGCTAAATGAAAGCAAAAATCTCAAGCTGGAAGAACAGAACCCTCCCTTCTGAGAAGCCTGAGTCACTCCAGTGAGGTCTCTGAGGCTTGTTTAACCCCTTGCTTCCCACAAGGACCTCTTAGCTCTTCTAGATGAACAGAGCTAGTCAGAACCTCAGAGCACGCTCATCATGCTCCTGGGACACTGTGGCTTCAAGTGAAGGGTTTGATCTTTTCTGGGCAAGTCACAAGGCTCTGAGAGAGGCCAGCAGGCTTGGCCCCACAGGGAGCTGCAGAGTCAGGCAGATATACCAGGCATGCCTGCCACTGCCATTCCTGGGTGATGTCTTCAGGTCTCTGTCATCTGTCAAATGGGACTAATTGTGTTACCAGTGTTAGAACATTCACTGCCACCTAGCAGGGAGGCTGAGAGCACTGAGAATACTTCCGTAAAGACTGTTCATAGCTGCCCTTGACCCCTGAAGACAGCCTGGTGCTTGCTGAGGTATGGCAAGCTGACGGAACCTACCAGGTGGGGGGAATTTCCTATATCTACTCTAGATACCTCAAGTTCCCCAGGACTGTGAACACAGGAAGCCCCTGATGGCTGCTGGGAATAGAATAAAGTGTGGCCTGCATTGCCAGAGCCCTCTTGCCTTTTCCCCCTGCCTGTCCCCTGACAGCCCACACAGAGTTCTAAGGCAGCTCTCTATGGGACAGAGACTATGCTTTTGACCTTAGCGTGAGACTTTCTGGCATGAATGGTTCAACGACAAGTCTCTGGACAGTTGTGTGACTAGAAGAGTAAGAAGTGAGGCCAACGAGTGGGCCACTGGCTCTCACAGTGAATGAACACATCGTTACACCACATACCAGGGACATGAAACCTCAAGCTGTGGACCGTCTCAGGGCAAGTCCACATGTGGGCAAGCTTACACTCGGAGGTCAAAGGACAACTTCCAATGACAGTTTAGTCATATCCACCTTGCTTGTGGCAGGATATCTTGTTTGTGCCACATACTCCAGGCAAGGTGGCCTACCAGCTTCTTGAATTTTCCTGTCTTCTCCCCCTATCGTTCCTTAGAAGCAATGGGATCACAGATGTCTGCTGTCACATCCAGTGTTATGTGGATTCTGGAGATTTGAACTCAGGTCCTCATGCTTGTGTGCCAAGCACCTTACCTATTGAGCCATCTCCCAAAGCTGGGCCCCTTCCTTTACCCTCAGAAGACACTTGGCCTGGCAACCAAAGGTTCTGTGTTACTTCCTCTTTCTGCCTCTGGGAGCTTATAACCCAGTTCTCCCTCCTGGAGGGGGCTGCACACACACGGTTTTGGCTATCCCCTAGGTAAGAGAGAAGATGATGCCTTTGGACTCAGACTCACTGGCCACATGGCCATGTTGATTGTCTCTCTGCTTCAGTGCTTTATTATATTAAATGAAGGTAATAAAACTTACAGGAAAGGGCTGGGGTATAGCTCAGTCAGGGGAGAAGGACAGCTTCAGAAAAGGTTGGTAAGCCACTGCTCCTGGGGTATAAGTGGGAGGCTAGCATTTGCTTAGCATGTTCAAGCCCTTGGGTTCAATCCCCAGCATTGCACGAAAACAAAACTAAATAAACACACACCCTGTTTTGTAGGGGTTAAGCATGAGCATGTGACCGTACACAGTAGTGTTGGATACCCAGTAGGGAAACTGCTGTATGGATGTCAAAGGCATTTCATGAAGCAAGTAAAATACGTAAGGATGGTTTAGGGACTCCTAGCCTTTTGTTTCTCCCCTCTATGCCTCAGTTTTCTCCCTGTAAAATGGACCAGGTTCTGTTTAACTATTGGTAAGAGGCCAGATGAATAGAATCCAAAGAGCTGATTGGTTCTTGGTGTGACTCACATAACCTGACCTGGCTGGAGAAGCATCAGGAAATATTTGGAAGTGGATTGAAAGGGAGGCAGGGAGACAAGCATGACTCAGTGTTCTCTCCTTTTATGGGCTGGCACTCCAGACCATGGCTTCCTGGAGGCTGTATTCCAAACTGTGCTATGATGGATCTGAGGTCCACATGCCCGTTAGTCCCTGCAGACCCCCAGATGTCACCCTGGGGGCCTGACTGGGGTTTTAACCTTGCTATTTTAAGCAGTGAGTTTATAATAATGGATGGGAAAGCACACAGAACCTTAGCAGGATGGGGATGGCCCTCAGTAGGACTGCAGGGGTTCCCATAGAGCCTCATGGGCTCCATCTTGTTCACCTGTGGGACTGCAGCCAGCCTCCATCCTGCCTCATCCAGCATCTCCAGGTGTGTCTGACCTCATTCATGACATTTTGTTTCTGGCTGGTCTGGGACTGTCAGAGGTCTGTCTTCAAGAGAGGGAAGAAGAGGTTAGGAAATGGGATATTTCTGGTATGGCTTTATAATCCTAGGGTCTCTGAATGGACCCTGGGCTGGGAGCTCCTTGTGGCTAGTTGTGTCTAGATAGAGTCTGGGACTTCAGAGTAGGGAAAAGCCACGACAGTGGTTGGAATTCCTGTGACCTCTGGAACCAGCCAGTATTGAAAGTCTTTCACCAACAGCAAATTCTTGAACTTGAAGTTGTGGTCTGTTTCATCTTTAACTGGCTCCAGCCACTAGAAGGTCCCTTTGCCTTCTCGCTTGGATGTTGAGTCCTAGCCATACACCTGCTTTCTGGAGACATCAGGGCCACATGACTATCTTTTAGCTATCTAAGAAGAGATTTCTTTTCCCTTGCAGCTTCTCTGTCCTGGGCTAACGTCTTGAGCCCTCATAGAATGTTCTTTCTCTTTTCTGAACATGGTCTTGCGTATCTGAATCCTCGGTACACAGTATGCTTTGTGTAGGTTAAGACCTAAACAGGAAGTGGAGGGGCTGCCTCCCGGACTTTGGAAATGGTTCCTATTAAGAAAGGTTGACTTGTGGGGATGAGACAGTGACGTGATCTGAGAAGACGAGCCCTCAATTCCCCCCACCCCACCCTCGGTTACCATGCAGTCCTCCAGTACTCCTGACGCCATTGCTGCCCATGCTGATGTCTAGGTAAAGATGATGAAATTGTTCGAAGAGCTCATCTTTTAGGGGAACTTGACCTTCAGTTCCCTAATCCAGTAGCCTTTGGGAATGGAAGACACCATGGTCCTGGCCCCACAGCTTTTAGTCTCTAGAGTCAGGATAACTCTGTTTGGAGCCTAGCCGAGCATGGCTTCTTCTCTGCCAGCTCATCTGCTCTGCTCAGCCCCGAGGCTATTCTGCAAATAAATAAGTTCCATTCTTATTTCTGTGTTATAGCTCAGCTCAAACTCCCCCCCACTCCATAACGTAGAGCCATCCCTAAAACCGCTTTTCATGTGCTCAGCCTGCATAACTAGGGACTCTTGCTTGAGGTCTCATAACTCCTCATTTTGAAGTATTTACACCAATCAGTTTTTCAGTCGCCTTCCAACAGTGGACTCAGGATCATGTGAGGGCCAAAAACTATACCCCCACTCTCTTTCTGTCACATGGGCACAGACTTAATAAAATGTTTGTTTGTGGAGAAAGAATGACAGCCAGGCATGGTGGCATAATTCTAGAATCCTAGCACTTGGGTGGTGGAGAAAAGGGGAATCAGTCAGCCTCAGCTACATGCGTTCGAAGCCAACTGCCAACTCTTGAAGTTATGTCAAACTCTGCCTTAAACCATTAAGAAAGAAAGAAAAGGAGAGAGAGAGAGAGAGAGAGAGAGAGAGAGAGAGAGAGAGAGAGAGAGAGAGAGAGAGAGAAAGAAAGAAAGAAAGAAAGAAAAAGAAAGAAAATTCAGTGCTTGAATACCTTAGTTGAGATGAGATTTTCAAGATGACCAGCAGGGGTCACCCTAATTGCTTCAACCCTGGAGGTCAGGCAAGGGCTGACCTATTAGAATAGGACCTCTTAGAATTAGGCATAAGGCTACCTGATAGAACGAATGCAAAAGCCAAGATGGCACCCACCCCCTTTGACAGCTTCTGGTCAAAATGTCTCCAATTCTTTAAACACAAACAACCACCATTTTAAATGTATATTTTGAATATTCATAACAAATCAGGCACCTTCCCTGCCTCAGAGAGCCAGGTCCAGGGGGTGCTGTGTGCTGCGGCTAATGCCAGGTATCAACCTGGATTGCAGCACTCTGGTTTGGGGAACGTTCCAGGCCCTCTCTATGGAACAGAAAGGATATCATGGGAAACAGCAGAGCTTTCTGGCTTTTCCTATAGCACTCAGCAGACACTCACCTAGGACCTGTGACACAGTGCTTACTCAGTTAATAACATTGTCTTTTGTTCTCCTCGTGGGGAGGAGGCAGACAACAAGAAAGGCTGTATGGTATAGGCCTCCAATCAGGAAGACCTGTGTATAAACAATAAGTTTTCTATATGACTCAGGACAAGTGGCTTCCAACCTGAGAGGCTCTTCCTTTACCTATAGAATGGGACTATTGATGCCAACTTACATCAAAGGTCACCACAAGGAGTCAGTTTGGTAATGGTAGTCATGAAGTCAGTAGGAGCTCAGTAGATGGTATCTGAGCTCAGCAAACTGTCCTCCCTTAGCTATAGCTTTGAGGAGCTGAAATGTTTCTCTTCTGGAATAGCTGTGTTTACTGTAAGGACCAAATTAGATGCAAAAGGTCACCTCTGCCCATGTAAACAAAGCCAGAGAGCAGGAGGCAATGCAATTCCCAATGCCTGCTCCCAGCCTCGCCTCGCCTGACTTCCAGTGTTGATGCAGAACTAAACAGCTCATCTGTGGCTCTTCGATCCTGGAAATGGAACCCATCTTGGGACAGGGATGGGAAGGAGTTTGACTTGTCCTTTTGGCATCTCCCCAGCCTGCAGAGCCCAAGCCTCTTGGAGCATCTTTGGGGTTGGCACAGCAGAGGTTCCAGGCACGCACAGCCACTCCAACCAGGCGGCTGCCATGCCCCACATTCCTGAGGATGAGGAGCCCCCCGGAGAGCCACAGGCAGCCCAGACCCAAGTAAGTGCCCCTTCCTGCCCATGGCTAGCCTGGGTGGGGGCCAAACTAAGCATTCTGGGCTGAGGCCACAGCTTTCAAACTGGCCACAGTGGGTGGCCAGTATAGGCTGTAGTGGGTGCCTGGGGAAAATGTGTGGCTTTCACTCTGAAGAATATGCTACCCTGAGTTCATTTAAGTGGCCAGGGTCCTGTGAATCCTGAGTGTGAAACCATCTAAAGAGTAAATGACTAAGGCTTTATGAGAAGTCAAATCACCTTGGCCCAAAATGCTTCCTCCTACACTTGAGAAATGTAGAAAAGACAGGGTAGCAGACAGCCAAAGGCTGCTTTGAAACAGTCTACTTAAAATGAACACCAAAAGTTGATAGTAAAGGATAGGAAGGGTTTCAGTAAAAATTGATGATAAAATAAAAATGATTTTAAAAATGTTAAGAGTACCCTTAATGAAGCAGACATGGTGGCCTGTAATCCCTGCCTTTAGGAAACTGAGGTAGCAAATCACAGTGAGTTCCAGACCAGCCTAGGCTACAGCCTGAGACCCTATCTCAAAAAACACAAAACCCCAGACAAATAACAGCAAAGAAAGTATCATTGAGGCTTTGTTTTGCAAATGAAATTAAGTAATTTTTAGCTCTCTCTATATATATATCATAAGGTATAGATTATGTTAATTTTCAAATTGAACAAAGAGTCAAGCATTTTGCTATTGGTATATTATTTGTTTTATTTTTGTATATGTAGTGTACACATGTGTATTCATGCACATAGAAGCCAGAGGTTGATGTTGAGTGCCTTCTACTGTCCTCCACTTTATTTTTTTGAGGCAGGATCTCTCATAAAACCTGGAGCTCATCCATTTAATAAAACTGGCTGGCTAGAAATCCCTAAGGGTCTTCCTGACTGTTTCTCATGCTACCCCTGTCCTTTTTGTGTGTGGGTGCTAAAGGAGACAAACTCAAGTTCTCATGCTTGCACAATAGGGACTTTCTGACTGGACCGTCTCCCCAGCCTCTGCTTATTTTTTCTGTCCAGCAAACGATGCAATCGCATGATCCCACACTCTACATCTTGCTTTATAGCAATGCCATGAAGAGAATGTTTAAAGTGTAAGGCTATACCCATCTCTCCAAGATGCTGAAGTCACTCCTTTCCTAAGAACCTATCTTCCCATCACTGTCATGTTTTCTTTAGCTGGTCACTGGCCCAGCTCCATCTGATCCTCTCAGATTAAAGGCCATGTTTATGAAGGTCACCAACGTTATTTACTTTGACTTGAACTTTGCAGTTGGTTTGCACTGAACTTGTGTTATCCTCTTGCATCTGACCATGGTCCCACGCTGACCAGAGCCAGATGAAACAGGCTTGCTAAGCAAGAGAAGAGTGTGTGAGTAAGCGTCATTTTTTCAGATGGCCAGATTTCTGGTGAACGTTTTTATGTTGTGAAGACATTTACTTTCTTACGTATTATAACTGTGTGGACTAACCAATCATTTAGAAGTGAATAGTTTTTCATATCTTTACATTCCAGGTTCATGATCTTGAGATGTGAACTTGGCAGCTTAGGGGTGGGGGAGTGTCTTTTCCTTGAACATTTAAAAAACAAAGAGCCAAACTCCCATCTCTCTATCTGCAGACCATAGTACTCCAAGTTCTAGGGAAAGCTCCACAACCATCCTGGGGCAACTTGAGCCATAGTGGGTACTGTTCATTAGCAACCCTCAAGGCAGCTGAGGGCTAGGGGCTTGGGGGAAGGAAAAGGCAGGTCACGGCAGAAGACAGGCAGTGATTTGAGCAGATTCAAGTGTGGTTGCTCCAGTCCGGCTTTCTTCAACTCTGCCACTTCTGTGTTCTTCCTGTAGTGGTCATCTCTGACCCTTATAGTACCTTCACTAACAATGGTACCACACTAAACTCACATTCTTATGCAAAACCTGGATCCCAAATCTTGAGCAATTTCCCCAGTTAAACTATGAATAAATGTGAGTTTTTGTGACCACCACAGCCAGCGGAATAACCATCTGTGGGAGGCAAGAAGGTAGTTAGTTCAGTTGAACATGACTAAGTAGTCATGTTGGTTCACACTGCGGAGTCTGACTTGGAGTGGTTATTCTAGGCATATTTAAGCACAGCACAATTTGGTGAAAACCTCCCTGGTGATAACGAACTCAATCATGTGTGTACGATGAAGCACAAATGAAGCTAAAGTTCAGATGTGACTACATCGAAACTCTTTGTAAAGTACATGTGACACCATCCGTTAAATGGTTCTATAGATTAAGGAAAAAAAAGCTTTCGATAAGGGTCTAGGGGAGATTTCAGGGTGGCCTTGGTCATACTATTAACCATGTCTGCTCCCAGACTTGTATTCATATAACAGGTCATACATCCCTTCTTTTGAAGAAACAATACTGTGTGTTAGACATTCCAGGTTCCCCTAGTGCTTGTCTGTGCACACAGAGACCTCTGTGCCTCCTACAAATAAAAGCACTCCTAAGGCAAGTATAATAAAAGATTAGTAAAGATGCAGCCTCATCCCTAGATGAAGAATAGGCAGAGTCCTATTCTTCCTACATCTGTAGCTCTCAGCACTTAAGAGAGGGTGCTGCTATTGTAGAGGACCTGAGTTCAGTTTCCAACACCCACCTAGAACTGCCTGAAACTCCTGCTTCAAGATGTCTGATGCCCTCTTCTGGTACACACACACACAAACACACACACACACACACACACACACACACACACACACACACTTACTTAAAAAGAAAAGTAAAAATTTTTAAAGTACTTTCAAACCATATTAAGCCACTCCCCCTTGTTATCCCCATGGTTGTTACCTGATTATTGATCCAGCTGCATGAGGACCAGGGCCTGGATGAAGCTTCTTAAAGGTACAGCATTGGGATGAACTCATGAGCTAGCTGTAGAGTCAGTGATAAGACTTTTGATTGGACAGTAGGAGCTCTGAATGTCAGTTCCCCACAAGTTCGCCTACCTGTGACCTAGAGCCAGAACTAATATTTACAGAATGATCAGGTAGGTTCTGATGGTCTCTGAAGGCTTTTCAGGTGCTGTGACTCTATCTCTAGGCTTGTAGGAATCTGAAATTATTTTGCAAGTTCAATGGCTGAGACAGCACCTGAACCTGGTGGAGGATGCTTGAGGGACTCAAGCCAAATGGGATCCAGGAGGCCCAGGTCCCTCAGAGAAGACCGAGAACAGGGTTTAAGACTATGATCTCTGTGGTCTGACCACATTGGCCTTGAATTCCAGCTCCTCTGCATCCTCATCCAGAGACCTGGAAGCCAAGTCTGTTAGATTTCTCATCCACGTGGTTCCCTGTATGCTACTTTGATCAAGTGTTAGCTGTCGCCACTTCTGTTCAGGCCGGTCAGCTCAGCCCTGAGGCAATTTAGACCCTTACACAGAGGTTCAAGGACCGTATGGGATTTTCATTCTTTTACTTTCTGGTCTTGCTACCAGGCTCTGGGCCTCTCCGAGTTCCCAGGAAGCCAGATAGGCATGGTTCATAAAGAGCCTCTGCCCACACTGGGCTCCTGAGGCAGCACAGCCACAGGGGAGGTTCAGATCTCCCAAGCTAGCTGGAGCCTCCAGGGGCAGAAGCCTGACTGCCTGGGAGTACAGAAGCCAGGCAGCCAGGAAAGCGAGGCTGGCCAGGGTTCAGCCGGAAGTCCCCGTTCTGTGTAAATTCCCACTCTGTAAAACAGGCAAGGAACAGAGCATCCTTCCAAGTTTATAGCTCCCTGGGGTCCAGCCCTAGTTTTGAATACTCTGGTCCCAAGCCTCTGTTTCCCACCACTAGCCTGAGTACTAGCCGAGTCCTCACAACAAAACCCCTGAAGTCGGAGAGTTAGATTGTTCTCATCACTGCAACTGCTAATTGGAAGCCGTAATCCATCCCTACAGTGAAGCAAAGCCTTCTGGCAATGACTGTAGTGCATGCATTCTCAGCAGCATCCATTCTCTGCAGCCCAGGCCCAGGCAAGGACACAGAGATTATACTCAGGATGCCGACTGAATTGAAGCTATTGGGACACATGCCTAGGATCTTTAGGTAGGGACCACAGAATGACAGGTTGTCAGCTGGAAGGATCTTAGATCACCATGTCTTAGTTTGCTTTTTGTTGATGAGATAAACATTATGACAAAATGTAGCCTGGGGAGGAAAGGGTTTATTTTATGTTTCACTTCCAAGTGTCAGTACATTACTGAGGGAAGTCAGGTGGGGACCTGGAGCAGAATGCATGGAGAATGCAGGCTGGCTGGCCCTTCTTCACTGTGCAGTTACAGACCCCAGATGCAATGTGACCAAGTCATCAGTGGTTTCCTGAGCTGTGACCAGAAACCACTTAAGAGGATGACTCATTGGGACAGCATGCATCCTCAGAGGTGCTTGGCACACTTGGGGTGTAGGGGCTCATGTCAGTAAAACCCTGGGTTCCACTTGTCCAAGTTCTTTTCTCCTTTGGGGGTTTCTAGAAGTCTCTAGGAACAGGTTGCTGTAGCTCATGGACAGAACATCTGCCTTCCTGTTGTCAGCTTCGGCATTCACTCCACCTCTGTCTTCAACCTCCCTGCATACAAAGCCGCTCGATAATGGTAGGCATCCAGGCACCAGAAACTACTCAACTATATTAATACATTTAGCTTTAGATTAAAAAATTACTCTTGGAAAACTTCCTACATTTATACAATGTAGTTTGATCCTACCCACCCACCACTCCCTCCTTCACTTCTCCAGAGTGCCCACCTATCTCCCCCGCAATTTCTTGTCCCCTTTTGTTATTAATAACTGAGTCCACTTAGTGATGCTTATTCCATATGCACAAGAAGGCATAGCCAACCTGCTATCAGCTGCTTTCCAGATGGAGAGTGTCTCTTCCTCTTCCATAGCTACCAACTCACAATAGTTCCTCTGCTAAAGGTGTGGGAGTCCCTCTCTAACCATGCTGGGATTTTGACTGGCTTGATCTTATGATGGTCTTGTGTGGGTAAGCACAGCTGCTATCAGTTGGTGTATTCAACAATCTTGTCATGCTAAAGGTTAACATTTTATAGCTCCCCTTCCCACCTACCGATTCTTACATTCTTTTTGCCCTTTCTTCTGAGATGTTCCCTGAGCCTTGGATGACCAGAGGTTGATAAGATGACCCCTTGACAGCTGGGCATTCACAGTTATTTATACTCAGCGCCTTGACCAATTATGAGTCTCTGCATTAACTACTATCCACTGTGAAAAGAAGTTTCTCTGTAAAATTGAGAGCAGCACAAATCTATGGACATAAATATACATATTTAGAAGGCAGTTAGACAGTATGACCATTTAGCAAAACAATAATAGGTTCTACCCTATGATCTACAGTCTCCCTAAGTCATGGATTTTTGATCAGGTTTATAGCACTAGGCATAAAATCCATCCTGGAGATCAGGGCTCACATCAACCAGAAAGGATTATTACCCTCATAATCATTATACCACTATTCCATCAGTGGGCACATCTTGCCTGGCAGGTCAGTATTGTAGCATGCAGGGTCTGTTACTGGGTAAGATGGTTGGTGTCTTTCCTCCCACAGTATCCTGCATAGCACCATCTGGCGATATATAAGTTTGAAGGCAGAAAAGGGTTTCCTGGTCATTCTGGGTTGATTACTTTATGTCTTGTATCCAAAGTAACAGATTTAACTTTCAGTGCACTGAAGCTTGTGGCAGAGGGTCTTCCCAAATTCCCTCTATAACTGTCCCCTCAGGAGCACAAGCTCAGGTCAAAAACCTTTTCAAGGTATTTGCTGACTTCATTCTCCTTCAGCCAGATGATAAAATAGCACAATGTGGCTCTCTGGCTCTCCAAAACACACTCTGCCAGACTAAAACTAGCTTAGGTCACACCTCTGAGGTGCTCTAGCTCTCCCAAAGCATCTGCTGGTGCTTCAGGTTTTGATGCTCCCAACAGACGTTACTGTCCAGTCACACAGCATCTCTTGTGGCTGGAGATCATCATGGTACTTGGCTATTCAGGGGCATTACCTCCCTTTCCTGTCTCTAGTTTATAAATAATTGAGATGAGGTTGAGATAGGCTCTGGAGAAACAGCCCTTTGGGTGTGGCCCTGTGATGGTCAACCTTAACCATCAACTTGTTGGGATTGAGAGCCCCCTAGGAAGCATACTTCTGGGTGTGTCTGCGAGGTGTTTCCATAGAGAGTTTAACTGATTGGGAAGATGCACTGGAATGTAGGTGGCTCCATCCCATGGGCTGGGTTCCCAGAATAAATCAAAGGAGAAGGTAAGCAGACCACCAACATCCACCGCTCTCTGCTTCCAGATAATAGATGCAGTATGACTAGTCACCAAACACTCTTACACCATGCCTTCTCTGCCATGAAGGACTGCATCCTCAAGCCACGAATCAAAGTCAACCCTTTCTTCTTTAAGTACTTTGTTGGAAATTTTGGATCAGTAGTGACAAATTTAACTGATATAGGCTCTAAGGAGGTAATCCCTTCATGGAGACTTGGGGACCTCTGGTCTTAAAGCCACCAGGCTCCTATTCTTGGGATCAGAATTGGAGACCCTAGTAAGTGCCACCACAGTATCTTCAGAAGTTCCCTGTGCTGGTGTCAATGTAGTCAAGACCTATTCTGTCCTTACCTTCGGGCAGTTGGAACACTTAGCCCACCACACTGGTCTGCCCTCTTGTAAGATGAGATGACAAAGTAACATCCCCTAAGCAGCCAGAAAGTCCCATAAAAAACAGAGAATGCTTCTGGGTCCCAGGCATATAGGTGTAAGCAGCATGGCAGAATACATGGGCTTAACATTCTGGCGATTCCAAATGATCATCAATTATGCCAGGTTGACAATTAATACTTACTGTTACCAGATTTAAATAGCCAACCCTCTAGCAGAATAAGATGGAGATGAAATTAGTGATACATATATAATCCTTGTAATCTCGTAAGGACCCCCTGGAGCAGGGATGTACTTCCACAATCACCCAGTGAGAACTTTCATCCCATTTTCCTGCAAGCCAGCACTGTTGTATGTCCTCAGCACAGGTAGCTTCACAATACCAGGGGGCAGGTATTGTTAGTTTATAGATGTGAATACCCAGATAAGTCATGTACAGGTCAACCTCTAGAACTAGAAGAAGTAACTACACCCTCCACCTGGGATGTGTTGGCGTCATCTTCCTTGAGATGTCTAACTGCCATAATTTGTCTTCCATATCTATGATTAATTTAGAAATTATTCCTCTTCATCTCATGGTTTTATAAGTTTCAACCTGTGATCTATTATTCCTGTTACTCCTGGGCTCAGAGTGAGGGAGAACACAGCAGTGAGAATGTGGTGGAGCAAGGCCACTCATCCTATGATGGACAGGAAACAGGAAGCTTGACAGGAAAAGGGTGGTTACAAGGTAGATTCTTCTAGGACATTGATGAGCTAACCTAATTTCCTCCAGTTAGGCTCCACTCCCCTAAAGTTTGCAATACCCACCAAAACAGTACCATCAACTGGGGACCTAGACTTCAACCTGAGAGTTTGTTAGGGACATTTTATATTTGAACTGTAGCATCCACTTATGTCATTGCATGCCTTTAAGATGGTCTAAGTTAAGATCTAAAATGAAATATCTTCACAGATGTTTAAATAAAGCATTAGAATCTGGTGTAGGAGGTGATGGTAACAGTTGTTGACACTTACTTTTCATTGATCCAAGCTAGATATTATCATCTCCACCTTATTAGAGATGAAGGCACTGGACCTAAGATGTTATATATTTGTCACATAGCCACGTCACAATTAAATGTAGATTCAAACTGAAGATTCCTTGCATATATGATCCTGTCTTCTTTGCCTCCTCTTTCCAGACACTGTACTGAGCTCCAGTGGCCTCGGATGTGGGTACTGATGTTTCATCTTCTAGAGTTAGATGGAGAGGAGGTTTGGGAAAGAAGAGTCAAGAGGGCTGTCACAGCACAAAAGCTATGACACAAGCTGTAGAAGGGCTTCAGTTAAAGTAGAATGCATTTCAGAAATGATGATCACAGTCAGGAATGCATATCATGATATTTCATCCTCAGTCCCCATTGTGAACAATAGACTGGCTTGTCCTGTTTCTGTCTCTCCTTAAATGATATGTGAGCATCCTGGGGCCTGGGGTCATATCGTTTGCACATGTATCTCTACTCTTAATACAGACTTAGAGTATGGTAGGATCTTAGGGGAAGTAAGATAGGAAGACAGGAAGGAAGGAGGGAAGGAAGGAAGAAGAGAGAGAGAGAGAGAGAGAGAGAGAGAGAAGGAAGAGAAGAAGGAATGAAGATTGATGATTCTGGCTAGATAATTGGATGTACAGATGGATAATGCATGGATGGATTGATGATGATTGGGTGGATGCCTGGATGCCTGGATGGATGGATAGATGGATGGATGGATAGATGGATGGATGGATGATTGTGTTATAGTTTGGGTAGCTGGATGTTTAGATTGAGGGGAGGAAGACATGGAAGAAGGAATAGCATCCAAAAGAGAGTACAGAAGATGATGCAGGATGAAAGGCTGGCTGGCTGGCTGATCGAGTGACATTTTACAAAGCATGGTCAACACTCTTTGTGTACCAATCCACATGTGATAGCCTGAGAGTAAGACCAGGGCTAAAGAGAGCAGGAAAATCTGATTACTATGGATCTCTGCCTTCTGGGAGCTGAGTGGACACTGACAGAGACTGACAGAGCCAGAATGTGTGTATATGTTAGCCAGCAAGCCTTCAGGGTTGTGGGGCAAAAGTGTACCTCATGCTTTACATGGAGGAGCTACATGCCCCACAGAAGCCCTTACCCTCTCTCCCATGGCCTCGGGACTTGACACTGGAATCATCATTTTCTTGCAAGTCCCCTGAGAATATTTTTATTTTGTCTTCAGAGCACAAATTCCCCTCCCAAGGGAGTGTCTGCCTGCCTTCCAGGCAATAACAGATAAGACTTCGGATATGGTCAAACAATGTGTATCTTCCTCCCATCCCTCCCTTGCCACCATTCCTACTGCTTTATCTGTGTTTATTTTTGAAGCCAGTCTAGGGGAGTATTAGCTTCATTTGATGTTAATAAACACCAAGATCAGAGAAATAAAATATCCCCCTGAGGGTCATCCAGCTGAGATGTCATTGTAGGTCCATCTAGCTTCTCCCCTGTTCACATGGATGCAGTAGGGTCCCTGTCTCACTGTCACCCCAGGCCATGACGCCAACCATACTCCCCACACTTGCCTGGGCTAGACCTGGAGCTGTTCCTAAAGAGTCCTAGCCCAGACCTAGTCATGGGATATTGAGGATTTGAGGTTCATATTCCCATCTATGACACTGTTCTATATTTATCCCTGTGCTCAGGAGCATAGGAAACTATCATGCTCCCTTGGGAACATATGAGTGAAATAAACATTTGAATGTTTCTATAAGATTTATTAAAGGGAAATGAAATGTGACCTGCTGCTTATGATCAGAGTGAGCTTGCTGGAGGTGGCATGGCCCCACAGAGCTTGGCTGATGCCCCCAGAAAAGAGAGGTGGACCCCTGGGGAGGCTGGGTCTACAGACCAGGAAGAGCCCCAAAGCAGTGCTGCCCTAGCCTGCTTCCCTCCTGCTGTGTGTTCTGCTAATCTGGATTCAGGGGTTCTTGGAGGAAGAGACATCTTCTGGAGGAAATGTGCAATGTAGAGGACTAAGAGAAGATTGTCTGAAGGACATCAGAAACCAGGGAAGGTGTGAAGAATGACAGTGACAAATGGAAAAGCATTGTGGCACAGTGAGAAAATGTGTCTGCCAGTGTCTGGTGTGGCCCTGGGGCAAAGTGCTATTTTCAATGGACAAATTTCCCATCTTCTCATTTTTCTTTCATGATTATCAGAGGATAGTGGGAATTATTACCTGTCTTAGTTAGGGTTTTACTGCTGTGAACAGACACCATGACCAAGGCAACTCTTTTTTTTTTTAAGATTTTATTTATTTTTTATGTATATGAGCACTGTAGCTATCTTCAGACACACCGTAAGAGGGCACTAGATCCCATTACAGATGGTTGTGAGCCACCATATGGTTGCTGGGACTTGAACTTAGACCCTCTGGAAGAGCAGTCTGTGTTCTTAACAGTTGAGGCTCCCAAGGCAACTCTTATATGGACAACATTTCATTGGGGCTGGCTTACAGGTTCACAGGTTCAGTCCATTGTCATCAACATCCAGGCAGGCAAGGTGCAGGAGGAACTGAGAGTTCTACATCTTCATCTGAAGGCTGCTAACAGAATACTAGCTTCCAGGTAGCTTGGATGAGGGTCTTAAAGCCCATACCCGCAGTGACACACCTACTCCAACAAGCCCACACTTACTTCAACAGGGCCACACCTTCTAATACTGCTACTCCCTGGGCTGAACATATTCAAACCATCACATTACCCATAATGTGTTGCTGAGTAACCTGCGGAATTGATGGGCCAAACAAAAAAGATGAGGGTTTGGAACAATGCCAAAGTGCAAGAGGTCTGAGGAGTTGGCCTTTTCCTCTACATCTGTGACCCACTTGGGACTTACCTTGTTTGAGAAGAAGTTGGTGAGAGAGGAGTGGAGCCAGGTGAAGATGACTAACAGAGTGTTTGTGACCAGATGACTTGGGTGGTGGTAGTGCGGTGGTGTGCTTGTTGGCTCTGTTACCAGAAGGGCCAACCTGATCTCTTAATGAACTCCTGATTTAGCTTTAAATTGTCAACCAGGCCCAAGATCAAGAACATCAGTTTCCTAGAAATCAAATTCCAAAGTGATAAACTCAGCTGTGAAGGAACTACTGAGCATTGCTATGTGCTAACAGTGGTTCCATGGCCTTTCCATCTGGGGCTAAGATTTGGTGAATGTAAGTAGTTAGGTCTACGCAATATTGGGACACAATCCCAAGATCTGTCCTCTATGCATTTGAAATTTAAATATAACTAGGAATCTTGTATTTTATTTGGAAGTTATTTCTATATCAGTTTGTTTAAATTCTAAGGATTTATTTGCGCGTGTGTGTTTTAGTACGTGTTCGTGTGTACATGCATATTTGAGCACAGTGCCTTTGGAGGCCAGAGGAGGGCATCAGATTCCTTGGAGCTGAAGTTACATGCAGTTGTGAACTGTTACACAGGAGTTCTGGGAACTGAACTCAGGTCCTCTGGAAGAGTGGCAAACACTCTTAAGGCTGAGCTCCACTCAACCTGTTTAGTTTTCATAGAAACTCTGTGAACTAGACAAGGTGATCAAGACACTAAGACACAAGGTTGCTTGTTCAAGGTCACATAGCTGGTAAGAAGAAATTATGGCCTAATATGGTGACCCTTGAGTCTGAGGCTCTTACAGTCCCCAAGCCAGGAGTTTGCCTATATTCTATATAATATATTCTGTATTGTATTCAATAATATATACTGCCAGGATCAAGCTTTCTGGAGCCTTGCCTTCCCTTAGGAGCTCCAAGTAGGAGAAGGTTGATATTTGTACTGCACTAAGCTTGGCAAAACTCTCCTGAGTGCTCCCTGGAAATGTACCCTGCACTCTTTCTTAAACTCCCATCGTTCCAGTCTAGAGTAAAGAAAAGAAAAAAAAGAAAACAGTCTGTATTCCTCAGGAATGGTCCCACAATACAGCTTGGCAGAAAGCTAGACATTGCCAGTCTGCTCAATCACTCTGTAAACTAATTAGTGAATGAACACCTCTGTTATATGACTTATATATTTTGAATACAATGACAGGAGAGAGAGAAGACCTTTCTAGAATGTCTACCAGGATATTAGAGGGCGTTCCTCCAGTTGACCTCAGTCCTTTTGGGTTGTGAGCAGCTTGATAGTATGTATGTGTTCATGACTACATGTGTAGCACTTATCAATTCTGGCTTGGTTTCGTCTATCAGAAGAGTCACTCCTGCTCTGTGCCCTCTGTGGTCCCAGCAAGTCCCAGAAGGCAGAGAAAATGCCAACCAGAAACCAGCTCCCTCTAGTGTCTCAAAGGCCACTAACCTTATAGGTGTAGGCTTATAGGGAATGGGCCTTCCACCCTTTCCCCAGCAGCCCATCTGCTAGCAGAAAGCATCTAAAATCTGCTTATATCATCCTTGTCTCCCCAGCCAAGGCATAGACCCACAGTGGGCATTCCAGAAATGTTTGCTGGAAAAATAGATAGAGTAGTGGGTAGGGGTGTGTACATGTTCACAATCTTCATGAGCACAAAAAGAATCTTGCCACTTCCAGCATAGCCGCCTCTCTCTTCAGAAAAAAACCCTTTCTTCACAACACTTGTTTGTAGGCTGGTGTAAGTCAGATATAAAGCAGGCATTAAGACAGTCTGCAGACGATGAGTAAGAGGAGCTGCAGGGAGTGTGGGGGATAGATGTAGGAGGAGAGAGAAATAAATAGTCAGGTTGGTGATAGATTGGGGAGCAGTGTACAGACGAATGGATGGATAGTAGAGAAAGAAGTGAGGATGGAGATGGATTGATAGATTTATAGATGAAAGGGAAATAGGAATAGATGAATGCAAGACATGGATAAATGGATGGTTAATTAGTGACTGGGTAAGGAGACAGAGAGGGATGGACAGATGGATGAATGGATAAGAGATTTATGAATGGGTAAATCGATGGATAGCCAGGGAAAGAGATTAATTTACTGATGGATAAAGAAAATATTTAGAGAGAGGGATGGATGAATGTGTGGAGAGACAGGGATATAGATAAACAGGTGGACAGGAGAAGAGACATGAATGCACGCAAGCATTTGTGTAGATCCATAGAGACGGATGGATGAGTGGTTGGATGGGAAGAGACACGAATAAATGCGTGCATTGATGGATAGATGGGTGAATGGCTACACGGAGATATAAAGAGATGGTAAGGAAGATTTGGGCAGGAAGATGCACAGGAGATGTTGGGAGTGTGTGATGTGTGAAGTAAAGGATGGAAAAGGGGACAAGAGGTGGAGAAAGAAGTTAATTCATTTTTTTCTTCTCTTCTTTTAAAATTTAATTTTATGTGTATGGGTATTTTGTCTGCATCCAGTCTCAAGATTAATCTCTTTTTATGTCCTTGGAGAGGTGAAATGAATGAAGGTTCGGAACAACCCTTTAAGCCAGTACTTCTCAGAGTCAAGCCTAGGTGGATCACAGCTCCACAGGGTATGAGGACAAACAGCTTAGCTTAGCATCAATCTTAGGCCACTAGAGGGAGGAAGTGTTTATGTTATCTCTTACAGGCACTAACAGCCATCAAATTGCTTAGCATTTTTATGCTTTCAGGTTTCTCTAGCTGAAATTTTCTTGTTGGTTGATTTGGAAAGAAGTCAGAGTGTCAACGAATTAAAATAAAATCTCCTTTTCGGCACCAGTGTATGCTGGGAATTTGTTAAAGCTGTACTACCAGCTCTAAGAAGTGCTTGATTAAAGGGCTGTTCCAAAAGCAGGAAGCAAGGGGCTGGGGACATGGCTCAGCAGTTAAGAGCACTGATTTGATTTCTGGCACCCACAGCAGCACATACACCCACATGGTAGGGAGAGAAGTGGGGAAGAATGGAGAGAGAGAGAGAGAGGCAGAGAGAGAGAGAGAGAGAGAGAGAGAGAGAGAGAGAGAGAGAGCGCGTTGAGGTAGTCAATATGTCCATTAATTTATCTGAAGCCATGTCACACTCTACACTCACATCAAACGTCACACCTTGAATATATGTGATTTCCATTTCTCAATTATATCTTAATAAAGCTGAAATAGACCAAGATACAGAGTTGGTGACCTGTGACAATGGCCTTGGGAGTCACACTGTTCGAAATGCTGCAGTTCCAGGCCCTGCATGTTCCCCCCCAGCCCAGGCCTAACTCCATTTGTGTTTTGCTCGAAACCACCAGGACTCTCCCTCTGCAGGACCATTTCATAGCCCTCCCACAATCATCCTGACGGGGGATGCCAGTTCAACTGAAGGAGAGCCTGACAAAACCCTGGTCAACAGGTACGCAGCCCAGACAGGCAAGCAATGCTTAGTAGGGATCAAATAGCTGCATTTCTAGAAATACTTCCATCTTTCTTTTTCTCTGAATCACTTTATTGATGAAGATGCTGTCAAACAGGGCTGGTGATATGGCTCAGTTGGTAGAGTACTTCTTGCCAAGGTTGTGTTAGACCTTGGGTTCAATTCCCAGTATCACATGAACTGTGCATGGTGGGGCATACCTCTAACCCCAGCACTCATGTAGAAGGAGGAGGATCAGAAGTGCCAAGGTTATCCTTGGTTCCGTGAAGGGTTCAAATCCACCCAGGGGTACAAGAGACC
Organism: Grammomys surdaster; assembly: GCF_004785775.1. NCBI lineage: Eukaryota > Metazoa > Chordata > Mammalia > Rodentia > Muridae > Grammomys > Grammomys surdaster. The sequence continues at coordinate 4,038,380 of NW_021604629.1, read as the reverse complement.
TTATCTCAAAAATAAAATACACATTATCAAGCAGTTTCTCAAAATGAGAACCTAGGATTCTTTTCCCCATTATCTTCTTTCCCAAAATAATGTTTTTGCTCTTGGATTTGGCCTTGTACACACTGTTAGATTTTAAGAAAAGCACAAGACAACATAGCATGGAAAAGACCCATAATATTAGCCCAGGAATTCCCACAGAGGGCTGGAAGGTGTGGATCTTTAACTGTAGAATCCTGCCATGGCCAAAGCAGGTCCTTCATGGAAGATCGTCCTTTGGGAGGGACACTGGATCATCATCACAGGGATATCACTGCCCCTGTTTCCCTTACTAAGGGTCCCTGAATTGATCTAGCTAAAATATGGTTGTCTGGATATCACTTTTAATAAATTTAAAAGATAATCCTCAGGGCTGGGGATACAGGTCAATGGGAAGGTGCTCGCCTAGCAAGTGCGAGGCCTGAGTCTGATGGGCGACAACACATGGAAGAGAGTAACTATCATAGGACAGACTGAGTGTGCATGCCAATGGCTTCTTCATCCATTAACTAAGGATAGAGGCAAAATAGCGGAGTGAATACCAAGGAGACTATAAGAAATGAATATACATGCATAATCAATGTGGGAGAGGGTGGAAAAAGCCAAATAAAATGGTTAAGTCAGACATAAGACAGCTTCATGGGGCGGGCGAGTTGGCTCAGTAGTCAAGAGCACACACTGTTCTTGCAGAGGACCTGAGATTGATTCTCACTATCTAAATCAGGTGGCTCACAACCACCTATAACTCCGGGTCCAGGAGAATCTGACGCCTCTAGCCTGCACGTGCATCTGTACACACAGGCAGACACATAGACAATTCAAAATGAGTCTTTGAAAAGAGCCCTATGTTTTGCAGGGCAGTGAAACTGTGTTTTTATTTTCTCTTTCAAAAATAAATTATCCGTGTCTCTACCAGACCCCATGTAAGGCTCCCACAAGATAGATCTAGCATAAAGTCTGGGTCCTCATAGAGAGTAAATACTAATACTGTAGTAAGCTTTTATCTCTTGAGAGTGGACTTGTATCCAAGTCCACTTGAGTGGGCAGCACAATGGCATAGAGACTTGCTGAGTTGGTCCTCCCAAGGGCTCTGATGTGGGAGACTGGGGTACGGCCTGGGAATTCATCCATTTAACATGCTCCCAAGGTGACAGTCAGAGGACCCTTGTGTGTGCCATAGATGATGCTCTGGGGTGACCCTGAGAGACTGTACAGTCATCTCATCTGTCCATCCCCGAGTAGATTTCCTAACAGGATGACCATGTTGTATCTTTCAGGGCCCCCAGTCCCCACCGCAGGCTTTCCCACCGACACCTGAAGATCTCCACTGCTTCGCTGACTTCTGTGGGTAAGGACTGGGTCAATATGAGCATTTGCTTGAGCAGCAAGCATGAATTGTCTGAGTTTGGTTGGACTCAGCCTCTTTCTCTTTCTTCCAAATCCAACGGGGAGGGGAGATCAACCCCTCCATGTTTGAGTCCAGAAGAAATGATGTTTAGTTTCAGTGTCAGAAAGAAGAGGAAGATGACGTCAGAGCAGACAGAAGTGATGCTCAGCACTGGGCTCAAAGGCTAGAGTCCCGTGGCTGTATGGGCAGCTACACAGCCAGGAGGGAGTGTGCCCATGTAAAAGGCTGATGGCTAGGACCCCTGCAGCTTCCTACTCAGGGTTTTTCACACCTTTGAGGGACCATTGAAGGATAGGGGTCACATAGACCTGGGCTTTGTATTCAGTATTGATTACACTTTCTAAGGAGCTTGGGAAGTGAGTAGATAGAATTGATAATGGGCCTTCATGAGAGAACTAAGGAAGCCAAGGCAAGAAGGGCCCACGTCTCCCCAAAGAGGAAAGATGTGCAGGCATTCCAGAGGAAGTGGTATTTGAGTTTTGCTTTAAAGAGACAGACACACAGGAGGGAGGGATGGCACTCAGACTTGGTGGGAAGCAGGAACCACCTAGAGTACTGTAGGGTACTGTAGAGTGCTGTCCCGTGTGTATGTATCATGACCACTGAAAACCATGGAGCCCCAATTCATATTAGCTTACTCCAAAATAATAGAATTCTGCCCCTGCCCTGCCTTCTTGTAGTCTTCTTCCATTACTGTCTGTTCCTCCTTCAGGGTCAATGGTTTCAGGTACCTGCTGGATCCAGGTACTTAATTTGGGTTATTGGTTATTGTACTGTTCTATCTCTCATATCATTTCATATATGAGCTCTCTTCTTGGGAAGACCTTCTATTCATGGGAACAAATGCTTGCCTGGCCCTCCAAACCTCTGTCTTATCTGTGACACCCTTTTCCCCTCTCATTTCCCAAAACTGCTTTTCACTAGCCTTATGTGGTCATCCCTATCTGATCCCTGTGGCTGCCTAGATGGTATTGCTCAATTGGCCAAAGCTGGTTTGGGACCCACTACCACTCAGCCTTGCTTCTTGAAGCAGAGTCGTAAGTGGGGATGGCTTGCTCCCCCTGAGTCACTTAATGGTAATTCAGAGGGTTTCTCCAGTGAAAATGAAGGGCCACTGCTGGAAGAGGCCTCTAAGATGAGGTGACTCTCACTGGAAGCTCATCCTCACTCTGCAGATCCCACGGGGCATGTCATTGACCTGGTAAATGACCAGCTACCGGACATCAGCATCTCAGAAGAGGACAAGAAGAAAAACCTGGCACTTTTGGAAGAAGCCAAGTTGGTGAGTGAGCGGTTCCTGACCCGCCGCGGGAGGAAATCAAGGAGCAGCCTCGGAGACTCCCCATCAGGTAGGGGAGGACCAGCAGTAGGAAGGTAGCTACCCTGAGCCCCTCTGAGGCTGGACTGGGGGGAGGGGAGGGAGGACCAAGCTCCTGCTGCAGAACAACCTTGTTTCCAAGAGGGCAGGCTACAAGTGTCCTGTCCCCTTAGCCTCCAGGCTCTACATGGCCCAAGCCTTGCAGAGGTGACCCCTTCAAGAAGCCTTTGTGCTCAGCTTCCAGTGTTCTAAAACACCTACTCAACTCTACCCCTGAGAACTCTGCCATGTTTTGCTTTCTGGTCTATGTGTGACTATTTGGGGCTTGCCTATGTATGGACAAATGCCATTCCATGTGATGCCCATGTTATTAATTGAACTATGTCCTTAGCTCTAATGCAGAGAAACCCTGTGCAATCCCCATACACACTGACCCTTGCATAGCCTGCATGACAGTGTCTGTCTAACTGACCCTTGCATAGCCTGCATGACAGTGTCTGTCTAACTGACCCTTGCATAGCCTGCATGACAGTGTCTGTCTGTCTAACATCCTCATCCTCCCTGTGATGACCTTGTTTGTGTTGGGCATCTCCCCAGAAAACGTCTGTGGAGGCCATCCTAGGCTCCCTCAGTCTGGTATCCAAGGACCCATGAGCTCTGGAGGAGAGACAAGGATCCTTTGCCAGCCTGTGCCATAGTCCCTCTTCTTCCTGCGCACAGAGATGAAGCAGGTTTTAAAGACGTCCAAATGGCCTTGGAGGACAAGGAGAGTATTGGAAATCAGACTGGTCCTATGGCATCTAGAATGTAGACCTTGCATGCTTTCCTGCCAAGCAATGCCAGGTCTTCAGAGTCTGGAAAGTTCTCTGAGGTCATGCCCAACAGGTTAAGGAATGTGACCCCATGTCTTAGAAATTACCTGAGGACCCCTCTGTTGGGCTGGCTGTATCAAAATTTAGGTTATAATAAGAATCTTCTATGGTGGTTCAGAATCAGCCCCTGGCCTTGACAAGGCAGTCTGGGTTCCCAGGGGTGAACTCTCTCTTAGAGAATGATCTGTTTGGTGACAGAAGTCCTAGCTCTTCACCAATGCCAGCCAATTGGCATTTGTTTCCACAGCTATCTCTCCAAACCTGAGCTCTGGATCTTCTCCTGAATCCTCTAGGAGCTGCTCGCTCACCATCTCCACACCACCAGGTGAGGCTGGCCCCACCCCTTCTGGCAGGGAGGAGGCAGATGGATAGGCTGAGTGAGGATAAGGCCTAGTTCATGGGAAGCAGACTCTAATGACTGCTCTTTGCTCAGAGAGAAGTTGTCACAGTTTATTTTGAATCCTCTTGTTTTGCCACTATGAATTTTGTTTATCCTGTAGTGCTGGGATTTGAACTTAGGTCCACACACGCTAGGTAAGCACTCAACCACTGAGCTCCATCTCCAAGCCCAGTATTCATGTTGGTCTCTTCCTTTCTGGACTGTGTCCAGAGCCACACCCTCAGGCAATGGAGTACGGTGGGCAGTCTGCCTTTGTCAGTGCTGGAAGGCTAGCCCAGGATCCTACATTCACAGATGCTTCCTGATTATCAGACCTCAAGGTCCACCATGACTCAGTTTCCTTATTTGGTTTCTATGGTGTTTCAGTGCTGTCGTGTGAGCAACAACAGTGTTTTTGGCTGCCAGATCTCTCTCTGTTGTCTCTCTCTGTCTCTGTCTCTCTCTGTGTCTCTGTGTCTCTGCCTCTCTCTCTCTCTCTCTCTCTCTCTCTCTCTCTCTGTGTGTGTGTGTGTGTGTGTGTGTTTGTGTGTGTGTGTATATATATTGTTAAAGTGACAAGCAGGGGACTAGGTGATGGGCCTCATTTACCTGCCCTGGCCCATTGCAGGTTTGGACACATGCAGTGGCCCACAGTCCCCTCTACCGGGAGCACCATCACAGGTAACAACACATGGGCATGCCATTTCTGTGCCATTGGGTCTCTTGTCCCTAACATGTCTGGATCCTCTGTAACCCCTGAACGAGGGAGGTGGAGGAGCATTTACACCCTGCTAAGCTTCAAGAGGGAGCAGGCCTCTTCCCACTGTTACTGACCTGCATTTTCTTCTTCTTCTTCAGCAAAAGGGGCATGAGGACGGTGTCTCCTCGCCTCACCTCGGAGAGCCTGTGAGTTTGTGCTTTGCTCACTTTGTCATGATTTGAATGTGGGGCATGTGGTCTCAGAAGCCTAGCAGGGCCCAGATGTGAGTAGAGGGCGGGTTCTGGTGTAAGCAGAAGACTATGAGTTGGAACTCTGAGGGGGAAGCAGTGGGGCAGGTTCAGATCCCATTCACATACACACAGTGGGCTGTTGTCAAGGTCTGAGTCCTCAGCCTACCTCCAGGATCTCAACTCTTATCTCACCTCTTTCAGAATGTCTCCAAAGGGCTAGCTGACTGGAAGCAGAATGACCAGAGGAAAGTGTCTCAAGGCAGACTGGCTCCTCGTTCTCCCACAGTGGAGAAATTCAAAGAACTTACAGTAGAACAAAAGGAAAACTTTGATCCCCTTCAGCGCCTGGAGGCCACACCCATGGCTCAGGCTTCTGGAGCAAGCATCAGTGGGAAAATGGCGCTGAACAGCCCCCAGCCTGGACCTGCTGAGATGGAGCTGGGGAGGCAGCTCCTGAAGACAGCCAGGGAGGGCAACCCTCTGCCCAGAACCACAGTCCAGGGCTCAGGAGGAACGGTCTCCCCACATTCCCAGGGACAGGGCTCTGCTGGAGAGCCTACGGGGCCCAAGGCTGGCTCCAAGGCTGAGCTGAGACCCCCTGTGTCTCGTCCCCCCCTGATTCGGGGGGTCTCCTGGGACAGCAGCCCTGAAGAACCTGGTCCCCTGCTGCAAAAGGTGCTCGCTAAGCTGCCTCTGGCAGAGGAAGAGAAGCGGTTTCCAGGCAAAGCCAAGCCAGCCAAGCCACCCGGGCTCAAAGACTTCCAGATACAAGTACAGCCAGTGCGTATGCAGAAGCTGACCAAGCTCCGGGAGGTGGGTTCCTGTCCTGATGCACAGTGTGTGCATGCTAGGGCCCCCCTGAGCTACAGATGTTTGCACTCAATCTGGGCCCTGGGACAAGACAGCTCTGACCTCATGAAGTTCCAAACTTCTTGGCCCTGAGAAGCCAGTTCCATCAGTGTCATACCTCCATAGCACCAGCTTCAGGTGCTTTTGCTCCTGTTAATGTACAAAAGTCAGCCTGGAATACAGTGGTCACACTTAGCCACAGTTCTGGGGAAGTTAGCCACTTGGACTCCTTATCCTGAGCTGTCTTCCTCCTCCATGTAGACTTGGTGAGGGGAGCCTCTGATGGAACATCTGGTCATCCCCAGAATAGGGCAAAACCAGGATAAGTGAGCTAAAGTCATCCATTCTGCCTTCTTGGTACCTGCTAACCAAGGTCTTAGACCCAAGTACCACTATGACAATGGCCATAAGAGGATGCTCCTTCATGGTGAATTTCTTCCAGTGTCCATGGTGTCCCCAACGTCCAACGTCCATCGAACTAGGAATAGTGGTCAGTCAGGGGTTGCTCTGCTAATCAATAAGTGATAGAGAATATCCAGATGTGGAGGGGTAAAGGAGATCGGAGTGTAAAATAGAGGATTTAACTGGATCAAAGATCCTGATCCAGTCCCTTCTCTCTCAGATGGCCAACCTCAATCCAGGTCAAGGGGACAGGGAGCCTAGGGATTAGGGCCTGGGATAGGACAAAGTCACCAGGCTCTTCTCTTGAGGCAATAAGGGCAAGGAAGGAAGTGAGGAGCAGTAACACTCCAGCTCCAGTGAGAGTATCTACTAGCAAGGACACACTGTAACAGGCCACTGTGCTGTTCAGAGAGCTTCAGAGAGGAAGTGGCTCAGTCAGTAGAGTGCTCTACTAGCATGCACAAAGCCCCAGGTTCCCAGCGTCACAAAAAACCATGTGTAGTGGTAGCTCATGCCTGTAATTCCAGAACCAGAGAGGTAGAGGCAGGAGGATCAGAAATTCAATGTCATGTCCAGCTCTATAGGAAGTTTGAAGTCAGTCAGACATAGATAGATAGATAGATGATAGATAGATAGATAGATAGATAGATAGATAGATAGATAGATAATCTTGATCTTCTATGATGTTCTGGGGTAGAGGATTAAAGAGATGAACAATTCACATAGAACTCCCACCCTCCAATACAAGTAGCTTAGAAAAAGGCTGGACAGAGCCACCTAAAGTGGTCCACATCTCACATCTGTGGAGACAAGTGAAGACAAAGGGGCCAGACAGCGGGAGATTCACCTTCATGGACTTCAGAGGCAGGGAGAGTAGGCTACTTCCTTAGAACTCTCCGCATCCCTGCAGGTCACTCTCACCTGGCAAGGGAAGTCCCAGAGAACCTGGAAGCTCATGCTACCAGCTGGTCTGGCACTGAGACCTCCTCTGTATCCTGTCCAGTGTGCTGGCAGCTGAGGGCTGTGGACATCTGGCTTGCTAAGTATATAGCAAAGGCATGACCTGGATTCTCTCTGGATCCTGGACACTCTTTGTTAGCTTCTTTCTTTCCTTTTACCCAGAGGCCAGTCACTCCAGTGACTTTTGTCACTTGGGAGGCTGAGAAACGTTGAATGTCACCAGGAGTCAGGAAAGGACTCAGGCATTCCAAGAGGGCTCTTGTCTGACATGGATTGGCTTGGGGCAAGGATAGTTTATTGGGTCCTCCAACACCCCCAGCCTAGCTCTTCGAGCTCAGTCCCCCAAGCAGCGATGCGCAGGTTTCATTTGTCTGGAAGTGCCACAAAGATCGTTGAGGGAGGACTGTCACTTACACAGAAGGGCAGGGCAGGAAGCTGCTTCCAGCACTGAGACCATCAAGAATTACTTCCAGAGCAGCTGCATGCATATCCAGGGGACCTTAATGTCCCCAAAGTTCTTAGTATCTAAGGATTACGCCCTGAGTTGCCACCTGAACCATGTTCCTTCTTCCTCTCACCAAGGAACACATCCTGATGAGAAACCAGAACCTGGTGGGGTTCAAGCTCCCTGAACTGAGCGAAGCCGCGGAGCAGGACAAAGGTAGGCTGTGGGGATCTGTTTGCCCTCCCAGGGCTGGTGAGGCCGCTGGCGATGTATGTGTAAACACTTGATTTCCCATCAGTCTTTGTGCATGAGTGAAGGAAACAGATTGTATAGCCCACTGAGGCAGAGCATGCACAAGCCTGTCTCCTTCCTACCACCCCGCCCTATCCCTGTTAGTGGTGTTGAGTCTGGAAGGTGCCCCAGGCCTGAACTTTTGACATCGCTTTTCCCTCACACCCAGGAAGCTACCCAAATAGATCGGTTCCTCTTTTCAAGACACCAGAGCTCGCTTTTTAATCTGCTGTCACCACAAAGTCCATAACCCAGCCCTGCCCTACTGGGTGATTGCACATCTCTTCCTCCAAGCCTTCTGCTCTCCACCACGATACACACTCTATCACACTTCTCTGAAAATATGAACAGAGTCTAGACCCTCCCTGTCCCTGCCTTAGTGTGAGTGCTCTTCCTCTGAGTTCTCCGATGCCCCCTCGGGGTGAGCCACAGCTGTTCATCCCGGCTCTGCTACTGAGTGACCAAGCTCTGCGGCCTCACCGGGCCTGATCCTACACCCCACCTTGTTACATGGGGCCGTCATAGTCGCCTTGAACATTGTCAAGAAGAGTACACAAATGAAACTGTATTTACAGAGTGCCTAGAACAGTACCTGGTACACAGTGAGTGTTGACTAGGTGCCAGCTATCAAGACCCCCAGAGTCTCCACTGGGCCCCAAGAGCCAGTATCTCTATCCGGGGCTATGTCTGTGTGTGCACATGTGTGTCTGTACATAAGCTGTAAGCTACGTGCTTACACTTACAGTGCTGCCTGACACTAATAAGCCCCGAGTAAGTACTTAACTGAACAAATGGGCGAGGTTGTGAAAGAGTGCACAGGGGAGATACTGAGGTAGTTGCATAAAAGCAACTGATAACCAGAATGCTTCATGATGGCCAGAGAAGAATAAGCGTGTTTGGAGGGATGCTTCTAGAAGGCCAGGCTCTCTGTTCTTCCCTCTTCCTCTTCCCTGTGGACACCCACCCCCCTGTCTCTATGTGTTCTGTTGAATCATTGCACCTGTGTCTTAAAGGAGCAGGTCCATCCACCTGCTCTAACCCCCATCCTTATTTTGTATTTATGCCTATATCTACCTCTTGTCTTTTGTTGATGTTTATTAATTGTTAATTGGTGATATGTACAATGTTATATGTGACACTATGTATATGGCATTAACATTACCATTTTAATCATTTCCGGCATGTGGGACAGTGGCCTTAAGTCCAGCCTTACTATATTGTGCAGCCATCACCACCAGCCATCCACAGAACCTTTTTGTCTTCTCAGTTGCAACCACACCCACAAGACACAGCTAGCTGTCTGTACCCCTCCCCCAGCCCCTTGCGACTCCAATTCCACTTTCTGTTTTTACCTACTCCTTCTAATTTCATCTCAGTAAATTCTCTCTAGCGTTTTGCAGACTCTAAGCCATTGGCAACTCAGATTTAGTTCTCTCCCGGGAAACTAAGGGGAAGGATTTTTGCTGTCATCTTATTGTTAGGGAAACTGAGGCCCAAAGAACTGCGGGGTCCATCACATGGTTTTGCCATCCCAAGAACAGTTCTGAAACATGTTTTATTAGCTTTATTTTATTTTAGATAAACTAATCCAGAGGCCAGCTTACCAGGAGCAGGGCAGTGAGTGCCAAGCCAGTTTCCCCAAACTTCCGGCTTTCTCCTGTGGGCACCAGTGCATCCCAGGCTTCACAGAGCACCTCTGGAAAGGCACACTACCCGCCTCCTCCACACACTGTGGCTGTTGTTAGTCACCTTATGAATCATCATGTGAGATTATTCTGGATGTCATTAGGGAGTACAAAATTCTGGGCTGAAATACAATAACTACCCGCTTCTCGGTTAACAAAGCTCCAGAGGTCCATTGACTGAAGGACTGAATTATTTTTTTAAAATTAACCATCTATCTGGGTATGGTGGCACGTGCCTTTAATACCAGCGCTCTGGAGGCAGAAGCAGGAAGCTCTCTGTGAGTTTGAGGCCAGGCTTTAACTACATACTGAGTCACAGGATAGTCAGGGCTATGTATCGAGACCCTGTCTCAAAAGGCCAAAGCAAGCACGTAAGCAAGAAAACAAACAAGCGAACAAACCACCTTCAAGATGGGGAGATGTCTCAGGGGTAAGAATGCTTGCTCTGCAAGCATGAGGATCTGAGTTTGAATCCCTAGAAACCACATATAAAAGCCAGTCACATGCATAGCCACAATGCATGCCTGTAGCACCAGAGCTGTGAGGAATAAAGACAGGAGGATTGCTATGGTTTGTTGGCTGTCAGCCTAAAGAATGACAGAGCAAGAGCACCCGACATCTCTCTCTGCCCTTTGTACACACACACACACACACGCACGCACGCACGCACGCACGCACGCACGCACGCACGCATAAATCACATACATTTATAAATACACACAAAGGATTAACAATACGTAGAGGTATCCCTTTTAAATGTATACTTCTTCACTTTTAATTTTTTATTAAGACACTAGAAAAACTTAAGATTTTATATAAATGAGGCTGGAGAGATGGCTCAGCAGTTAAGAGGAATGGGTTTGTTTCCTAGCACCCACATGGCGGCTCATAACTGTCTGTAATTCTGGTTCCAGGGAGCCAACACCCTCTTCTAGCCTCCTGCACCACTGGAACCCATATAGTGCACATGCATGCAAAACACTCACACACATAAAAATAACAAATCTTTTAAAAAAGATCTTATCCATAGCCCCATCAAAGCTTTATTCTTTCCAATATTTATAATCTTCCTAAGTTGATTTGATGGTATAGATACAACTTCCTTTTAAAGGTTTGTTTCACTGAAGTTATCATAAATAATTACATGTATTTAGATTTCATATTTGTGGCTGAGTGGGTTCGTATTTCCTCCTGTATGACTGTCTCTATTGTAAAATATTTCAGATGTTTATAGTTTTCTGTCTGTTATAAACAGTTTCGTCTTTGTGCTTGTGAGGTTTTTCTTTCTTCTACTTTTTTAAAGTAATTCCCTTAGGATACATTGTCAGGCTTGAGAGTCTCTGGGTCAGAGTGTAGAAATACTTGCCTCTTATCAAATGTTCCAAACATTGCATATATTATTCTTCTTAGAATGATTATTTCTGGATGTTGCTTTGGTCTTTCTTAGCCAGAGTATAGTAGAATAAGAAACAGACAATCAATAATCATGACAGTTATAGTCAGGTGTGGTGGCTGATCTTGGTTGTCAACTGACTGGATCTGGAATCAACTAAAATGCAGGCCAGTAAGCAGTGCTGTCCCATGGCTCTGCTCCAGTCCCTGCCATCAGGTTCCTGCTTTGAGCCTCTGCCCTGGCTTCCCTCCTTGACTGTAAGCTGTAAGCCAAACAAACCCTTTCCTCTCCCTCATTACTTTTGGTCAGTGTTTCAGCACAGCAACAGAGAAGCAAATCAGAACACCAGCCATGAGGGCAAGTCTGTAGTCCTAGCAGGCAGGAGGATGAGTCAGGAGGACTCCAAGTTGAGGCCGGCCTGGGCTCCATAGTGAGACTATATTCAAAACAAGCAAACAAAAAGGACGACAGTTACAATATGCTATTATCATTGATGCAAAGTGACAGTTTGCTTTTATTTCAGTTAATATTCTAGCATGCTCAAACTTACATTTTTCTCTTTGGTAGTAACTTCTTAGCTTTATATCATCCATTGTTAGTATTATATGTGAAGTGTGCATAACAGATACGAATGTTTTGCCTGAATGTTTTCTCTCAATATTTCAAATTATTTTATCTTATTTTATGTGAATGGGTGTTTTGCCTGTATGTATATCTATGCACCACATATGTGCAGGGCCCACAGATACCAGAAGGGGGCACTGGATTTCCTGAAACATTGGAGCAACAGACAGAGGCAACATGTGAGTGCTGGGAATAGAACCCAGATCCTCTTCAAGAGCAGCAGTGCTCTTAACTGCTGAGCATCTCTCCAGCCTCCAATTTTTAAAACCTTTTTAGTGTGTGTGTGTGTGTGTGTGTGTGTGTGTGTGTGTGTATTTTCTTGCATGGTCATTCATGTACACATGATTGTGTATGTACAGGCATACATGTACACATGATGTGTGTGTGTGTGTGTGTGTGTGTGTGTGTGTATTTTCTTGCATGGTCATTTATGTACACATGACTGTGTATGTACAGAAATACAAGTACACATGATGTGTGTGTGTGTTTCTTGCACGGCCATGGATCTACACTGATGTGTGGGTAGATGCACGTACCGTGCTCCACATATTTATAGTTTGATTTATTTGTGTTTATTTTACTAATATCTCTTCATCTTGCTAATAAGAACTTCATGTTTTTGTTGTTGTATTTTAGTTTTTGACATGGAGTTTTGCATGTAGCCTGGAACTTACTATTTAGAGCAAGCTGGTCATGAATGTATAGTGATCTAACTTCCTGTCTCCCAAGTGCTGGGATTGATGGTGCACCACCACAGCTGGCCTTCTGAGCTTCATTTTAAGATATAGGTATATTGAAACTTAAGAGCTCATTGCTACAATAACATTTTGATAGTATTTCTATTTCTTTGTGACAAACAGTCATATGTCATATTCATATATATTTACGGAGAACAGGGTTTTTCTGTTTGCTGTTGTTATTGATTCCATTTGTTTTATTTTCTTTTGTTTTTATAGTATTTTAGTGAGTTTTGGGGGGTGGCTTTTTTGTTGTTGTTTAATTGTTTTGTTTCCATTTGTTTGTTTGTTTGTTTGTTTAAGACAAAGTCTCATTCTGTAGCCCAAACTGGCCTAGAAGTAGTAATCCTTATGCCTCAGCCTTCTGAATGCTGGGATTACAGATATGTCCCACCATACCCAGCTTGGCTCTGTTTCATTCTGGCCAAGATGTCGCTTTTGAGTCATGGCTCTAAGGAGAATATGTTCTTTTGTGTAGTGGGGTTATCCCTCTCTCAGTACTTTTCTTCTGTAACATATTTGTGCACATTTTACATAGATTCAAGTCAGGATTGCAGAACGAGCAGTGAGCGAGAGGCCAGAGGCCAGGAGACAGGAGTCTATTCACCGAAGTGAACAGAGTTTTAGGTTTCCTGACATCTGTACGCCTGCTGCACATTTGAGAATTACACAGTCTTGTGCACCTTGAATGCTGGATTCAGAAGGATTGCCCATGCTTTATTTGCTTTGAAGTTTGTAAGCCCTTAGTTTACTAACCTTGCAGACATTCATGTCTCAATTGGATACATTTAGGTATTTCTGTTTTCTCTTCCAGAACATTTAATGCTTTTTGCATATGGCTCTTGTCACACTCTGTGTAACCTTATTTATTGGTGACCAGGACTCTAAGTTCACTGGATTTCCTGACCAATTACTAGTAGTGGAGATGAATGTGGCCCTGTGTCACACGCTTCCTGCATTCTAAATATTGCTCTTAAATGGTAGAGTGCTGACTCTGGGGACTGGTACAAGGACTGCAACCAGAGTGACTACTGCATGCCAGATGCTGGCCTGAGTGTTTGACCCTGGTAGACTCAGTGCTCACAAGAACCACGAGAAGCAAACAGTCCTGCTGTAGTCATGTGACACACAAAGACACTGAGGTTTGTGAAGGCCGCGGTGGTGTGTCTCTTAACTGTAGGAGCAGGATCAGAGTCTGGGTGTATGTAACTTCTGAGGCCTTTGACCCCTTTGCAGAAAATCTTTCTTTCTGAATTTACAACCCAACCTCCTGTTACTTTTATTTTCTCTGGCTTGGCATCGTTTCAGTTGTCCTGCCTGTGGGAGGCCATGTGCATCTCTGCATCTGTGTGTGCTTTATTACTTTGGTGCCGTTATCTAACTCGAAAGTGGTGAGGAGGAGAATGTCCACCTTGCTTCTCTTTTGGAGTGAATTTTAGTGTGTTCACTTTTCTTCCAAGAGTCATGCATCTTATTATATAAATGTACTACTTAAGATTATATTTATATGATTTGATATAAAATATAAGTTATAATTATAAAACTATGCTATTGTCTAGTTACATCTCTCTATTGCTGTGATGAAACACTGACCAAAACAACTAGGAGGCAGAAAAAGTTTATTTGGCTTACAAGTTCTGATTACAGGCCATCATGGAGAAAGATCTGGGGAGGATTTCAAGTAGGAGCAGGGGCAGGAACCATGGAGGAGAGCCGCTTGCTGGCTTACTCTGCTTGCGTTCTTATACCAGCCAGGACCACAGTGGGCTGGATCCTCCCACGCCTATCATTAGTCAAGAAAATGCCCCACAGAGATGTTCAAAAGAAAGTCTAATAGAGGAAATTCCTCTTCCTAAACATGCCTCATCTGTGTCAAGTTGACAAAACTAACCAACACAATATTATTTAACCTTTTATTGTTATATATGTATATATAGTTATATATTATATACCTAAAATTCTATTATACATTTTTAATTACTGTATAATTAAAACATTTTATATGTTTTTCTTTCTCAAGTTTCAAAATTGGTGTTAAGTCTATCAAATATATTTGTTGAAGATTATATATTATTCAATTAATTTAATAATTTTTCTGTTTGTTTGTTTGTTTCTTTCTTTCTTTCTTTGTATGGGTACTTGGTATATTTTCTTTTATAGCCACCATCCAAGTCTGTATCTGTGTTTGTTGGAGTATCTCCAATTTTTTTTGGATTAGGTAAATTAAAATCTAAACTTTTGGGACCCAGGGAATCGAGACACACTATGTTATCATTTGCTCTTCAGCTCAGTTCCAGAGTACATTTTTCTGGCGCAGGCAGGCTTTGCTCCACCCAGACATCCAGGGACCCTCATGTCCTTTTTCTTATCTTTTCAGCAGACTCTTGAGCCAACCTGGAGTCCCACAGCTTAGAATGGGAGGGGGTGGTGGTGGTGGGAGGGGGTGATGGTGGTGGGGAGGGAGTGTGTATCAGATTCCAGAGCAGGGTGTGGACTGTAACTCCTCTTTTACTTCAGCTCTGTGGTAGCATGGCTTCACAAATAGCAAGAGAAGCTGGGAGTCTGGTTGCTAGCCTGAGAGCTGGCCTTACGCCATGTTCAAACCCCATTCATGTGATGGATTATAGTAGTCAGCTAGGTCCCTGTCAATTCACCTTTTCAATTTAACAATATACCTAGACAGCGTCCCATTTAATATCTATGGAGCTTTAATCTTTTTAAAATAAAAATTAAACTGATATATATTCATTTCCCCACATTTCTCTCTTCTATAAATAATGGTATGATAAACTCTCCACACGTTATAGAAATGCTTATTTTCTAAGAGATGCCATCCTATAGGTAAAAATGGGTGGATTAAAAGGTATTTTTTTACATGTATGTGTGTGTGTGTTGTGTATAGATAGTCAAACTTTTCTATAAAATTATGCTAATCTAGACATCCCTAGCCTGTAGCGAAGTCGTGCTGTCTATATTGATAGACAGTCACGGAGCTTTATGAGTAGGTAAGTGAATTTGACTCCTATAAGCTCCCAATTTTTTAAAAAAAATTATGCTGGAGGTGTGGCTCAGTGGGTGAAGTGCTTGCTGTGCGAACACGAAGACTGTGGATCCCCAGAAGCCATGGAAAGCCCAAGGTCACAGCACGCATCTGTAATCACAGCACTTCTGTGGTTAGACGGGGGTGAAGTCAGGGGCATACACAGTGGCAGACATGACACAGGGTCTCAAGTAATGTAGAAGGCAAGGACTGGTCCCTGAGGTTGTTATTTAACTTCTACATGTGCACTATTGTATGTGCATATACTTCCACTCATGAACAACACATACACACACACACACACACAACATTTAAAAAACAACAACAAAATTAACCCAGGGTGTTCAATAAATAAACACCTATATTCTCTCAGGTCTAGTGTATAGATGATTAAAAATCTGAGTTTCATCATTTACTGGCCACTGAACTTTTGGCAAGTTTCTTGGTCTTGACACCTCAGGTTACCCAGCTCTATAATGGGGATAATTATGGCACCTATAGTCCTCATTAACCTGATGTAATGTTTTGTGTGACCTTAGTCTTAAGTTCAGTTAGATGCTGCCATTCTTTCAATGACAGTTGCTGAACTGTGGGACTCTATCTTGTCAACCAAACATGACAGGACAGCATTGGGCTGCAGTCATCCACAGGCCCCTTCCCATCATGTACCCAGAACAAAAGACCTGGGAGCCCTCTGAGCTCTGACTCAGAGAATATGTCCAGACTCTAAACCAGCGGTTCTCCACCTGTGACCCTTTTAGTAAATTTCCATCTTCAAAAATATTTACATCACAATTCATAACAGAAGCAAAATTACAGTTATGAAGTAGCAACAAAAATAACTATGTTTGGGGCTCGCCACAGCATGAGGAACTGTGTTAAAGGGTTGTTGCATTAGGAAGGCTGAGAACCACTGCTCTAAATTCAACAGAGCTCACAGGAAAAAACTAATCTTTGCTGATGATCTCATGAGAAAACTCTAATCTTGTTGGCTGTTCCTTGGGGAGACAGGAAAGGTCCTTATCAGGGTGTTCTGGAGTCTCCAGAACCTTGGCTCTCAGTTTCCCCAGTAAATCTGGCCTTCCCAACAATTCAACCTGTTCCCTTTCCAGGGATCACTGTGCACACTGTCTTTGATCATTGTTTTAAGACAAAGATATGAGGCTGATACAGGCCACTCCCTAAGTTGTTTTCTGGGAATGTGTTGAGGACTAAGGGGGCAGGGCTCAGACCATACTATCAAGAAGATGGCCTCACCCCCACAGCCATTAGCGCTTCATCTGTCTCCCAATGAGACCTTTGGACCACATTCTTGACAGCTCACTCAGCATCCAGAGTCTCTGCAGTGCACTCTTATCTCTGGGCCTCGTTCTGTTCTCTGGAGTTCTGTTCTTAGGACAAGCACTGGAACCTTGGAGGGCCCTCTGAGGCTCTGTGGCCAGCCCCACTCAGCTCCCAAGCGTCACCCAGAACCACCCTCTCCCAGCTGTCAACATTTGCCTTTCCTTCTGTAGCTCCTTTGTCCTCCCTTCCGCGCTTTCTCCCTACATGGAGGGTTTTCTCTTCTTAGTCCAGTGAACTCCCATTTTAGATTTTCCTCTAATTAATCTCTGTCCTCTTAAACAATAATTTCTGAGAGGGACAGTTGTGTGAAAGTTTTGCTTAGTATAGCATCTATCCTTGGCTCTAGCCCCCTTGCCTGGGACATAGTAAGTTCTCAGTAATTAGGGAAATGATTCATGACTGAATGGACTCACCTGCACTCTCTGTGGGAGGAAACCTAAGGGCAGAGTCACTGCAATACATCATATTGTAACTTCGGCTGAACAGAGGTCCTTGGGAACAAGGAGGAAGAAGCAGCTAGCTTAGTGGAGGTGAGTCAACGAAGGCTGGAGGGGCAGCTTTGCTCTGGAAGAGAAAGACACACCAGGCAGGGCAAGCAGAAGGAACAAAAGCACATCTCTGGTGCCTGGTGTGCTTCAGATACAGAATCTTAGCTGAATCCACTGTGTAATGTGTGTCCCAGGGAGATGGGCTGTGTGACCCTGAGGCTGAAGCAGTGGACTTGGGTCAGGGAGAGTGAAGGCCTCAAGGCCAAGTAATGAGTTAAGATACTTGGTGAGCCAGAGAAGCCTACAGGAGAGGGAGCCTACATCCCAGCCTAATTCTTTTGAAGAGATTACAACTGGCCTGAGATGGGAGATAGTCAGAATTTATAAAGGCCCAGGCTTTGCCATTGAGAGATGCCTCATTACAATTACTGTCATTGGAGACATCCCTTTGTCAAAGACACCATGTAAAATATGGAAATGGTCTGGTGAGGGACAAAGGATGACAGGACCGTGGAAGGATAGTTTGAAAGCCATTTGGATGTGAGAATAGCGGGACTTAGTGAGCAAGGCACCAGGAAACTACCAGGAATCTGCATGCGTGGCCGTGTGGGTAATGGTGATAGTACCAGGTCTCAGATCTCAGTAGGGAGAACTCCCTTGTGAAGACCAAGTATCTGGATTTGTACATATTGGGTGTCCAGGAACACAACTGAGATGTAAGAGTTCGACAGACTCATTTTTATATCCTGGCTCTACTATGGATGAGCTTGGCTCTGGAGGAATCTATAAACCCTAACTGGTCTTCAGTTTCCATAGCTTAGCAGAATTGACTTAGCAGAACAACTCTAGATAGCCAACAAGAAAGAGTGTGTAATGTGTGGCTGGTGTCCCATGAATGGTAGTGTTCGAACAATTTTTAATTTTCTGTATCTACTTGGTGATGTCTACAGGGTTGTTGGATGTCTGACCAGGATTCCAAGGAAGGTAGATGGTCCCTATATACAGCTCAAGGCTGGGCTACAGACTCATGTCTCACACAGGGATGATGCCTTCCTGAGAAGACAGATGCAAAGAAATGTATTCTAATGAGTGGCTCTGGCCTTGGAAGAAAGTACAAATCTTCTTGTTGTGCTAAAATATCTCCCTTTCCACAAATACAGAAGGGATAGGGAGGAGAGACAGTCTAGTAGATGTACCCTTCAAGATAAAAACATTACAATTTCATTGAGTTTGAGTTGAAGTGAAGTGAAACTGTAGGACTTGCTGAATCTCTGTTATTACTTCCTCCACAGAGGAGAAATTAGTTTTGACAATGTATTAGGGAATGTATTAAGGGTTTAGAGTTGTGGAATTTTCTGGCATTACTGCTTTTGTTTGGAGTAATTGTTCTAAATTCTTTACACAGCACAGCGTCAGTCATGTATGGCAAGACACAAAGACCTAGAAATAGTAGTCATGAGAGAAGTTTATATTCACAGACTTCCTAACACAAGGGCACAGTATTCTCTCTGGGCCAAATAGAAAATCACTAGGGTCAACCAGGAGGTAGAAGGTGGGTGGGAAGAATCTTTACTGGGGTAAAGATGGCAAGGGGTGAGCTGAGCAGAGTAGGTACCCTGAGTAAGCTTAGAATCAGATATTTTGAGTAATTTTCGCAGGTTCTGGAAAGGAGAGAGGTGTCTGATTGTCTGTTGGATACTTGATAATGTGGGGAAAGGGTGAATATTGCCTTGGTATGTAAGAAATGGAAAAAAGGAAGACGGTTGGAAATATAAGTTCTAGGTTGATTGGGTTGGTTTAGATGTCGACGGTGTGCTCAAAGGAGGGTTTTCCTCCTGTCTCCTTCAATGAGCTGGCTGAAGAGAGTCAGACTTTCCAAAAATGAAGACCCTAAGACTTGAGTATCAAGAAAACAGAAAAAGCAGAACATCTCGTTACATATTTTCTTTGCCAGCGATTTCTTTCTGCTTTCCAACCTCTGCCTGTCTAGATGCTGACTTCTCCTCTGTGTGTTCTCGAGGTTTTAACATATACACTTTACTCTATAACCAGCTTTCACAGTTGTCCAGCTGTTCACCAGAATAAAAGGGTTTCATGCTTCCTGCTATTCCCTCCCTGTTGCCAACCATCCTTAAGAATTTTATTTTGATTTGTGTTTTGCTTACCTGTATCTCATTATCTGAGTATCCTGAGTTCTAGCATATTTGAAAACATCTTATTTAGCAATAGGCTGCATAACTATAAAATTTTTGGCTAACTCCTTTCTATGAAATGTTATCTCATTGAGTTCAGTGTTGTAGAGAAGCCCAAAGCCAGCTGGTTTTCTGTGTGTACATTTTTTCCTGTTAGGAATAAAAACAGTAGCATTTCTTTATAGACACGCCTTTAAAAGAAAAGCATCATATGTACAGCCAACCTCTGAATTCATCTCTCCCCTCCACTGAGGACAATTTTCCTTCTGTTATGTCTTTGATTATATTAGTTGTTCAATGAAAGGATCAATAGGGCTCAACTTAGGACCTGCCTTCTTCAATCTTTCTTTTCCTCTTCACATTCTTTATGATCAGCCAATCTATCTTGCCCTCCTTACTAGTTCAAGTAAAACTGTGCATGTTATATATCCTCAGTTTTGAGCACGCTGACAAGTTCTGTTTTTTCAGTCTCTTATTCATTCTGCTATTGGTCTTTAATTTGTTTCCTTAAATAGAATCCTTGTCCATTGTGTGCGATCTTCTCATCTTGTCCTAATTTCTTATTCTCATTTTTTTCAGATTCTAATTTCCTCTAGAGTTAAGCAGTTACAGTATATATTTTGCACAGAAATGCAGTTTTTTCTTTTTTTCTCCCGTGTTCCTTGCATCTATGTGTCCATCCTGACATCTGCCTCCTGTGTGTTTCCATTCTTCCTTCCTTTCCACCTTCCGTCTTTCCTTCCTCTTTTTACTCTAGTATTTTTGTCTAGCTGCCATGTCATTGGTTTCCATTTCATCTGTTTGTGATCTGGACATTTCCACCGGGATCTCCTTCCTTGAATGTGTTGGGGGAGGAGGGTTTTCATTCACTCCCTTCTGCCACATCTGAGATCTCATTGTCCTCTTCGCTCAGTACTGCGGATTGGGTGCTCATGGGTGCTTCTTTGCGGCTTGAGTGGGAGGAAAGAGGAAGTTCAGACAAAGCTGTTAGCAGCAGCATTTGTAGGCTTTCTGCTTTTCTATAACTTTTTTCAGAGTCCAAGACTGGAGTTTATCATGCCAAATTGAGATATTTCTGTTCCTCCAGCTGGGGATTAGTGAGGTTTGTAGCAGCCGTTTAGGATGGAATTGTAGTGAGAGTCTGTCCAGATGTTTATTGTCTAGACTTGACCCACCCCCTCCCAGGAGCCATCCACTCTACAGCCAGGCAAAGGAAGAAAAGAATAGATGAAATCAAGTTAGCTCCTGTGCTATTTTCTAGTGTGGTTCATGTGAAGCTTCAGTTGGAGCTTTCCGTTTGGCTCCTGCTGCTCACTCCATCCGAAGAGCTTGCCTTACTTGTTTGGTTGTTTTAAATCTTCCCTTCTGGTAAGCCCCTACGCATTATTCAAGTAATTCTAATACAATACCAGATTCCCATTCCTCCTTTCTTCTTTCTTCCATCTTGGTTGGGAAAGCTAAATGCCAATACTTTCTCTTTCTCTTCTTGGCAGTGTTGGTATGGTAGAGCGTAGAAAACTTTCTTCCTGATGTTTCTCTGCAGGCTGCCTACTTACTCATTCTGTCCATTCTTTCTTGTTCTGAGATCTTGCATTGTATTCTTAGAAGCTTCCTTATCCAGAATCCATTAAAAAAAAAAAAAGACAGGGTTTCTTGGTGTAGTCTTAGGTGTTCTGGAACTCACTCTGTAGGCTCATCTGGCCTCAAACTCAGAAATCCCTCCAGAGTGCACCACCACCTCCTGTCAAAATTTATTTTTTAATATTTTGTTTGTATGAGTATTTTGTCTGCATGTGTGTCTGTGTACAACATGCGCACCTAATGCTTGAGGCGTTGGTGTGCCCCAACGTGGGTGCTGAGACTCGAACCCAGCTCCTTTGCAAGAGCAATAAGTGCTGTTAACCACTGAGCTAATTCTCCACCCCCAGAATCCATTCTTAAGCCAGGTGTTGAGATGCATGCTTGTAACGCCAACATGCAGGAGGCCGAGATAAGCGGCCTGGAAGATATAGTGGCACTCTGACTCAAAGCAAACAAACCCAACAAAACTCCTGCTCTTTGAGGGAAGAAGACAGGGGAATCAAAGGTGGGGTACCCCACTTATTTCTAGAAAATTCATTTTTATCTATTATTATTATTTTTAATACTTCCTTTTTCTGTATTTAAACACTGTTGGCACATATAGAGTTGATATTATGCTTTTTGGTTGTTAATTTAGTTGCATTCAGGGGAAGAGTATTTGGTTCTGGTATCGAGTTATGTATGACACATCTATTTTTTAAGAGCTGGTAGCCCTAATTAATTTCTTTTCTCCTTTCTATTTTTGTTCCTCCTCCCTCCCCTCATTTTCCCTCAACTTAGAGGAATGTTTTAGGCAGAAGTCCCTGGTGTGTCCTTCATTTGGCGTTAGATTTGATGTTTCAGACACACACACACACACACACACACACACACACACACACACTATCCTCAGGAGCCCACTGCTTAACTGCCTCTCTGCTAAGTGTGGCGGAGGTGCATAGATACAGAGCAAGCCACAGGCAACAGATGGAGCTGTCAGTGAGCAACAAATGCCAGCAGAAAACCCAAGAGCTGACAGGTAGCTGCAGGAACTTCTGGTCTAATATTACACCTAGAGATGTAGTTCTGGCTGTCCTGTGCATGACAGATGGCCCTGTAGCCTTCATTTGAATAACTGAAATATCAAGGAATCTGTAATGCTGTTCTGTTATTGAGCAGACTCAAACTGTTAAAAACATATTTACTGTGAGTCCAACTGTGCCCCCTCCCCTCCCTGCTTTGTCTCCCTTGGTGACAGGAATCCCAGTCTTAATTCCAGCCAGATGATTGGTACAACACTGCCTTCTGTGCTGACCTCTCACCTGGCCTGCAATTCTGGAAAACAGACAAACAAATTGGAACACTGCTAGGTCAAAAGCCATGGCAGACAGTAAAAACCGTGGGTAGACAGCTTCTTGTAAATGCAGCACACTCACTGGACAGGACAGGAATCCTGAGGTGGCTCAAATGAAAGATGTCCAAGGTTTTCACTTCACCCTAAATATGCTTCGAGAACACAGTAAGGCACAGCAGGTCTGTCTTGTGTGGATGTGAAGGTCAGTGCCCAGGACGTTGGCCAGTGTTCTGGGTTAAACTTGCTACAGTCCGTCTGGGTCTCTCAAACAGCAACAAGGCAGAATTTGTAAAGGCATGGGGTGGGGTCTAGAGACCACGAACCCTAGGATTCCTCAGAGAGCAACTGGGAAATAGGAGACAGATGCAGGAGAGAGCTCGTTTGCAGAGGGTATGAGAGCTACTTAAGCAGAAGAGAGATTTATGGTTTGCTCTTTCTGTTTCCCGGTTACAGTCCTGCATCATTTCAGGAGGCAACACATGCTGTTTGTTGGCTCTGTTGACTAGCAGACATCCGTATTTCTGAGACCTGTGACAAGGCTCATGACCTTAGCTTTATCCTGGAAAATACCCGCTTCTGTTACTATCTAGTGGCAAACCGGACACTGATTTCTAGGTAGGAGAAGAAGACAGTGCTTTTGAATTTATTTGGTAATTATCAGTCAAGAGATCCCTTTAAGGGCATGCCAAATAGAGAGGTTTTCCCCAAACACCATAATCAAAGAGTCAATCAGCTTCAGGTTGCCAGAAACCAACATCTAAATGCTGACACATGATTGTACTTGACACTGGGGATTATGGGAAGAAACGAGCGGGGACAGATAGATGTTAGTTTGCTGTTGGGCTGTGCCATTTGTTGTGCCTATAATCTTCAGCAAGCTACCAACTTTATTGTGCCTTATACTATCCACCTGTAATAAAGGATGGTTAAGAAGCAGCACTTCAGATCACTATGATGGTAAAGTAAGATAGAAGACAGTTAGTAAGGTCTCTGGAGTGTAACAGCTTTCCTGGGACCTGATGTTGGCTGCCAATAGTACTAGTACAATTTCAAACAAGCATTCTATAAGGAAAACTCTTATTTTCCAGGAGTCTCATCTGAACTCGCCCCAACAGCTGAGGAAGAAGAGTCAAAGAGTGGTCTGGATGTGATGCCCAACATTTCTGACATATTGCTACGCAAACTTAGGGTTCACAAGTCACTCACTGGAAGGTAAATCAGGACATGAGCTTTCGAAGATCTTTCAGAGGACTCCTGTGTTAGAGCATGGGTGGACACAGCGGAGTAACAGTCTTGGTTTTCATCCTGAAAGGGATGCAGTCCAGTGGTCCAGGCAGGGCTGATGAACCCAAAACACAAATCACATAATGGGACATGTTGGTATTTCCAACTCCAAAAGTATCTGGAATTCACAGGCAAGAACCTTTGAGGACACGAGGGTCCCCAGAGGTGAGAGTAGTGGGCTTTGGGTCAGGGATACACATTTCAAACCACTTCCCTGTGGGACAGACAGTAAGTATTTGGAGAGATGCACAGCATCCAAAATCAAATTAAGAACTGAGCAGAAAGCCCCCCAGACTTCTACTCACAGGAAGAAAGTTTCTTTCCTTTCTGAGTTTTGGCTTCATTGCCTATAGAAGAGTTGTAAGTGCTCCGCCATTGGCAGGATGCACTAAATGAGACCGTCTGTACACAGGGTTTCAGACAATGTCAGCACAGAACGCATTCTTGATAGCTGGATTAGAAAGAAAAGTGAGTGAATTTGAGATGATGAAGTTTCTAAGAGCACCATGAGATAGGGCAGTCCCGAGAACAATCCAAGTGAGACACTGGGGAGTGAGTCAAAGAAGACCTGTATGACAGGGTAGTCAGGAATCCGGGTCACAGTGACAAGAAAAAGCCACATATGCAAAGACTTTGGTGGATAGTTTTTCAAACAAAAAGAAGTGGTTTTAATCAAAGTCAAGGAGACAACTGGCGAATCACATACAAAAGAGTGAAGCTAGGGGCTGGAGAGATGGCTCAGGGGGTAAGAGCACTGGTTGCTCTTCCCGAGGTGCTGAGTTCAGTTCCCAGCACCCACACGGTGGCTCAGAATCATCCACAGTGGGATCTGATGCCCTCTTCTGTCATCCATGAATGCATGTAAATAGAGTACACTCATAAACATAAAATACAGAAAACAGTGAAGCTACTGTAATACACAAACACCAGCTCACAGTGGACCGCAGACCAAAATATCAGGGCTAATACCATGGAATGCTTAGGGGAAAACACAAGAGGCAAGCAATCCTCATGAGCCGTGAGCTTGGGTTAGCCCACAGTTCCAGATTAGACAGGAAAGCACAAGCAGAAGGTTTAAAAAGAACAGGTGAAAAATAAGTCATCATCATCATCATCCTAATAAAATGCCTGTACCATCAACACTGCTCAGAAAGTGGAAAGTGACTCACGGAGTGAGAGGAAATATTCATGGATCATTTACCTGGTAAGGTACATGGTTCTATAAAGAATTCTTGTGATTTGATAAAATTTAGATTTCAAAGAGAGTGCACAAAGGGTACCTGAGAAGATACAACATTACTCTCCATTGTCTTGGAGGACCATGGTTCTTCCTACTTGCTGCCTAGGCAGGTCCAGAGCTCTGCCTTAAGAACTGGCTGTGCCATGTGCACACTTGACCTATGTCATACCACCCAGTTCCTTACTGTTTGTGTGTGTTCTGAAGCACAAAGTAGAATGTGAATCACCGAAGTAGAAAAATAAGGGTATGTTGACCCTGAGAGGACAGGCCCTGTGACAAGAATTGTAGGCATGTGACATCTTTGTCATTGTTTGTCTCCATGCTCTGCTTTCTGACGGCTTGATGGCCATAGGGTCTTGTTGTCTCATCCTGACAGGAAGGCTCTTGCTGTCCTTGGTCAAGGGTGAGAACCAGCCCTTTGCAGAAATGGCTGACCCATCTACCTTTGCTCTCAGGGTCTCTCCGTACCCATACAAGGGAGGAAAATTGTGTTTCCTGAGAAGTTTATTGATGGTGTGCTTGCTCGCCAAGTCCTGTGACAAGAGTTGGACCCCTCCTGGCCTCCCCACCCAGCACAGGAAAGCGCCTGTGTGGTATTTACGTTATCTGGGCTTCCAGTGGGGCCAACTTTAGTTACTAAGAGCTGCACAGGCAGCCACACAGAGTGGCTGTGCAGATAAGGACTCTGTTGATTGGGGCAGGCTGTGGGAACTGCTCAGGAACCTCTCAGAAGGTCACCTCTATGTCAGCTGGTACTCACTGGCCACCCCAATTACAGGGTTTGGAGGCGCTTGCTGCAGTGAGCTCTAGTAACCCTTCTCTTGCCTTGAAGTATTTGGACCAAATAGATGTTTGTCACAGTTCTCGGAGTCTAGGAAGGAAGGATCAGTCTTTACAGAGCTACGGAAGCCCTCGAATGCTACAGTTTACCTCAGACACACAGTTTGAAAATGATAAATGCATGTGCGTTTTCTAATTTCTCACAGTCTATGGGTGACAGTAATAATAGCCAAGGTGCCATATACAGCTAATCTGCAGTGGGCATTGGTTCCAGGACACGCACATATACACACTACACAGACACCAAAATTCAAATGCTCAACACCTTGTATAAAATGGCATAATACTTACATGTAGTCTTTACAACCCTCCGACACTTTTAATAATCTCTGCATGATTTATAATACCCAATATAGTATAAATTCTATATAAATAGGTGCTATTCTGTGTTACTTAGAGAATATGGCCAAAAGAAGTCTAAATAAATTCTGTATAGACACAGTTTGTTTTAAAGTTTTCAATATAGAGTGGTTGATTAAACGAAATCCAGAACATGTGGCTGAGAAAGGTTGACTGTATTTATACACACAGTAGACACATGTTCATGAATACATATGTGTGTGTGCACACATGTATATGATGTATATATGTATATCCCTATAAGGCTTATATGATATAGGCACTGTTATTCTGATTTTACATATGAGCAAGCTGGAACTTAGAGGGATCATAGAGACTGTTCTTGGGTGCTGACCCCAACATCTAATGTTCCACATCCCCTCTATAAAGGTCAGTGGTCACAGATGACAGGGAGGACACAAAGGACTGTATCTTTTCATCTCACCAGCTCTGTTTACTCCTCTTCTGGAAATGCATGCCCTGCTGGTCATTCTAAGTCACCGTCTGCTTTATTTAGTAGGCTGAATAAAGTTCACCTGTACATTTTTCTTCTTCACAGCGCCCCTCCACTCACTGAAAAGGAAGTCGAGGTAAGTGGCTCACGGGCTCTGTGACATGTACTGACTGTCTCTGATGACATTCATCCACACATTCCTTCCTCCAGCCTGTGGCTCTAATGTTTTTACACAAGAGTGACAAGTGATTGTGGGATGTTCTGGATATTTGTTCCCAGCCACTGCTGAGTTTCCCAAGCCTGCCTCCATTCATTTTGACAAATCTGGTCAGAGGTGAGAAGGTTGCCAGAGCTGCCACCTTCAAAGACTGTCGATGTCCCTTGATGGATGAGCTTCCAATACAAATCTAGCCAGGAGACTTGACAAGTATACCAAATTTATTTCAAAAATTTAAAATGTGGCCATGTTTTAAGCTTCAGAATTTGGCATGGGGGACAAAGGCCTCCTGAGAGTTTGGGTTGCAAGAAGGCCAGCTCAGCCGACAGTGTCAAAGTTCTTGGTGCTGCCTTCCCTGATTTGACCTTTTTGTCCCAATACTGAGTGTTGGGTGAGCTGAGAATTTTCATTCTGGTGAAAGGACATATGGGCAAGAAATGTAGCAGAGGTGAGTTAGAGAGGGTTGGAGAAGTGGAGCAGATGAGCAAAGGAAGATAGACAACCTGAGACAACTATTCCCCACCCGACCAGCTCACACAATGACCTTGAACCAGACATCACCACTGTAAGCAGATTCACAGTCCCCCCTCCCTCCCCCATGCAGCTGATCTCCTAGTAGCTCTGCAAAGTAGGTAGAGCAAGACTTGAAGCAGAGGAGAAGCTGGGCAATCAAGCACCTCGCCTAAGCTCCCAGACTCAGGAGTTAACAAGATTAAGAGTTGAATACAAATATTCCAACTGATCTCAAGACCCTTTGTGTCAGATATAGAGAGCTAAGCATTGAGAATTGCTCATAGGCTGAAGCTGGGTAGGAGAGAGAATCCTCATCACTGGGCTGTGAGTCAAAGCCCACTCTAGCATTTATGGAGGCTGATCATGCCAGCTCAGTTAACATCGGATCCTGTCCTCAGATGTGTGCTAACATAGCCATCAGCATGCAGAAGTAAAACGGACTTGGGAATCAGATGTTCTAAGGTCAAGTCCTCGATCTGCTAGTCATGTGTCACCTTGAACAAGTTAATGACGTCTCTAGTCTTGGTCTCTTCACCTGTGAAATGGGTATGAGAGTCCTCACTCCAGAGAGTTGTTGTGGGGTTAAATGTAACAAGGTTTACAAAATTCACAATCATGATGGTCAATAAGGGGTCATTTTCAATAGAACCACCACTGTCATCTAGGAGACAGTTCTTGTCTGGAGATAACTGCCATTGGCCCTGTTATGTGAACTTCAGAAGCCAGGCGGGGTCAGTGACCACAGAGTATGAGCTGGTGTGAGTGACAGTTTAGTGAGTAAAGTCCTATGCAAGCCTGACAATATAATGTCAGGCAGTAGACAGAACCAACTCCTGGATGCTGTTCTCGACCTCGACATGCATACTGTTGCAACACACACGCACACGCACACGCACACACAAAACAAAGGAAGAAGGAAAGCTGCTCCCACTTGCTTCAGGCAGGGCAGATGAAGCAATTGGAATCGAAGACACCTTCCTCCCTCCTTATTTCTTACGTGGAGTCCACTCGTCTACTTTTCCTCCCTAGTAGTTATGTGTTACCGTGAGCGGTAACTCCACATCTGATCAGCTGTATCTTTAAAGTTCATTCTTGCGGTGCTGGAGACGGTAGTTAAGAGTACCGGCTGCTCTTCCAGAGGACCTGGGCTCAATTCTCAAAAACAACATGGTAGCTCCTATTCCAAGAGATCCAACTCCCTCTTCTGGCCTTTGGACTTGTGGTGTGCAGGCATACATTCAGGCAAAACACACATATGTAGAAAAACTTTTTAAAAATTAAAAAAAAATCATTCTTGTATGGTGTGCTTCATTTTGGGCTGGAATGTTTTTTCCTGGACATTTATCTTAATAGATCCATACCTGATCTTGTCTAAACTCCGGGAAGTTACTTAAAGGTGACATAGGAATTTGAGATAACAAGGTTAGAAACTGAAGTTTGTTTTAAATCCACAAGCCTGCTGCTGAGCTGGCACTTCTTCAGATACAGAGGTTTGATGCAGACCTCCCAAATCCCCTGACAATAGGTCCCAGTATGAGTCCAAACTGCTTACACAGCGCTGGCCTAAGCCTATCTTAACTCAAATATCAGCGCTCTTAATTCAGAGAAAGGCAGAATGCTATTGTCTCATGGTTACATTTGGCCTCTGGCCCAGGAAAAGACCTCACCTGGGCCTCAAGGGTTGCCATTTGTCTGTTTTGGTGTACTTCATCATGAAGGGAAGTTCATGTGCACATGGGGACCTGGTGACTAGTTCATGTGCACATGGGGACCTGGTGACTAGTTCATGTACACATGGGGCCTTGGTGACTAGTTCATGTACACATGGGGCCTTGGTGACTAGTTCCTGGTGAGAAGGCTTGAGCAAGCACCCCACCTGCAGCCTTGGGCAGCAGTGGCTCCTCCCAGCACCTCTACCTCACTCTTGTTCCCAACAGAACGTGTTTGTACAACTGTCCTTGGCCTTTAGAAATGACAGCTACACCTTGGAGTCTAGAATTAACCAGGCTGAAAGGGAACGCAACCTGACAGAAGAGAACACTGAGAAGGAACTGGAAAACTTCAAAGCCTCCATTACGGTAATTGAAGAGCAACAGTCTCTAAGGGCTGGGCCCAAATTCACACTTCTCTTGCTAGCAAAGTAGTCTCCAGAAATGAGAAGGAATCCAAGGTCCTGAAAGAGTCTTCCTCAAAGGGCTGGGAGGGGCTGAGGCAGAGGTCCTGAGGGCTTGGGGTCAGGCATCCTGACAGCTCCTTAGAAGAGGGATGATTGGCTCAGACATGACTCCTTTCAGGCTAGCCAGATGTAGTGTGTCTCCACTGAACTTCTCCTGTATCTGGAAGACACTGTGGCCTGGGCTTGTCTCATGAAAATGAATCCAGTGTTGGTATGCTTTCTTAGTCAGCTCAAGCTACTATAATAAATTAACATAGGCTGGGTGGTTTAAAAAACAAACACATTGTTTCTTTTAGCTTTGGGGCACTAGAAGGGTAAGCTCGGTGTTCCAGCATGGTCAGGTCCACACTGAGGCTATAGTGAGACTGACAACCTCTCATTATAGCCTGACACAGTAGAAAGTTAAGAGAAAGTTCTGGGGCCTCAGATGTATGAGCAGAAATCCCGTTGGTAAGGGCTCTACCCTAGTGACCTAGTCACTTCCTGAGGGCCCATCCCCGCACCTGCACATTGGGGTTAGGCTCTCAGATTGAGGACTCTGGGTGATGCTCCTTATTGTCCCTCAGTCCTCAGCATCCATCTGGTACCACTGCGAACACCGGGAGACCTATCAGAAGCTTCTGGAAGACATCGCTGTCTTGCATCGTCTGGCTGCCCGCCTCTCCAGCCGGGCTGAAGTGGTGGGTGCTGTGCGCCAGGTGAGCCCCACAGCCCTTGGCCTTGCTGGCTGGCACTGTTCCACTTGGAGTAATTTGCACCATGACACAAACAGGAGCAAGGAGAGTGTCTTAGTTAGGGTGTTACTGCTGTGAACAACCACCATGACTAAGGCAACTCTTTTAAGAACATTTAATTGGTTGGGGCTGCTTACTGGTTCAGAGATTCAGTCCATTATCATCAAGGCAGACATGGTGCAGGAGGAGCTGAGAGTTCTACATTTTCATCTGAAGGCTGCTAGCAGAAAACTGGCTTCCAGGCAGCTAGGAAGAGGGTCTTAAAGCCCTCACCCATAGTGATACATCTACTCCAACAAGGCCACACCTTATAATAGTGCCACTCCCTGGGCCAAGAATATACAAACCATTACAGAGAGGTACCACCTCTTGATGACTGACTTAGGCCAGGCATTCTATATAAGCTGTTGAGATATTGCGACTTATTTGGCGCCAAATAAACCTTTGAATTATTCCTTCAGGAATTGTTTTCAGGGGGGCATTGCCATTTGAGGTAGACTGTGTAACCGCCTTCCTCTCTTAGAGCCAATCTACAGTAGTTAAGTTAGAGAATTCCCTACTGAAGAAGTCTGTTGAGCTTTTCCTGTGTGGTTTGTAAGTGTATGTGACTGGGGAGGCTCTCTCTCTTCAGTGTTCTCACAGAATACATACTCAGCTTCTACTGAACCAGCGCTGGGCAGAGCCATGCTTCAGGAAAAAGTGCTGTTTCATTTAATACACCCAGTAACCCTGCAAAGTGGCCTCCACCCCCATCTCTGCTCCCAGTGATGTTGAATATTCTCAGAAAGATATAGCTTCTAGATGGTGGAAAATCCCAAATATTCCAAATGTCCTGAGTACCTCCATTACATCACAAGTAGAAAACAACACAGCCAAAATCCATTAAAAATGTGCAAACTTATCTCTGGGCCACATGTACAACAAGGTATATGCTGAACATAATTAGACTTGGGTCCTATTCCCAAGATACTTCATCATGTATATGTTATATTCCATAACCTGACAAAATCCTAAACATTTTCAGTAAACATTCTGGGTCAGGGATGCTGAAACTGTTCTAACATTAGTGAGTGAGTAGCAGAGCTGGGTGCCAGCCCAGGTCAGACTCCCCACCCTGGCCACTTGAAGCACAGGGAGCCTCCACACAATGTGTCCGTGCCCACTGCTGAGTTCCCCTCCAGGCTCTCTCATTCACACTGTGGCTCTTCACAGAGCTCTCCACGCGTGAGCGTGCTGGGCTGTAAACCAGAGCTGCTTACATTGTCTGCCATAAAGGACTTAGAAAATTCATGGAAAGCACATAAATGTTACGTGACACTGCTGTACCCGTCACTGCCGCGCTGCTTGTGTGAGTGGATGTGCTGAGGGTGCATCCGTAAGCACTGCCTGCAGAGTGAAAGGCGGCCAAGCCACGGACTGACCCACCCTTGTGCCTTTCTGGAGAAAGGGTGGCTGACTCAGCATTGTGACCTAGGAAGTAGCCCAGTGGGGAACAACATCAGAAGGATGCTAGGGAAGAGGCGGGTCTCAGTCCCATATGGTAGTGGGGCCATTTATAGGGAAATCCTTCTAGGATAGACAGGGCCTAAGCTGGGTCTTTTTGTGGACTCTAGGGAGTATGGGAAAAAAAACCCACCTCCATTGTATGTAACCCTTCCAAATATATTTCTAGTTCTCCATGTATTAATTTTTCCTTTACTCCTGTTTATTTTTAATTTTTATGTGTTTGTATGGGTATTTTGCCTGCATGTATATCTATACACCACATGCCTACCTAGTGCCAGCAAAAGCCAGAAGAGGGTGTCGGATCCCCTGGGACTAGAGTTTCAGACAGTTATGAACTGCCATGTGGGTGCTAGGAACTAAACCCAAGTCCCCTGGAAGAGCAGTCAGTGCTTTTAGCCACTGAGCCATCTGTCTTATTTACTTATTTACTTTCAGGCAGAATTGAACTATGTAGTATAGTCTGGCCTCGAATTCGTGATCCTCTTGCCTCAACTCCCTGAGTGCTAAGATACAGATATGCACCGCCATACCTGGCTTGTATCCTTTGTAATGTGTTCCTCCACCCTGCCTTCTGTACCCTACCCTGCTTCTGGTCCTCCACCCTGCCTTGTGGCGCCCCATCCTGCTTCCAGTTCCTCCCGCCTTGTGCCTCCCCCACCCCCATCTTCTGTGTCTCAGCTCTTGCTTTCCTCCCTGCTTCCTTTGGACCAGCTTAGAAACTTGCTCCCCATAGCTCTCACTCCACAAGTCTCATTCACATCTGTCCTGTCTCCATTCCTGACTCGATCACCCCTCACTTTAACACGATCAGTAATTCCTCTTTTTCTGCACAGTAAGTCAAGATTCCTTTACCTAGCACATTAAGTCCTTCATGACCCAGCCCTAGAGAGCTTCTTCCCACCAAACCCGCGTGCTTGTTCATCTTTTACATGAAGCGGGAAGTTCATATACAAGTGCTATGCTGACTTACAGAAGCCCTTTGATATGCTCAGTGCCCCAGCATCATATGGAATGGGGCCCACTTTCCTTCTAAAGGATTCCTGTCAGGAGGATAAATCTTCTACATGCAGAGGCATGAGAGTTCCTGTGAGGAACTGCCTCTGCCTCTGGATGCCTTGAAGTTCTCTGGCCTTGGGCCTTTGTCTATCCTGCCCATTTCTATGTGCTTACACCCCACATCGGTGGCTTCAGGCTATATCCAGAAAGTCATCCCCATCTACTCTCTCCCAGAGTAAACCAATCCCATCCTTCTCTCACCTTTTATAGCCTGTGGCTGTGTCTTTCTCCTCCCTGGAATGCCACCTCTCAGCCCAATGCCACAGGCTACAAACTCTCAGGACAGATCTGAATCCTGTGGCCTTTCAGTTCTGGCTTCGCTTAGAGCATTGAAACTGGTGCCTTTCTTCAGCTGTCCCCATGCACCTGTCCCCTCATTCCCTGCAGGAAAAGCGCATGTCAAAAGCCACGGAAGTGATGATGCAGTATGTGGAGAATCTGAAGAGAACATACGAGAAGGACCATGCTGAGCTCATGGAATTTAAGAAACTCGCAAATCAGAATTCCAGTCGCAGCTGTGGGCCCTCTGGTAAGAACCAGGCTTCTGTCCTTGTGTGAGGTCAGGTCCCCCATAGCTTGGACCTCAGGGATCAGGACAGCTTAGGGGCTGTATATGGCTGGTTGAAACCCCTCCATCTTTGCCTAGAGCCACTCAGCAACCACTCCAGTGAGGATGGGGTCCTGGAATCAGAAACATTAAAGGTACCAGAAGTTTCTCAAACAGTTTCCAGACAGTTAACCAAAGTGGCAGATGCCAAGCATACTTTGTGACTGACTCCACACTCCCTGGGATTCCCCCTTTGGACATCACATGCTAAGAAATTAGGCCTTATTCTAGAAAGCATGAAGGATCCAAGGCTTT
Source organism: Grammomys surdaster (assembly GCF_004785775.1). Classification (NCBI taxonomy): domain Eukaryota; kingdom Metazoa; phylum Chordata; class Mammalia; order Rodentia; family Muridae; genus Grammomys; species Grammomys surdaster. Next base: position 4,004,831 of record NW_021604629.1, on the reverse strand, counting down.
CCCTCAGGTAAACAGGACCACTGTAGTGGCTCACTCTAAATACAGTTCATCAGCTATATAACGAGTAAATCGGCATCTCTAGTCCAAGCTGGCCTCAAACTCATGAGACTGCTTATTTCACTGTGTCTGGAAGAAATGTTTAAGCATTCCAGTCAAAGGATATTTAATTTTTCTAGTCACCCAAAAGAGCAGAACCAGAAAACATTTTGTATTTGTGAGAATATTGTAACAGTCCAGGGCAGGGTTGGAGTCCGGGCAGTGGGGCAGAGCAAAGGCCTAAGCTAAGTGAGCTATTCTTGTGACAGACAGCAGATGCATGAGTGAGACACACGCTTCAGCGATTCTTTTCTTAATGTTTTCAAAGTTCTATGCAAATTGGTGTAAGAAGACAGAGAAGGGCCCACCTGAGTCTGCTCAAGGGAGTCAAGGATAGATACTTCCAGGGAGCTCATCTCTGCAGGGTTTTAAAGTAAAAGGAGAAGGAAGAAGAGAAGTAGGAAGAGGAAGAGGAGGAAGAAGAGGAGGAGGAGGTGTTGGTGGCCAGCTTCCAGGTGGAGGAAGCAGTGTGTGTAAAGATGTGTGGGCGGGGAGCAGGAGGAAACAACCGGTGTGACACAGGTGACACAGGTTGCAGTGCTGGGGGTGATGTTGGGAGGCTGAATATAAGCCTTGGCAGATCAAGGCCACCTTCCAGGCCATAGTAGCATCTATGCCTTTGTCCTGTAGGAACAGGGAGTCAGTGGGAAGCACATCACAGGACATATCCATATTTTATGTTTGTGCTACTCTGACTTCAGCGAGCATAGTATGTTTGCAAAGTATCAAAGCCGAAGTAGGGAAAGATGCGCTCAGAGGCTCTTGCTCAGTCCAGGAGGAAAATGACAGTGCATTGAATGAACCAGAATATCTCTCCCTGGGTGCTGCCAGGGCTTCAAGTCTGGTCCAGGAGGGTGCTAGCTGGAGCAAACAGCTTGTCACATCAGGAACTCCTGTGGAATGCAAACATCCGTGTTACCAAGAACAGGAGGAGGGAAAGTATAACAGACTGAAAACCTTTATAAACAGGAGGTTCCACAAGCTTCCTGGGGAATATCAGTGAGACTTGCCAGAGTCCAAAGGCCATGTACATGTGCTCAGGGCTGTCTGCTTCGGATCTTGGCAGCCAGGTTCCTCAGCTACAGGCATCTGGGTCCCTAACAAACTGCTCTCTGCTACAAATGGGGAGTCGATTCCAAGAAAATCCTAGTATGTGGTTCCGGTAATTATTTCTGCACAAGGTTCATGTCTCCTGCAAACCAATGTACCAGAATTTTGCAGATGAAGTGATTGTCATCACAGTGGAATCTTATAATCCTAGCACCTGGGAGGCAAAGACAGGATTACCGTGAGTTTGAGGCCAGCTCGGGCTATAGAATAAAAGCCTGTCTAAAATAAAACTCCCAATGCTCTATGGGATAATTGGTTACCCAGGGGTCTCATTCATCCATTCTTAGATGCTTTTTGAGCACTTTTGGTATGCCCCACGTGACATAGCTCCAGTACTAGTGCTAACAAAAGGAAGCAGACTTCTTGGGCTGGTGAGATGGCTCAGTGGGAAAAGCGCTCACCATGTAAGCATGAGGACCTGAGTTCAGATCCCTGGCTCCCGTGTGCAAAGCCAGATGCAGCCACACAGATCTGTTACTCTAGTGCTGGGGAGGAAGAGATGGGTAGGTCCTCGAAGCTTGCTGACCAGCTAGTCTAGAGAATTGGTGAGCTCAGGTTCAATGAGAGGCCTTGTCTCAGAAAATACGGTGGCAAGCAATGAAGGGAGACACTCTGGCTTCTATTGCACATACTCCCTCATCACATACACGGTGCATAGCATACACTACACCCACCCACAGAAAAATACAGCAAGCAGACTTCTGGGGTGAGATGGGCTCTGTAGAGTCCCACAATCCAGTCTGGGGGTTGAGAAAGTGCTACCAAGACCAAAGGTCTTCAAGAGCCAAGTCTTCCAAAGAATAATGGCTGGAGATATTTGGTCCCACTTTGGTTTTTCCAAGCTCTTCCTCCACTGTGGCTGCTGCAGAGTGAATCTAGGTCAGCAGTGTGTCTGTGTGATGTGCTGTGACCATTCTCTAACAACATCTTTCTTGTGTTCATGTGCATTAGTGTCAAATCCCCTGGAACTGGAGTTACAGACAGGTGTGAGCTGCCATGTGGGTGTTGGGGATTGAACCCGGGTCCTCTGGAAGAGCAGTCAATGCTCTTAACCACTAAGCCATCTCTCCAGGCCTGAACAGCATATTTTTTAAAAAGCCTTTACCCGACTTCTGGCAGTCTGTCTGTGGCTGAGACTTTGAAGACTGTAGTGAAATAAAAGATCCCTGATTAAAAACATAAGTTGCTCCTAAAAGTCACAGTTTTGGAACATGCAACATGCTGATTATCTGCATTTTGGATTATTTCCCTTGAACAAACTTCTAGAAATATAAATACTAGCTGAAAGAGGGGAGACTATTTGTAGAGTGAAAGGGGACCAGTGGGCAAGGGACAGGGAGGGCAGTGAGGTGGGCAGATATGTGCCTAGTTCAATGGCATACATGTGTGAAAATGTTATAATAAAATATATTCTTTTGCTTGCTAACTAAAAATCTAATTAAATTAAAACATTACTAGATTAGAGAAAGTAAATATTTATAAATAAATTATTTTCCAGTAATCCATTGACATAGTCATTTAGTGGGTTATGCTAATGGTTGAGATTCGTTGACCACTGACTGCCAAACTTGTTCTTTCTTCTGAAATATATTTATAACTTCGTAGACATAAATTGTTTTAATCTCATAGTTTTTATTCACAGTTTGATGCCCTTCTATGTATTTGTTAAACATGTGTTCTTCTATTTTGTGAATTCTCTAATTATCCCAGCTGCAAGATTGGAAATGTATTTAAACTCTATACATTTAGAGAATTTTTTCTGCTTCTGCTTTTTGGGGTGACCAGAAAACTTAAAAATCTTTTAACCAAAATGCTTAAACTTCCTGCTGGACAAAATAAAACAAGGCGTCTAAAAGAACAGCTGAGCCCACAAGAAGGGAATGGAAACAGCCAGAACCTAGAAGAGAACTGAAACCACACCGACCCTGTGGCTTGCTCGAGCCAGAGCCACCCTGCTTATCTGGAACTGCCTTCAGTACTATCTGAAAGCAACCTTTGAGCCCTGGTGCCAGAGTGGACAATGAGCTCTATGTGCAAAGCTAAGACCTTCTAGGGACTGTGCCTCAAGATAGAATCTCTGCAAGGAATAAAAAGCTTCCCTCACCAGCCAGCGAGAAGCAAATACGGAAGCTTGCCTGTTTCACCCTGTTCCCTGGGAGGAAACAAAATACTCTCTCCTTCCTTATAGAGAAAGTACATGAATGACAGCTGCAGTGGTGTAATCTGGGTAGAATTGGAAAGAACAGCAGGAGGAGGTCTCCAGAAGCACAGTCAGCCACTGCAGAGAGGCACACCCTACTCCAGTACACACAGAATCCTCCATAGGCCTGGGTGAAGACGAGTTCACAGCACAGATACACAGTGGAACAGTCTACTGTGAACACAAATCATTAGACCCACCAAATATAACTTTACATCTACGAACATCAGATAGTCAAGTCATCAGAATTTTAAAATCAGCAGAGACATGGAAAGGCAGATGGAAAACACAGGATCAAATAATAGTTATGACAAGACTAGAAGTCCTCAAAACAAGAAGTCAGGGGTGAGGGAGACTTGGTAGGTGTGATAGCCATGGTAGAGGAGGTTTCCCAGTATTCTGAATTTCCCTCCCCTGACTTATTTTCCATCCCCTAGTGCCATGGTTCTCAACCTTACTAATGCTACATCCTTTAACAGGGTTCCTCATGTTGCAGTGACCCCTAATTATAAAATTATTTTCATTGCTTTTTACAACTGTAATTTTCTACTGTTATGAATAATAATGTAAATATATGGTATGTAAGATATCTGATATGCAACCCCTTGAAAGAGTCATTTAACCCCAAAAGGGGTCTTGACCCATAGGTTGAGAAAACCTTCCCTAGAAGATAGATCAGGCATTGTGCAGGGCTTTGTGGATTGAGCTGAGTCACATCTGGCCTGAACCCCATAAGAACTAGTGCGCACATGACCCTGATTTTCTTCCTTCTGATCTGATGAACACCACCTTTCTAGAATATTAACCAGTTCATGTTGACTGGAAGATTTGAAAGAGTTACCCAAAATGCTGTTGAATGGATACAGTAATTGAAACATGAAAGAAGGTTTTTGACACACGGGGTATGGGGGAGAGCCTACAATCCATTTGCCACATGGTCCATAAGGGAGAAATTAGGCACAGAAAATCTTCAAAGAAATAACTTAGCATCTATCACAGCTGAAGACAGACACAATCACTGGATTCAGCAGTAAAGTAAAGTCTATCAGGGAAAAATACAATTCACATAAAATGCAAACATAAAAAGAAATAACGGAACGAAGAGACGGCCTGGTGGGTGCAAACCCTGGCTGTGCAAACATGGGGTCCAGAGTTTGGATCCCCAGCACCCACACAAAACTCAAGCATTGTGGTGTACACCTATAACTCCAGCTCTGAGGAATTGGAGGCAAGCAAATCCCAGGACCTCTGACCAGCCAGTCTAAGCGGAAGGAGCAAGATCCAGCTTCAGTAAGAAGCCTTGTCTCAAAAAAATAAGGTAGACAGAGATAGGAAAAAAGTGTGCAGTGTTGACCTCTGACCTGTTTGAGCATGAACACACACATATACACACACATGTCTGGGTGCATACATCACAGACACAAAGAAGAGAAGAGAAAAGAAAAAAGAAAAGAAAAAGGATAAGTGAAGATCTTAAAAGTAATGAGAATCCAACTGACCTTGATGTTACTTTTCTGATAATTTTGAATAAATCATATTTGAAAATATATTCAAAGGGGCAAGATTTACATTTTTGAAAAATTAGAATACTTTCTATGTATCCAGTTGTTTTCTGGTAGTACTCTTATGTAGGTATAGTGTTGAACACCAAATATGAATGATATCATTTGATATATACAGTACGGAGAAAAAGTTCTTAAAGTGGTAGCTTCCTTTATCCTAAAGTCATGGTGTAGGTAACACATTGAAATGACTTCTATTAGTGAATTTTCATTCTTAACATCACATCCTCCTTGTTTATTGTGTCACCAATCATTCCTCCTTTGAGTGATCATGGAGTGAGTCAGAATGCTTCAAGTCTGCAGAGTCCGGTTCACATACCATCCTGGGTTATCCCAGAGACACTTCAAATGAAGCCCAGAAACCCAAGATAGGGGCTTCTTGTAGTGTCTGGTGGAGTTAGAATAAGTGTTTAGTCAAGACAGTCCCTTTGCTGCAGATGCTTTTTATAGACTGTGAAGCCTCAGACAATAAAGGTCCCCAGTGCCCAGATCTCTGCGCCATTCCTGCCAAGGCCATTTGTGACCCATGCGTAGCTTGGTTTAATGTCTGTCTATGTCTTGTTGGTCCCTCATCTGAAACTCATACCAATTTTTTTTCCTGTTGTTTCCTACTATAGAAGATGGGGTTCCTCGTACGGCGCGATCTATGTCTCTCACTATGGGAAAGGTATGCATGGCTGAGGAGCTCCAGAGCTCCCTGAAGAAACATGACAGAAGTTTTCATGGTTATCCAATGGCCATTCACTCTTGGACCTGTGGGTACAAGTAGGGTATTCAGATTTCACATTTGCTCACATGGCCTCTGACACCCCATCTTTCTTACTCAGATGTAGTCTTCCCAACTCTTCATTAACTGGATGTGAAATGATGCATACATTTCAGTTTTGCCATAGACAGTTTTTGCACACTATCTAGGATGGTACTCAGAGAATGGAGTCTCAAAATGTAAATGGGATGTGTTGAGAGATCACACACGATCAACAGAAAATTTGGGTCAGCTTTGGTTCACTCTTCCCATACTGATTCCTGACATCGTCACCATCCCCAAACCAAATTATCTATTGAATGTTAGAAGTTAGCAAGCTTTCCTAATACCCTCAGAACCATGACTGTTGTTCTTCTCAAGACAGGAGGCCTGAATTGCTTCTCTTCCCACAGAACATGCCCCGCCGGAGGGTCAGCGTTGCTGTGGTTCCCAAGTTTAATGCCCTGAACCTGCCTGGCCAAGCCCCCAGCTCGTCACCCATGCCCTCCCTACCAGCTCTGGTGAGTGTGGTGTTGCCTACCCATTTCTACCTTTCCCTCACATCCCTACTATGGAGGATACAGGGTCAGCAGGGAAAAGACATTTCCAGCATACAATATTGATAGAGATACACAAAGCAACCCAGTGTAACCCACCCGCTGTTCTGAGAAGAGATCTCTGTGCTCTCAAGCAAAGCCCAGATGGCTCAGGAAGTGTACCACATAAGCAGTTACCTCTTTAAATGAAACCAAACCTCCTTCTTTAAGGGGGGTATGCTTTTTAGAAGCACCTTCAAGACATACCATGGGTTGTGTCAGATATAGCTGAAGCAAAAGTCGGACTGCAGAGCTGGAGTTCATGAACTGGGTCTCATCCTGTCCTAAGTCACTACACCATTGTTTCCAACAATGGAACCCTGAAAGTCGCACTGCTTATCAACAGGAGATTGGCAGCGAACTGTAAATACCATCATAAAGAATTTCTGTAGACTTATCACCCATGATTTATTGAGAAGAAATAGCAGCTTCTATATAAAATAAATACACGTATCGGAGCATATGTAATATAATTCCGTAATTCTTAAAATGTACTTTTAAAATTTGAAAATCATGAAAAATCATTTGAAATTTAATAATTGTTCTAGGTTCATTTCTGTTGTTGTAACAAAATATCTTCACAAAAATAAGGTTAGGGGGAAAGGGTTTATTTGGCTTACAATTTCGGGCTATCGTCCCTCATTAAGGGTATATCAAGGCAGGACTCAACCATTGCATGCACAGACCAGAGCTGGGCCTTCTTACATTAATTAGCAATCCCCCCCCACAAGGCATGACCTCAGACCAAGCCAGTCTAGACCATTCCCCAAGCGAGGCTGTCTTCCCAGATGACTCTAGGCTGTGGCAAGCTGATAATCAAAAATTAATCATCACAATAATGGTTATTTCTGAACAACAATAAAACAAATTATCTAAATTTTCTTCTTTATTTTTAAATATTTCTATAGAGTATAAAAAGAAAGGCAGAGAAAAATGTCCATTTCATTCTAGATGAAGACAATTTCAATATATAAGAAAATCTTTTCTACACCTGAAATCTTAGTGAATCTAGTGACTTCTCTCTAAAACCTTTAAATACCTTCCTCCAGTGATTTCTCTAATCATTGTACACTCTAGCACAGCTGTACAGAGCGAGGTTCAGTGTGAGAGAAACTGGTCAAGTCAAGCTCAAAGCCCCACATACCCATAGCTAGCAATCACTGTTAAATTTCTTTTACCTTGTAAGTATTTTGTCTGTGAAATGAACTTAAACTTCCAAATCACCAATACAAAGAAACCTGAAAGTCCTGGGGAAATGGCTCAGCAGTTAAGAGTAGCTACTCTTCCAAAGGACCCAGGTTCAATCCCCGGCACCCACATGGCAGCTCACAGACATCTGTATTTCCAGTCCCAGGGGATCCAGCACCCTGATATGGCCTCCAAGTTCAATGCAAATTTATGGTGCATAGACATACATTTATTCACAAAATTTTTTTAAACTAAAAAGAAATTCTTTGAAGAGTCTAGAAAACGCTAGTTAGCAACAGATCTTTTCATAGATACATGGGGTAACTTCACAGAAATGTTTGCCAGCTTGGGCACATTGTGACATTAGGCACCTCCTGAGGTTGTGCTTAGAACAGTACCTGTGGGAGCAGTGGTGCTTGTGTGAGTCCATCCCAAGGAATTCTAAGCCCACACTGGGTAGGAGGTTGTCTGGTCCTCAGGAAATGGGACAGAGGAACACTCACCACTCTCTGCTAGGATGGAGCCTCAGAATGGAGATTGGAAAGTTATGGGGGGTGGGGGGAAGAGAAGGGAGAGTTGGAGCCCTCCCCAGTGTCGCCCGAGGCCTGGCTGCCTCACTCATCCTCAGTCCTGTTTCCATCCAGTCTGAATCGCCCAACGGGAAAAGCAGCATCTCCGTCTCCCCAGCGCTGCCTGCACTTTTGGAAAAGTAAGTTTCTCTGTTTTCCACTTAATATTGGGGAAACCTTAAGGAAAACTTCTGACTTGCTCTCTTTCGTCTCATTCACAAACTAAAAATGAAATAGAAAGAAACTTAAGCTCTAGGGGAAAATGAATAGTTCTCTGAGACCCACCAAGGTTTCAGATCTCATATGTAAAAGTCTTGGACCAGGAAGATACCGTAGCTGAGGCCAACTACAACCTGCCTACGAGCCCCTGAAAGGTAGAAAGCCTCCTCATTAGTTGAGGTTCCTTGGGGATACATACACACACACACACACACACACACACACACACACACACCAATTCAACAGGGCTTAGATAGCAAGTCCAGGGTATGCTGCTCCAGTGTGGCAAGGTTCTAACTCTCTGGTTCCCTTGACTCTGGCCACTTTGTGGTGATGCTGTCGTCAGACTTGGAGCAAATGGCTGCCAGGTCCAGGAATCCTAGACAAGGTCATAGGTAGAGGAAGATGAATGCATTTCTTCCATTTGGAATAGAATCATTATATGGGTTTAAACTATTGTAGAGGGGGTAGGGATCCCCAAAGCACAATAATTTTGGGAAAGGTAAATTCCTTTTTAAAACGTCTTCTTTCGCCGGGCAGTGGTGGCGCACGCCTTTAGTCCCAGCGCTTGGGAGGCAGAAGCAGGCAGATTTCTGAGTTCGAGGCCAGCCTGGTCTACAGAGTCTACAGAGCCAGGACAGCCAAGGCTACACAGAGAAACCTTGTCTTGAAAAACCAAAAAGTCTTCTTTCAAGCTGGAGAGTCAACTCAGTAGTTAAGAGCACTGACTGCTCTTCCAGAGGTCCTGAGTTCAATTCCCAGCAACCACATGGTGGCTCACAACCGTCTGTAATGGGATCTGATGCCCTCTTCTGGTGTGTCTGACAGCTACAGTGTACTAATATAAATAAAATAAATTAAAAAACAGAAAAAAATTTTTTAAAGTCTTCTTCTTATCAAGTAGTGGGAAGGAAGACATATTAGCTTCCCAGGCCTGGTTTCCCCAGACCTCCAAGCCATCTGCAGGTCATTCAGTGCTAAGCCAGAGCGCTAAGGCTGTTCGTCTGTGATGGGAGGAGCTTACAGCTTACAGTTTGAACTTTTTCATTTGCTCCTTGGGAAACACCTGGATCACAGCTTCCACCTCTCAGGGCTCTCTTTGTGTCTTTCCTCAGACCTTATTGGTGGAGTGTAGACCTTATTTCTTTTTCTTTACCTTGACTCGGCTTCCATTTTCTGTTGCTGGTAGAAGACTTTGTGTTGTCTGGCTGGCTGGGAATGTGAATGCTGGTCTCTGTCAGTTCAGAGAAGCTCCCAAACTCTCTGCCTCAAGGCTCAGCCTGTGTTCCTCACTCTCAGGGTGTGTGACTGCCAAATCCCCACTAAGGACCCCTGTGGTTACTGTCAACATTTGCCCAGTATTTACACCCTTTGCCACCTACCAGCTTATAGTCCTTTCTTTAGATTATGGAGTGTATCCTCTTCTTTCCTCTTGTCTCCTCTTGATCACTCAGGGAAAACTTTCAAGAGATGACAAATGAGTCACTAAACGAAAGTGTCTACGGTTACAAATCTTACCATATAGAGCCACAGTGCCTAAGAACCTATGGAGAAATGATCACTTATAGTCTCTGAAATTCTGTCAGCCTTCACTTTGGGCTCACAAGTCCACATTAGAGCACTTCCATCAAGAGCCTCTTCCCAGATCTATGCCTACAGACCCGGTCAAAGCAGAAGGTCTAGGTCCCTGCCCTCCTTGATAGACTCTCATTCAAAACTAATGTTCAAGCCAGCTGAACACTCATGTCCAAGACACTGGGGATTAGTAAGCACTCGAGATGTCCTCAGTACGAGAATCTGCAGGACAGCCCCCAACCTGCATAGTAACTGAGTGAGGTTAAGGGATGGTGCTGCCATTCACAGGCTTGGAATCAGGAGCTAAAAGGCCCAAGTGAGACTCAGACTCAAGCCAGAGGTTTCCAGGAGGGAGTTTGTAGCTCCCTCTTAGGCTAACTCGAAATTGCTATCGGCCATGTATACACTGTATATTCTGCTACTGGAAATATATCCAAATAAAGGTGGCTGCAAAGAGGGCAGGGAGGGCTAATGGAAGAGAGACTCTGGAGACCCCAAATAATAGCAGCTCCTTCCTATGGACTTATGAGAGGTGCTAACTTGCTTTTTTCTCCAAATGCATAGAACTGGATGCATTGTAGATCCCCAAGCAGCCAACCATGAAACAATTTGTCAGTGAATATAAATTCATGTCTTCTTTTCTTATATGCAGATGCCACCTATTTCAGTTTGCCTAGTCATTTTGAAGAGAAATAATGTGTTCTAATTTATCAGACATTCATAGTTGCATTGAGCTTCATGTTAAATGATTCCCCATTTCCTAAGTATTCCATATAAGGGAGAGAACTGGCTAGGCCTGCGATAGGACGATGGAGTAGCCTGTGGCCAGTCCACAGTACAGAGCAGCTAACAATACTGTTTCCTGTGAGCTTAGAGCATTGAGTCTTGCTCTTGCAGGTCATCTCATAACAAACCACTCTTCAACTCATCAAATGTCTAGAAATGTATACATTTAAATGTATGGCTAGAGAGAGGTTTTTAGTTACCCTGGAAGATGCACATAGGAGGAACTGTATGTCTGTGGTCTTTTATTCTTTCATTCTTTTGACATGTGCTCTCAGATCAGCCTCGTGGAATGTTCTCAAGGAGTACCAGTCTAGTGGGAAAGTCGGACGGGAAGCAGCCTATTATTCCATGGTGTGATGAATGTTGTCATAAGGAAGTGTGGTTGCTAAGGGACCAACACATGAGAAAATGTGCCCCTAACCCTGTGTGGGTGTAAGAAGGGTCAGGGCTCAGAAAATATTTCCCCCTAGGAATATGCTTTTCAAGTTAAGCCTGAAGGTTTTATCATTAACTAGGTGAATAGGAGATGAACAGCATTTTGAGGTAGCAGTGAATTCAGAGAAAGATGATGACAATGGTGATGGTGATGACAATTCATGTTACTAGCTATAGCTCATTCTCTGTATGCCAGGCACCTTTTATCCTAATTGCTGTCCATTTCTTGTTAACCCTGTTAAGAACCTCATGAGGTGGATACATTATTAACATCTCTGTCTTATTGATGAGGAAGATGATGCCGGGAGATACACTCCCTGACCTTACACAGCTAAAAGATGCCATGGCTCATGCTCTTAACCTCCTAATAGAAAACCAGAGGACATTCATTGTAACTACAGAGGAAAGGGTAGAAAAGGGAAGTCTTTGGGAGAGAACCAGTGAGTAGATAGGCATGGAGTGTAGGACAGAGCAGGGGAGGAGAGCGTGTATGCAGGACCACTCCCAAGGGACAGCAAAGCTGGGATGTGGGAGTGTTAGCAGATTAGTTTCATGAACAGGCCACAATGCTAGCATGTCACAGTGCTGTGTTAGCTGTGGTCTTTAAAATCAATGTCTTTTGTGCTTTTGAAGCAACAAGGTCAGAAAATCTGTACAGCAAATAATCTATCCCCTTGTTGTTTATATCCTGGAAAAAATTATACCCCAGGATAATTGTTGCTCAAGAATCTGGGACTGGATGTGAGGGAGTAAGGACGGTCCCATGACTCAGGTCCTATGGCTTGGGTTTATCAAAGGAAGCCACCGAACTGAGATAATTTAGCAGCATTTCTGAGCACAAGAAGCAAGACCTGCCTTTTGGAAAGGCTTGAATACTGTTCACCAATAAACTGACAACTGGCTTGGCTTACGATTTACTTTGAACAGACCTCAGGTGACTGAGAGCTGAGCACAGTGATAAAAACAGCCACAGTTTAATGACTTACCCCAGGAAGAAGGCACAGGATCCCAGGGCAAGGATGAACACTAAAGTCCACCCAGCAATTTCTGGGGAGGGCACAGGTTGTGCCTGGCTCTCATTTACAGAGCTTAATATGGGTTCTCTTAGCCCAAGCCAAGTTCTAGGTTCTGTGGAAGTCCTCACTTACAGATAGGACCTGTCTTCTTACTAACTTCATATGCAAAGATCAGGCATATCACTGAAGGGTTGGAGGAACAAAAGAACTGTAGTCTGCACCAGGCACCTTTCAAACATAGGCCAGTCCTTGATTGAAGTTCCAGGGAGGGGACGTGCGGATGTGGAACATTCTCCCATTGTTCTGGAAGTATGGTGACAGATCCACTTTAGCCAGTTGGCCTGGGAGACAGTAGATTATCAACAAAGGTCCTGGAGTGAAGAGGATTTGACCCAAGTCCTAAAGATACACAAGGAGAAACTTCCAGGTAGTTGGAGAAGATACTTAGGGGACTCCAAACTTGGTCTAAAAATCCGAAAATAACGACAACACTTGCACATCACTCTATTTGTCCCGCCTCCAGTCTCAGCTTCCTGCTTGGTGTGAAACCAAGGCTCTTCCAGCCTCTCTTACTTGAAGCAGTCTGTGGAGGAAGGAGCGTTGCTGGCTATGGGAATGCGGTGGGAACAGCTTCATTCAGCAGATGCCTTGGGCCTTACACAGCAGGCAGAGCCCCAGAAGAGAACTGACAGAGGGCCCAAGGAAGAAAGCTCATCTTGACAGGAAGTTAGTGGGCCAAAGAGAACAGCCCAACCAACATCAATAATGTGAGTGTTGGCAAGTAAGGAATTGTTTCTTATCTGCCAGGAAAGAATTCCTCACAAGGACAGTGCCTAGTTGAAGCATGGGTCAGCATCAACACATCAGGGCTAAATCTGAGCCTTCTCACACACTAATTGTTACTAGAGTTAAGGTCATAGTCTGTGCCCTGGCAGCCCTAACATGTCAGGCTCAATAACCTGTCCTCAATCAGTCAAATAAAAGGGCCAAATTAATAGTAGAAAGCAGAAAAGGATTTATTCATTATGATCAGATTGAGAGTTAAAACAGATATCTAGTGACCCTCGACCCAATCTATGTTCACAGTCCTGACAGAAGGGTCGGGTTTAAGTAGAGAGCCAAAGGCCCACAAATTCAACAGTTCTGGTCAAGGTATGCTTCCTCTGTCATTGGCCAGCCAGTCTCAGCTCCACTGGGTGACCTGGCAAGTTGGATGTCCTTTTCCAGGAGACAAATTTCCTTTATGGCTGGCCTAGGCTTCTAATCTTCTGCTGGCATAAGATTCCTGAGGAGATTTCACTTTCTTAGGGAATACTGTTTCAATAGTCTGATAGCCAAGGGGAAGCTACAAGCATCTTTTCTGTTAGAATAGCCTCATTCCTGCCAGGCAAAGGGGGTTCCAAAGCTTGCGTTCCAACCTCAGGCTGGTTAGTTAGGGTCTCTGAGCCTGGGGTTTAATTAGGTCTGTCTCCAGCAAGTTCTCTTTGTACCTGTCTGGCTTTAAGGACTGTAACGTGGGCAGCTATAGAGAGAAGAAGCTGAAAGTGTGAGGGCCACAATTCTAACATATAAATATACTTCAGAGACAGTGGTCATCCCTGCCCCGACTCTAATTGTGTTTTTCTTCACTTGCTCCAGTCAGTGGACAGAAGGAAACTGCACATCAGGCAAAGGTCTCGGGAACAGGAATGGAGAGTACAATTTGCAGGAGGAGAAATGTTATGAATAGCTGGTATTTTTAGAGCATTATCTTCCTTGTTCATGATGGGTTTTGGTTTCCAGCCTAATGAAACATATGCTTTCAAGGTCTGAAGGGAAGAAAGCTAAGAGATAAGAAGTTGAGACCAAGGGTAGGAAGCATGCTGGAGGCTTGGACCCTGCCTAAGGAAAGGCAGTGGTGACCCTTTAGCTCCCTGCTCGAAGACTCAGCTTACAGAGCTGGCTTTGTTTCTGGGCTCCTCCATGACACTGTCACTCCTAGTGGGATTAGGGACACTGAGATGGCTGTGGAGTGCATCTATAGGGAAGAAGTGCCTCTTAGGTTGCTTCCTTTGAACTTTCAGTTCCAGTCATTCATTAGACAGGTTCCAAACATGCCCAACCATCCTGAGGGGATTGGCTAGTGTGCTAATTTTCCTACTATTCTACACGATGCTTGTACTTCCTGCTGTTTCCGGGCCCTCTCAGATCCCTGTCCTCTCACGCTCTGAAGAAGATCTGGCATTGCCCTTACAAACAACATTTTAGCTTTGTCACCAGGTAGGAGGCAGATCATGTTTTGTCAGGTCTCCGCCCCACTGTCCTTGGCTTCTACTCTTTGTCCCAATTAAGGAGAGGTTTCTCTTACTTTTCCAAGGTCTCAATTGCTTTAGTTAAAAGCAGTGTCCCTTTGGCCACCTTCTCTCATTCTTTCTGCTGGGCCCTTTCTCCCTGTGCTTGAATTTGCTTGCACCCTAGAGCCACTTACTCAGCCGAGCAGCCCTGCCAGTCACGCCCTGCTCCCCTCCCTACTCAAGCTGTGGCTGTGCATTTCTTACTTCCCTTTCCTTAAGTCCATTCATCCATTATCTCAAGGCTCCTTGTGAGCCTTGCGTATCACACCCCCCAGGGACACAGAGTTTCAGAAGACACAGTGAAACACAGTGAGCCCTTACTCCCTGACCCCCAAGCCTCCGCCTTCCTCTAGCTTGCACCCACCTCTCTGGCTGCTGCTTCTGTTGTTTTATCCTGCTCCTCTCTCCTCATGGTCTCTCCTTAGGCCACCATCTGTTCTTTATGTTCCTACAACATCAAACGACTATCTCTAGCGAAGAACTCATCTCTGCCTCATGTGGGCATCTCCAACTGTCCACCCAACATCCGTTCTTGGACACTTCATATGCACGACAATTTATTCTGCTCCAAACTTAGCTTCTGCCGTATTGATTGTTCTCAGCAACTCGGGTCTCCCAGCATCCCTTGCATCTCAAAGTCTATTTATTCTCTATCTCTTGCCTCAGATGATCTCCGCACAGATACTTCATCTCTGAGGCTGAGGCTTCAATTTCAGCACCTAAGAGAGGTCTTTTGTGATGACCATCCTCTCCTTGTCATTTTCTGTCACTGAATAGTTTCTTTCATAAATATTATAATTCATAATTAATATCATTTCTCTTTTCCTTCTGTAAATCCATATCACCTTGGATCTGTCACATTATCATACTCAATGCACAGTTGAAAGAGTAAATGAAAGTCATGAGACACAGGGCAGCTTATGATATTTCCATGTTTCCTTGCGGCAGTGCTCTGCCACCTGTGACACTTGCCTGTTCACTCATAGCACCTCCTCAAATAAGAATAAAGTTGGATTTGGGGATACAAGGCTGAAGGAACTGATGTAGGGTCTGCCTCAGTGGTCTGGGGAAGATTCATGGACTGTGTCTTTATGGAATCTCATCTCAAGGTAGATGTTTTAAAACCCAAAAGCCAGTGAAAGAGCCCGAGTTTTCTCTTTGAATCAGGAACTAGGCCAAAGATATGGTTCTGTCTGCAGATGTGCAGTGTCTCCCTGCAATGACACCCTGCACTTCCCTCCTCTCACAGTGGAAAGACAAATGCAGAGGCTAACTGTGAAGTGTGTGCCCCTGTGCCACTCCCAAGCTGCCTAGAGGAGACGAGCCAGGAGGCCAAGGCCAGGGCAGAGGAAGAAGCCTACAACAAAGGGTGAGTCAGACCTCGCCACCCCGAGGGCACCTGGCAGGTCTCAGAAGAGAGCTTCCCACACCCTGGCGTGCTTTGGTGGAAGCAATCAATGGGCCCATAGCCTCTCTTCAGGGAAGCAGGCTACAGGATGTGCTGAGACAGTGGCTAGACTTGACTAGACTCCTCTCTTTCAGGAACAATGCTGCTGCCTAGAAATCTCTAAACATTAAGGGTGTGGGCTAGGCTCTTCTCAGTGTTGCCTGAGGCTTCCTGACACATGTGTAGTTATTGCCAACAGTGCCCAGGAGCACCTTCAATTGAGCTTCCTAGAATTTCTCTGGTCTTCTGTTTAATTGGGGCTCCTCCTTCCTGTCCTTGTCCCACCACTTCCACCCTTGCCTATCTGTAAATGAGCTGCATGAGCAACCAGGGCCAGCTATCAGGCACCGGGAGAGAGCGCTGAGCAGGGTCAAAGGCCCAGGACTCAAGATAGGAACTCACCTTTAACTTAGCATGGTACCCCATGGACTCCTGAGGGAGGTTCAGCTTACCATGGGCACAGAACCCCATGGTATCTGTGTGTAGTCACTCAGTCATGGGTGGAGTCATTCCAATCAAACAAATAAGTTAGACACCTGGCTGTCTGACAGGTGAGCATATTGTATTCATGGAATATGCAATCCCAAGAATCACTAGGGGCCTTTAAGGAAAGTTTTCCCCAAAAACAGGAGAGCAAAATCTCTCTGTTGGTTCTGCCAATATTTTCTGGGTACCTCCCTATGTCAGTCTCTGGCACGTCTGAGAAATACCCCAGTATCCTGAGATAAGGAGCCCCCTAAAGTTGAAGCTCCTAGGTTCTACAGGGAAAATGCAACCCTATCTCTGGGGAATGTTTATAGGATAACAACCAGCAGTAGATCCTGTCCCACATTTTTTTCCCAGTTTGTCACACTGTCACATAAACAGGAAGGATGGCTGAGGAGTAAGGGGAAATGGTACTGACATGAGTCGTGGTGTGGTTCAGCTGTGCTTCCCAGCTTTTTCCTGTTGTATGGAGCCACAGGAAGTGCGCAATGACTGGGGGTTCTTGAGTCCCCTCCCCCAGGGCCTCAGGCAAGAATGTCCTGTGTCTGGTTCTCCTACCCTCAATTGTTCCTCTTTGCCCTCTAGATACCAGGAAGGGGTAAAGAAGACCGAAGAACTTCAAGACCTGAAGGAGGAGGAGGAAGAAGAACAGAAGTCAGAGAGTCCTGAGGAACCAGAAGAGGTAGAAGAAACGCAGGAGGACGAAAAAGACAAGAGAAGCAGGTTGGATTCCAAATGGGTTGCAAGTCATTTAACTGCACAAAATGGATAGAAACTTCAGTCCTCAATAGCAGTAGGTCTGGGGCCCAAATTATTGGTAGATGAAACTCAAATTCTTGGCTAGCAGAACTCAAGAAGGCAATAAGTATAGAAAGTTGAGAAAATCAAGTTATCAGTAGTATATTTGCAAGAGCTGAGGGTGTCAGAGGAAGTCATGGACAAGGCAGGGAGCCATTAATAGTTCTTAGGAGCTGAGAAAGGGAGAGGGACTCTTAGTGGACACCCAGCCAAGCTCTGGTCAGCACATTCCACAGCCTCCACTATAGAAAAGTCTAGATCAAAGGAGCTGGCCTGAATTCCTAGAGAGGGTTTAGAGAAAAACAAGAACAGTTGAGGGAAGCAGAGGGAACAGTGAGAAAGGGAACAAATTTAGGTCAACTGCAAAGTTCAGTCTCTACCACGGCCCTGCTATGTTGACCAAACACTCGGTCATTTGAATAGTGTCTTCACTTTAGGTTGGAAACGAAATATTTTCTGTTTCAAGATATCTCCTTCTAACCAGTGGAAACAGAGATGGAACACACAGAGAGAAATTCTGTGTTCTTGTTACTCTATAGGTATAGGTCTCACTGTACCATGCAGAACACTATATTAAAAGCAAAAGAAGACAAAACTGGCACCAGTGACTGAACCCAGGATCTTGCACACAGTAGGCAAGTGTTCTTCTACTGAGGTACATCCCCAGACCAAGAACAACAGAAATAGCCTTGTCTAGTTTTGGGGCATTCCATGCAATGAAGTTATAGCCCTACTAGGCCAGGACTATCCCACACAGCAATGTGTTTAAGGACAGAATAAACTATCCCTGAGAAGAGGCATACACTGCTCTAAGGACTATATCAACACCCTAGATTTTTAGAAAAGTTCTAATTTCATAGATTCTGCCCAACTGTCTCTATTAGTACATGAAGACCTTGATTTTGCTTTGTTTTGTTTTTCTCAAATACAGTTATAGCAGTCTTAGAACACTTCACTGAAATCTTCTTTTAGACCCCCTTGGCTCAGTCCAGAACTTCTCTGGATAAAACGGTTAGCTGTATGATCATCCGCCACTGACCTCAGACACGGTATCTGTGATCTGAACCTCCTGGTGGCAAGCCCCAGAACCTACTTACATGTAATGAATAAGGTAGTAAGTAAAGACTGGAAAGATGATAACTGTATTTCAAAGTCTGTAGATGCCATTGACAAAGCCCAGTGGTAGAAGATGCAACCAGCAGGAGGGGGCTCAGCCTGCCCGGATCAACCCCGTTGTCAAGGGAAGAGCCTTTTCAGAGTGCCAGGGAAAATGCTTCCTCATGGTGAACATGCCTGTCCCAGTTGTACCACCTTCTCTGATGAAAGACCCTCAAGTTGAACCATGGAAGCACAACCCTGACTCCTAGCAACCGCATCCAGGTCCTTCTCCCTCTTGGGATCATCTGCATTTATTTTGCAGTCCATCAGGCTGCCTTTGCCAAGCCTAACACTGGACACAGCCCTTCTGTTGGCACCTTGAATTCATCTAAGACAGGCTAGAATTTCCAGCACTTCCACACACAGAACAAAAGAGCAACAGAGCAGGCACATGACTGTAAACAGTCTGGCTTACAAAGCACAGGCCTTATCTAGCTAAGTCAATCGCTGGCAAATAGCAGCCCTCTCCTGTCTCATGAAAGCCAGGGGAAGCAAGGCTTTGCCTGGGTCCCCTTCTGCCCAGCTTGTGAGCAACACTGGACAATGGCCATTTGCAGCACCTGGGCCTGTAGAGCCCTCATCAGATTCCCATCCTTCATGCCTGATTAGAGTTTTTTAAGTTTGGTGGAGATAACTTCCTCAGATGACTGATACAAGACGAGAGTCATGCCCTCCAAAGAGCCTTAGCCTTCAGCACAGGAGTACAGCTTCACTTTTTCAGACTCAGCCTGCCTTCACGTTTATCATATAAACTGCACACCCACTGTCATAAAGCCCCTCTCTCACCCATAACCCAAGTCAGACTGGTCCCAAGAGCTGTTGTGCTTAATGCCAGATGATGCTCAGTCCACTGTGGAATCTGTTAGGACCAGAGTTACCTGCAGGAGCCTTCACTTGAGTGTGAGACCTCTGTGAGATGTTGGCACTTCACTAGCAACCAGAAGTTACCAAAAGGTCCATGTGGGCTGGAAAATGTCTCAGTTATTAAGAAAATTTGTTACACAATCATGAGGACTAGAGTTTGGACCCGAGCACTCACATAGCAAGCCAGGCATCCTGTGCACGTCTTGTAACTCCAGCTCCAACAGTGGCAAAGACAAAAGGATCACTGCAGCTTGCTGACTTCTAGTTACCTAAGTAAACATGGACTCCAGGTTCAAGGAGACACCCTTCCGCAAAGGGATAGGGGAGGATAGAGGGAAGCATCCTGTGTCCCCTTCTGACCTTTGTGTGCCTCCATAGGTGCCTGCACACGTGCACACACACACACTCATACACACACTCACACATACATACACTCACACATACACACATACACACACATGCACACACACACACAAAATTTTATGTCTTATTTTATACATTTTAAGAAACATTGGAGCTGGAGAGATGGCCTAGTGGTTTAGAGTACTTGTGCTCTTGCAGAGGACCCAAATTTAGTTCCCAGCATACACATCATGGCTCATAACTATCCTAACTCCACGTTCAGGGCATCTGATGCCTTCTTCTGGCCTTCATGGGAACCAGGCATGCATACAGTGTACATACATATGTGCAGGCAAAACATTCAAACACACACAAATTAAATAAATTGTAATTAATTAATTAATTAAAATTTTGTTTTTTTTTGAGACAGGGTTTCTCTGTGTAGCCCTGGGTGTCCTGGAACTCACTCTGTAGACCAGGCTGGCCTCAAACTCAGAAATCCACCTGCCTCTGCCTCCCAAGTGCTGGGATTAAAGGTGTGCACCACCACTGCCTGGCTAATAAATTTTTAAAATATAGAGATAAATAAAAACCTCTGAACTAAGCCTAACAACTAGCCCCTTATTTAAAGGCTTCAACATCAAACTATAAGTCTCTGTGTTTAAGTTTCTTCTCTATTATATGTAATAAAGTAATCTATTATAAATATTGATCACTGGAGGAACACTGGGTGAAGTAACCCAACATTCTCTTAATGCAGTCTGCGGCATTACTAGGAATACAATAAGATTCACAATACATAGCATAAAACTGGTTTGTATGTTTGCTTTATTTTCCACCACTGATTCGGACTTGTTCTATGGAGTCGAAATGGAACGTAAGCAGGTGCCTTCACTTTTCCAGTAATGCTCAGGAAACAGAAGCTTTAGCCATCAAAAACTGACCCAAAGAATTCTATTTTTGGTCTAATTTTATTTCCAGTTTCTCTTATGGGTTAAAAACTGGGTGACCAGTTAAGGATCATGCACTCAGATCTTGATCTGCTCTTTTGTAGACTGTGGATGGGTTTAGGGGCTGGAAAGATGACTTGGCAGTTAAGAGCACATCC
Source organism: Grammomys surdaster (assembly GCF_004785775.1). Lineage (NCBI taxonomy): Eukaryota > Metazoa > Chordata > Mammalia > Rodentia > Muridae > Grammomys > Grammomys surdaster. The sequence continues at coordinate 3,984,198 of NW_021604629.1, read as the reverse complement.
TGCTCTTTCAGAGGATCTGAATTTATAACCTCCTGTAAATCCAGTTCCAGGGGATCTGATGCCTCTGGCTCCACAGGCACCTGCACTCCAGTGTGCAAACTCCCCCTCCCGACATATAATTTTAAAAAATAAATCTTTAAGCATGGATTTAGAGTGGGCTTCTTGCCACACCAGCAGCCTGTTTCAGACTACAAAAAATAGAGCTCAAAAAATGACTCCATTTTGGATTCCAGCTGTATCCCACTAGGATCCAAAGATAAATAGGGTTGAAGGAAGGAAGCTTGTAATTCTAATCTCTCCCTTTCCAATAGTTGCATAAGTAGCCAATGATTTTTCTTAGAAGCATACTAAGCTGTCATGTAATGGCTTGTACAGCTGAGATTGGTCTACTTCCCATTCATGTAATGATTTTTACAGCTAGAATGGCTTGATGGGGTCCCCACATGGACAAGTGACCAACTGCTGTTCCCTGTGGCCCTGGCATCCAAGGCAAGCATTCCAAGGACCTGGCCCCTTTCTTAGGAGAACATTTGCTGAATATTTTGACCCATGGCAAGCCTTCTACTTCCTACCAGCTCTCTGTTCAAGCGTCAAGCTTACCAGGCATCTGGTATGAGCACTTCAGTGTCTGTGGTGTGACTTGGTATCTATAGGAAGCCCTCAGTCACTCTCCCCACCTCTTTGGTCTGGTAACCCTCAATAATCTTGCTTTACAAATCATAGAATTGGACTTAGACACAGGAGAGGAATACAGCTTGCTTAAAGTGTGCAGGGCATCTCCAGAAAGCTCTAGGATGGGACTCTGACCAATGTCTTTTTACTAAGCTGAAAGAGAGAGGATGGGTTGGGAGAAAGCTGGAAAATAATCTAGGGGAATGTGGCAATCGAGGAGAGAGATGCAAGGGAGAGGCAGACAAAGAGGAAGGAATGGAAAGAACAGGGTTTGGAGAGAGTGGGAGAAGAAAAGGATGGAGATTGACAAACATCTACATGAGCCTCCCACAGTATGGACCAGTGGCACCAAAATTACCCAAGGATTCTTAGATGTTGGCTGAGGGATTCTCATTCAGAAGGCCTGGGGTATTTTGAATATGATCTGCCATGTGGCGCAGGTGGTGCTCTGTATTGTTGAACTTAAGAACCACTGCTTTAGACAGCATAGAAGGTATCCCCAGGCAGGGAACTATAGGTCTGAGCATTAGACATGTGCCTGGTATACTAATCTCTCTATCTATATTTTATTGACAGCAAACTTGAAGAACTGGTCCACTTCCTACAAGTCATGTATCCTAAATTGTGTCAACACTGGCAAGTGATCTGGATGATGGCTGCCGTGATGCTGGTCTTGAGTGTTGTGCTTGGGCTCTACAGTTCCTATAACTCCTGCACAGAGCAGGCCGATGGGACCTCTGGGAGATCCACCTGCTCTGCAGCCCAGCGGGACTCCTGGTGGAGCTCAGGACTCCAGCAAGAGCTGCCAGCAGAGCAGTAGGACATTGAACTCCCTAGCCATGCCCCACTCTACTGCATTCACCCCAACACCCTGCCCCTAAGTACAGTGTGTGAGGCCTGGTTTGCACATGTGGCCACCCATCCCATTGGGGAACAAGGAGACTCTCTCCTGTCACTCGTGGAAGCACTCACAATAACCTTTGAAAGGATCAACAAAAGATCGAATCAGGCTCTGGGAAAGTGTCTGGTTAACAAAAAAGCGACCTTTACTAAGGACTCTAGCCCAAGGGAAGAGTCCTGCTCCTGGCTCGGATGGATTGGGAGAACTGAAACCTCTTCATTCAGGGGAAAATGAGAAGCTTGTTTTCCCTATGTTTCATGGTCAATAAGAATTGTACTTAGCAGCCAGTACTGACCATAAGGCTCAGACTTGGAGTCACAACATAGATATTGTCCCACTTTCCACTTCATATATCACAACTGTTCTTTCGTCTTCTCTCTCCCTTTTGGAATCACCATTTCCTTTTAGAAGAGTGGAAAAGCTTTCTCATAAAAATACACAGGCTAAAAGTAGCCCCGTGCTAGAAAGGAAACAGGAAGATGTAAATTAATATACAATGAATCTGTATACATGTGGACAATACACAAATTTGTGCACAAAGACACCCACTGTCTGGACGTGTGCTCTGTTCAGTGGCACCCATGTTATGCCAACCAATTGGTTTTCACTAGGTATGGATCAGCAGTCACCAGGCACAAACACAGTGAGCCCTCCACACACTCCGAAGATGTTTGACTCCCCTGAGAAGTCATGTCTTCGTTCCACTTTGTATGTCAGGTTGGAGCTGCTGTTTGGCACAGTCTGTTCCCTGGTTGCTTGCTCCATTTGAAAGCGATCCTACACAGTTAACCCACCTCTTGGGTAAGGAAAGGTGTGCCTTCCACTTCTGACTCTCACTCTGCCTTGCACCTCAGGACTACAGTTTTCATGATATTTCCAACCCATATGTGTCCTTCCAAGGGCCTGTTCAGCATCAAACTGAAGGAAGTGTGTCCTCCTCCAGCATGGTGGCTCTCCATGCTGCTCGGTGGTTTCCTTCATTCAGCTCTCTTCAGTCGGAGATGGGGCTTCTCTTGTGGTTACTTTTCTGTTTTGTTGATTTTGTTGCCATCACTCATGTAGAATGTATTGTGATCCAAAAACCAGCTGTGTTATATAGGCAGTAATTCATTAATCCTCAAGAAAAACAAAAATCTGAAATAGATATCACTCTTTCCATGTTCAAAAAAGGAAACAGAAGCATAAATGATACAAGAGTACACACACACACACACACACACACACACACGAGTGCACACATGTGCATATGCACACATACACACACACATACAATGATTCAACTTGTCAAGCATATATTGCTAGGAAGTAAGTCATTCAAACTATAGTGGTCTGGCTCCAGGGACTGTACTCGTGATCTTCTTCACCTATGGGTACCTTCTCCAGCTGGGAGCCTTCCAGTCTGATCCCACTCCCCAAGCTGGCCCTTCAACTGCTCCAGGCCAGCCATGGTTCCCAATGACATTGTGTCTCCCATTGTCCTCTAACTCAGAAGCATCTTTGCTGTCTTTGTTCTCTTCTCTTTCTCATTGCTCTTGAGGACCAAGCGTAAGCACCACCCCTCTATACAGGCCTCTGTGACCTCCTTTCACACTCTCACGTACCCAACCTTATGGGTGGCACCTGCTTAGTGCTTCTGGTACTTGTTAAACTTTATTCATTGAACTGTATCTACTATCTAACTTATTTATATATCTGTCCCCCTGGATGTTTTTCCTCAAGTACTATGTCTTAGCATTTCTTGTCTAGGTACCTAGCATGGCAAACCCTTGGGAGCAAGTCATTTAATGTTGGTTAAAAGAACTAGTAAATGTTCAAGGTGGAGAGCAGCCTAGAACACTTGATGTTTTGAGGTGGCTCGGTACTGTCACCATTATGACGATTCCTATTCCCACGAGAAAGCTGTCATGACTGATTCATGACCTCATCTTATTTATATCTTTCTCAGAGAGAGCAAGAATGAAGTCAGACTATAGCAATACCATTTTCAAGTCCAAGAACCTGATTCTCTGCAATCAGTCCCTTCAGAGAGGCATGCCCTCCCTCAACTAGACCTCACTTTAAAATACTGTTTTTGAAGAAACATCTTTACAGTGGCTAGAAAATGGCAGACAGAGAGAGAAGCCCAAGGATGTGCTATTAAAGGTTATGAGATTCAGAGCCAGACAGAGGGATTTTGTAGGCAGGGGTAGGGCTTATCTGGAGGCTTCCATGGGATTAGATACAGCTGAAGGAGATTTAACTACATAAACACCTCTGAGCCACATCCAGGGTGTACAAAGAATGAAGAGAGAGCAACTGCTAGGCAGGACTCTGCAGGGTGGGGGTTGGGGGGAAGGTGTCCAGTCTTAGCCCACCCCCACAGCAAAAGAAGATCCAGCCTGAGTGAGCCCATTGTCCACTTGGCCTCAAATTTCCCACCCCTGTTCTGGATGAGACCTAGTTGAGGAGAACACGAGTGAACTGTTTCAGCATCGCCTTCTGGCCTCCAAAGCCTACAGGAGTCCTCAGGCACAGACCAGCAACCACTTTGCTCCAGCTGTAAGGACAGTTGAGGAAAAGGACCTCTCCAAAGAGCATAACCTTATTTGGAATGGCATGGCTGAAAACATACTTGTTGGTCTACCCTTTCAGGAAATTGAGGAACGACTTGGAGCAGTGAAAGCTGCTGCCACACATGGCCAGTGACATGGAAGCCAGCTGTGTGTTTCCAGATGTAACTGTGAAATGGAATAAAAGTTTCCACTTAAGATGCCCCTGAAAGCTGACATTTCTGCTTAACCTGAGAGTCTGGTTGCTAGCCTTCTATTGCCAAGGATGTGTTTGCATCGCCACTGATGTCAATTCCTAAAAGGACCTTCATGTTCTAGCCATGAAGTCATATGGGCTGTCTCTTTTGTGCAGTCTGGAAAAGGGTATGGCAATGGAGGCTCTGGATGTACATGTCACCGGCTGTCAGTCCCTAATGCTGTTAAGCCTCGCACAGGTAGGTGTGGCAGTGTTGAACTCTAGAGTGTCACATAGCTGAGTTTTCAAATAAATGCACATTTCCAAACCATTGGCAGAAGTCAAAAGCCTCTTTGTTATCTGGAACTAACCCTAATCCTTCTCTAGTGCTGAATTAGATTCACGAAGAACTATAGACGTGAATTTCTCCCAGAAAACACAATCAGGATCTAATCTAGAATAAGTAACCCTTCTAAAATGTGTCTCCAGAGATGTCTGTTACTTTTCCTGTTGCTAAAATACCCTGGCAAAACCAGCCTAATGGGGGTTTATTTTGGCTCACACTTCAGTGGTACAGCTTGTATTGGTGGGGAATTCTGGCAGCAGGAGCACGAGGCAGCTCGTCACACTGCAACTGTAGTCAGAAAGCAGTGATGAATGTCCTCAGCCCACTTTCTGCTGTCCATACAGTCCAGGATTCCATCCCAAGCAATGGCACAGTCCAAAGTGGGCAGGTCTTCCCACCTCAATTAACCTAAAGATAACCCGCTATAGGCATGCCAGAGGCTCATCTCTTAGAGTCCAGGACCTAGATGATTCTAGATTTGATCAATTTGACAATGGCCATCCTCCAGCTCCTGGAGCTTCTGACTATGAGATACAACTCTTGCTAGTGTGTTACATTTGATGGGACTGTTAGCCCTAAGATAGAGAATCCAGTTCTTGTGGGAGACAGTTCTCTCCTTCTGCCCTGTAGGCCCTGAGGATTGAACTCAGTTTTAAGAGTCAGTGAGAGAAGCACCTTTACCCACTGAATCACCTCAACAGTCCCCAGGGCCTTGTTTGTTTGTTTGTTTGTTTGGAGACAGGCTCTCACTTTGTAGTCCAGCCTGACCTCAAACTCATGATCCTCCTGCCTCTACCCTGTGAGTGATGGGATTATAGGCATGCATGACCACATTCAGTTTAAGAAGAGGTTCATTTGCTTCACAGTGCTGAAGATTCAAGGTCATGGTGCCTTTATCAGTTTGGTTCTGACAAGGAACTCCTAGTAAAGGGACAAATGGTAGTGACAGGAGTAGGTGTTGGAGCCAGCAGTCACGTGTCAAAGCTAGAAGCAGAGAGAAAGAGAGTAACCAGACTAGGCTTGCTCCTTATATAACAACTCTCTCATAAGAACTCCCAAAGGAACTGCAAGGAAAACTCCCCTCTAGAACCTTCTTCCTAACATGGTACCACCCTGGAGAGTCAGTATTTAATCACATTGGACCCTTGATTAACACGCAACCTGCATCCCATCCACAGCAATGATCTTCATTATGTCATTTCTCTGGCACTACTGAACCTCTTAAGCCTGGCGATTGCTGGGACTTCTATCCTTCCCCTTCATTGAGATCATCCCGATCCTGCCGTAGCAGTACATGTTGGGAGTGGTATACAATCTTTTAAACCCGTAGGTCACCAGACTACAAATTGCCATGGCTATACTTGATTGGAGTACTGAGCATGTAGTGGTTTGAATTCGAATGGCTTCCATAGGCTTATCTATTTGAATACTTGGTCACCAGTTTGGTGGAACTGTTTGGGAAGGATTAGAAGGTGTGGCCTCATTGAAGGAGGTGTACCAATAGAGGCAAGCTTTGAGGTTTCAAAAGGCCCATGGCTTATGGATCAGGGTGTAGACTCTCAGCTACTACTCCAGCATTATGCTCCTTGCCATGACAGTCATTGGCTCACCATCTGAAACGATAAGCCCCCACTAAATGTTTTCTTTTATAAGTTGCCTTGGTCATGGCTTATCATTGAAGTCCAAAAATAACTAAGACAGGGCATAGCTCAGAGATCATGGACTCTGTGCAGCCTAGGACCATGAGTGGCCTCTCTTGAGAAATGAATTGTGTTCTGCAAAAGGGAGAAACAGTGAGTTGAACATTGGGTGACCAGGTAGGGACACTCAAGCACAGACCATTCCATGTTCAGCAACTCATTTTCCTCTTGGAGTACATAGCCGAATTAAAACTCCTTAATCAGGTTAGATGGGAACATGTGACTAAGTTCTGATTGCTCAACTATAAACAGGAGTGACACATTCCAGGCTTGGCCTTGAAAGCGTTTGTCAGCACCATGATCGACACTCTTTACCGGGTTGCTGGTTACTGTGAAGATCCAGGAAGAGAACTCTGGAAGTAGTAGAAGACGGATGGAAGTACCCTCTCTCTGTGAGAAAACCGTGCTGTGGAGTCCTCAGAATTAACACACACTATTCCCACCATCACCTCCCGTCAGCCACCGGGACACCACATAGACTTTTCAAGCCAGCCATTGAGTTGTGGGGTTGTTGGTGACACCAGTCAGACTTCAGTGAGTAATACATTTGTCCACCTGCATATTTCTTAAAAATAATCCTTACCTAGGACCATAGAACTACTGTTGCTTTTAAGTTCCTGTAACTTCATCCTTTGGCAGACAGTGAAAACTGAGGCCCAGAGAATTTAAGTGGTCTTAAAATATGCTCCAGGGCAGGTGGCTTTTTAGTGTTAGAATTTAAACTCAATATGGACATCATCCTCGGCCCAGTACTCTGGATAGTACTGTATTTCTGTCCTGCCATTTTTAAAAACTTCTACTCCATCCAAGCTGTGATTGTATGTGTTGAACTTGAAAGGCAACTAAAAATCTTACTCAGATCAAAGTCATATACTTACATATATATGTGTGTATGTGATATAGTAATATATAATATATATGTAATATTTGGAGAGGCAGTGAGTTCCAGTCAAATTTTCAATCACTCACCTTGAACAGAGAAGCTCCTTTTTAAGAAGGTGGTAGACTTCTTAAACATAGACTTTTAGTTGCTCAGAATGCTGAGACTAGGCAGCTGCTGAGTGCTCAGACCTAATCAGAATATTTCTACCATTCCTCACTCCATCCCCACCCCACCTCAAGACTAAAGGAACATAGGTAGAAGAAGGGGCAGAGAGAATATGAGAGCTGCAGTTAGAAAGAGTGCTGTGAGAACCCGTCTTTGGGGCATGAAGAAGCATAGCAGCTGTGGTCATGTGGGCCAAGATTCCATCACATTCCATCCCAGCCAGGGAAGGTTGCTCACGAGCAGCTATTGGCAGTTAATGGCTGCTAGAGGAGAAGTCATTTTTCTTCAGAAATTAGCTGCTACTAAGTTGTCCATGGTAGAGCAAACATCTCCACTTCCATGCACATGTGAACAGCCTTAATTAAACTCAGTGGGTTATAGGAAAAAGACATGAGCATAGTAAGGAGATGCTGAGAAGAAAGAGTTGAGGAAGAGCAGGAAAGAGCTAAAAAGAGAGGGAAATGGGGTGAATATTATCAAAACACATTATCTACATGTATAACATTGTCATTTTTTAATAAAAAAAAAAGTTCTAGGCCAGCTTTAGCTACATAGTAAGAGCCTATCTTGAAAGCAATATTTATTCCCAGTCATATTCTAACAGTGGCTAAATTCTTCTCTCACCCAGGTCATGAACAAATTGTTTCCTTACTTTGGTAACTCACTGCTTAGCCCTGCAATCATTCAGACCCCCTTTTATCCAAGAAGCCCCATCTGCCCTTTCATTTATAAAACCCAATGTCGTCTCATTGCTCCTAAGTTATTTCTCACATGCTTCGCCTTCTATAGCTAATTTTTCCCTTCCTGCTGTCCTCTCTCCCTTCTTGTTGTGATGATCTATTCTTTCTCTCATGATGCTAAGCATCAAGGATGATTTAAAAAGGACATGATTCCTACCTCTTTTTCTGGAACTACATTGCTAGAGTCACATGTTCTTATGTGGGCCTCAGGGCTTGTGTGCAAACAAGTAACGAGTTTACATTGGAGATATTCAGGGACTATTTCCTTGCTTTCCTAGAAGCTCTGTGTTTGTGAAGAATAGAGTTTCATTATTGACATTTTCTGTGCATATATCTAAATATGTTACCAGTACAGTTAAGTAGAGCTAGTTATCCTCGTGATTCAGGTGTTGAATTAAACAGGCAACATTCAAGTCTGGACAAAACTAAGTTCTGTTCTTGCAGAGGACCTGAGTTCAGTTCCCAGCACCCATGTTGGGCAGCTCATAACTATGTGTAACTCCAACTCTCTAAGGTCTGACACCCTCTTTTGGCTTCCCTGGATATTTGCACTCATGTGCACATAGTCACATATGGACACACACATACATTAATTAATTTAAAAAAACTGAATCTTTGAAAAGAGAATATCATTCCCATAAAGGACACCTACTTTTGAAGAAAACTCACAACCCTTTGCTTAAGGCATTACTCTAAAGCTCCAAATGTAATTATTGAAGAAGAACCATGGGAAATCCCATTTGGAGTTACATAGCGCATTCTGATTTAACACAGTGTGGCTGTCTCTTGTATGTGTCAGATGAAGACGTTGGAGTCTGAGTTGAATCCACCAGCATCCAGCTAAAAGTAACTTACAGGATCTGTGACACAATAGTCCCTGTGGTGATCACTGTTATACAAATCAAAACTCCTTTTGTAAGGTGCAAAATGTCTAATTTTTAAAAATAAATGGTTTGTTACTTGTGTTTTATAACTATAAATTTTAAAAACAATTAATATGTATGCATGCTTGTGAGTGGGTATGTGCCATGAGTGTGGGTGTCTGCAGAAATTAGAAGATGGTATAGATGCCCTGTGGTTATGAGCTGCCCAGTATGGGTTCTGGGATCCAAACTCAGATTCTCTGGAAGGGTAGCTTATGCTCCTAACTGTTGAGCTACTGTTTCAGCCCTAGATAAGACTTTCTATGAATCTCGTCTCTCTGAAAAATGAATCTCCTAGCAATGTTGATCTGTTCAGTGTATGTAAGAAGTTCCAAAGGAAGGAGTGGTGTTTCAAAGAGCTTTCACTATCCTAAGCCCCACTATTATTTCCTTGCACATTACCAGGCAATACATCTGATAAGTGGTGGGTACTGATTGTAGAAAGGAAAAGAAACACAATCCAGCTTCATTCTCTCTTAGAGGCAGAGGCAGTCATGGAGTATGTGAATGAATGGGCTCCGCAAAGCATCGCACTGGAGAGTGTGGGAACTGAGCTCACAGGGGAATATGGGAACTGAGGAAATCTTCAGCAGCTGACACAGTGCTATCTGCTTTCCTCACTTGTGTGCTTTCTGAGTCAGCATTAGCTAAATGTTCCAGAAAGCCATCCACAAAAGTACAGCCTGGGCGTTCAAGGGATGTCACTCATTTCCTCCAGTGATTTTGACAAATCAGAAGCTTGAAAGCAGGGAAATCCTCAACATATTTCCAGAACTCTCCATCCAGCTTGATGATTGAGCATCTGTCTCCCTTACTGTGGGGTGGCCAGCGACAGTGCTCCAGAGGGACCTGCACAATGCTCGAGCATTTTAGCCTGGTGTTACTCCTTGCCTCTATTTGGACCACTAGGCATCCAGTCCAAGGTGCCATCAAAGTGCAAGGTAGGTGTCTTATCGGGTTTCTAAACTGAGGCTACACAAGGTCTTGGGAAGCATCCTAGGCTCCCCCTGCTCTTGACCATGAACTGTTGGGAGTGGGGGAGACTTGTGAGGTCAACAGATTGCATGGGGCTTGTTGCTTAGCCAGAGAGGCTCAACTACTTTGCTAGACTCTCCAAATGACTCATTTTCATGTTCACATCACTTAGAATTTTATTTTGGGTTATGGAAAGTTTTTAATGATAATAGTTTGAAATTTAAAAAAAAAGAGAAGTCATTTGTTTTTAAAGGGTTTCATTCAGAAAGCAAGCCAAGGTTACAAACATTGAAGGCAGTCATCAAGCCTCAGGAAAAGTGGGTAACCTTTATTAAATACTGCACACTTTATACTGCAGTGTTAGTGCAATTGTTTTAATCGCAAGGATATTCTGCCACCAGTGGAATTCGACATTTTAATCTGTAATAAATCTAATATGCAGGGAGTTAACTGAAAATTTGGGTTTAAAATTTTTACCATCAGCAGCTGTGAAACTCCAGTTGCTTCTGTGTTTGTGAGATGCATTCACAGAAACCTCATTTGGCATATTAGGAAAAACGCTGAACTCACACACCACTTATTACTGTTCTGGGCAAGTGAAGTAATAGGTTTATTAAAGAGAAACTGTTCTTCTGCTGAAGATGTGCTGAAAGAGGAGATGTTTCAAGATCAGATGTTCAGAGTTAATTTATATATTTCCGGATTTGACTTTTATGATAGATTAGTGTAGATGATTATGTCGCCACCACCCCTCCCAAATACCAGAACTCTCACTTTAAAATAAACCTGGTTCTCTTAGAAATGTCATCAGAAGGACACACACACACACACACACACACACACACACACACACACACGCCCTGTAATGCTGCAATTGCACCAGTTATTTTGGAAGGGTTTTCTTGGTTTGGTTTGGTTTGGTTTCTTTTTCTTTTTTTTGGGGGGGGGTCTCTTGTAGCCCAGGCTAACCACATATTCACTATGTAGCTGAGAATGATCTTGAATTCCTGCTCCTTTTTTCCTTCACCTAGTAGCTGTAGGGATTACAGGTGTGTAGTGTTCAGTCTTACGCTGTGTGGAAGTGGGAACTGCAGGCTTTGTGTGTGCTCGGCACGCACTCCAAACTGAGCCACGTCTCTAGCTCTTGGATCCTGACCACACTATTTGCTTCGTCCTCAGTAAGGGCAATTTTTTTCCTAAGAAAATTAAATTCTTGGAAAGAGCAGAAAGTTGCCATCATGCAGCTGGCCTCAGTGGTGCTGAGGTGAGGAGTGGGTGCAGATGGGAACGTCTTAAAAGGCTTGTTACAGAGAGATTCAGAATTGAGCATATGTAGAGACTCACTGACTTCTCTTCAGGAAAACGTTTCCTATGTGGAAAAAACAGTCTCGGTGCATCCGAGGACTTCATCCAATGCCACACAGGTATTGGATGACAAGGTCCTAACTCTTGTCATTGACTCCACCCTATCAGATTCCTAAGAACACACCGCTCCTATGCTCTGTGGCATTGTCTAAGAAGTCTTATGGAAGATTTGACTGGAGTGTAACCATGGATTCCAGGTTGATATTAGAATTTCTAAGCGAAATTGGAAAGCATGAAATTTGTATATGCGACTGTTTTCCATGGACTGGAGCTCTGCTGGGTACAAGTTATCTAATTTAATTCCAACTACAAGGCCTGACAAGGTCTAACTTCACAGATGAAAGCCCTAACTTGTCCCCAAGATCCCAAGAGTCAATTAACAGCAGGAGAGGCACAGAGTGTTTCGCACAGGCTTGGGGATTTGAAATGAACTTTCATAGACGGAGCTCAACAGATGGGAGAGAGGGAGGGAGAGGGAAGGTATGAAAGGATCTCACAAGAAAATTTCACAATGTTTTAAGTAAGTTTACACTTTTGAACCATTAGACTATCTTAGAGTTTGTGTGGTCCATAGGCCACAGGCTGAGCATTCCTGCCAGAGCCTTGCATAGCCACTATTTGCAAGGCTAAAGGGCCTTGTTATGGATTTTCATAAAGCTCAACAGGAATAAGGTAATATAAGGTATATAATACAACATGGCAGTTTTATATAAGCCCATAAGTTCTAGAGAAATGTGTCAAAAGAGTTCCCAAATCCACTAGATTTTGAGAAAAATATTCTGACCAGTCCCACTGCCTCAGTGTTCCCAAGAAAACTGAAGTTTAAACGACACTGCTCTGTACAATTATCTATTAGTAGCTAGTATGTGGCCGATGATAAGTCCGGCTAGAACTCACTCATTTAACGCCCGCGACCCTCTGTCCAGCAGATTGTTTCTCTCTGTATTCCAAATGAGGAAATGGGCTCAAGAAGATAAAGGAACAAACGCAAGGTCTCAGAGTTACAGAGAGCAGGTGATAGCCAAGCCTGCCCTGACTCTGAAACGCAACTTCCTTTATTTAGTTTCCCTGTCCTGCAAGATTTCCTGCCGGCTCCTCCAGGAATTTCTGAGTAAGCCTGTCCTCCAATGGCCAGAAAGGACCTGAAACAGAGAACTCACATTTTCTTCTAGCAAGTACATGGACAGGGACAAAAACAGGGACACATTATTTTGGAGTATTGTTAGTGATTTTGCTGTTAACCAGAGCTCTGAGTTCTTTCTTAAACTCTCAGAGGCTTCCTTACATAGACTTTAAAAAAAAAAAAAGTTTGCAGCATCTAAATCACCTAGACCCCAACACCGGGACCGATTGATGGCTAAAGCCCTGGTGTCATTGGCAGCTTCCTTAGTGCATAGCGCTCAATGGACTCCGGATCTGGAGATTTACAGCCTTGATCAGGTGATACAAGCATCTAACCCAGCAGGCAGTCCTTGTGAGATATTCTTGGCTTGTATTATCATAATTAAAATGAATACCTGCCTCATAGACCAGGATCAAGACAATGATTCTCTGAGAGGAAGGAGAGCCTGAGAGCTAGGAACAAGGCCAGAAGCAAACTGAAGACTTTATGATTTCTTTCCAGACCTTTCCATTTCTACATGCAGAATCATGGGCGTCGCACTTGTGGGCAGAAACGCACAGATGAATTTCACAGAAGCCAAGGAGGCCTGTAAGATGCTGGGACTGACTCTGGCCAGCAGGGACCAGGTGGAATCAGCGCAGAAATCTGGCTTCGAGACTTGCAGGTAAGAAGAGCTTCACTAAAGCCAGTGTTCTTGCTTAGCGGTAGACATTGTGCCTTCTAACCTCTGTCAGTTCAACCAATGTGTATCCTCCTACAGCTACGGATGGGTTGGAGAACGGGTCTCAGTCATCCCTCGGATTTTCCCAAACCCCAAGTGTGGGAAGAATGGCAAAGGTGTCCTGATTTGGAACGCTTCTCCCAGCCAAAAGTTCAAAGCCTATTGCCACAACTCATCTGGTGAGTCAGACCCCGAACCATTTCTATGGTTCAATGTGGCACATTTTCTGGATGTCTCAAGATCTGGGACCTGTATGAAATGAGCAACCATGAGTGGCAGCAGAAACAGTCATGGGTTATCTAAATATTACCAGACCAGGCTGTGGGGAGCAATGTGTCCCTCAGAGGAAAATATTAGGGAAAATAAAACTGAGTGGTAGCATAAGAACAGGGGTTCCCAGATGCTTGGTTATTACCTCCACTGCCCAGGTTTCCTGTAAGATAAACAGGAAGTGGGAAATAAACAGATGTCTATATGCATGGATGCATCCCTCTGGAGAAAGCAGTTGAGAAGTTAGCTATCTTGCAGAACTTTGAACTTCCCCTGAGGAAGCCTGATCATCTCATCTACAAACAAGGAAATGTAGCCATGGGAACTTTAATCCACTTGTCTTATGGATCTGTGTTGGACATTCTCCATTACTGTGATGAAATACCTGCAGCTGAGCAATTTATAAAGAAAGGAAGAGTAGCTCGCACTTCTGGATAGTCCAAGTCATGGCATAGCAGCAACTTGACCTAGGGAGAGGGGGTTTACGTCATCACAAGGGGAGGAATGTGTGGAAGAAGAGGTACATGTGCTGAGATTGGAAGCCAGAGAGGGATGCAGGAGTATAATGCATCTCTGCACCAACCAGGGTCCCACTGATCCTTCAGTATCCTTCATGACCTCCTGCTAGGCTCCACCCCTTAAAGGTCCCACCACCTCTTGGCATTGCCATATTGGATTCTAACACACAAACACTGGAGGATACACTTGAGCCGTGCTTGGGTCTAACTCTGACACCACATCCTTTCCACTATCTCACATAACTCACATGTTGCACCTGACATTTTGAGAACAGGGACCAATCTCCCTCTTTTGAAGGAAGACGTTGAAACCTAGAGAGTACGTCTGATTTGCAGTCATCTTGATGGTCTTGACCATAGACCTTGGTTGCCCTAATCTAGTGGCTTTCCTATGCCATTTCTCAGAACATTTCTTTCAACTACTACCTGTCAGTTGTTCTCTGTGTCGTAAGCGACTCATTTCTTGTCACATATACTCATATGTCTGACTTCCTGAAGGTTAGCTAGTGAGTGGTCATATATACACAAGAGAGATTTCAATACTAATTTGTAAGATCTAAGAGATAATGTTTGTCAAACAACATCAGCAAAATTGGATTCAGGAATTCCAAGCAATTCTCTGAAGTAGAGAGCTTTGATATAAGAAGCGATCTTAGAGATGTCCGTCCTGCTTCCTCCCCTCACCAACAGTTCAGAGTGTGTGTTTTGGGGGCGGGGAGTTGGCAGCCGAGTCAATACTTGCAGTTGATTCTCCTTCCACCCTGATGATGTCTCCATCCTTCTCTGTCTCTCCAGCCTGTCTTAGCTAAAGAGCTAGTTACCTGTGTGCCTGCCTCTCTCATCACCCCATTCCTGTGAGCTGGTCCTGCTTTGCTTCCCCACCTGCTGGCGGCACAGTGCTATGTGCCCATCTCTGACTAAACAGGAGAGAGGAAGGGGCCTCAGACTCATCTGTTTCCTCCTGCTTTTGTTTATGTTGTACTCCCAGCCCACATTACTTCTTACACCCCGAAAGGTCAAGAGACTTCTTCAACTTCCAGTCAATGTGTGCTGCGTGCTATAGGGGGTATTGGGTAGTAGGGATCGCAGCCTAACAAACACCACCAAACGGCAATGGTTCCTATTACTGACTGTTTTACTTTGATTATTCGATTAAGATGGTGACTAACAGATTGAAAATGAAGTGAGAAGGATGTTTACTCATTTGTAGTTAGTTCGTAACCTTACATATGATATTTAGTACCATGCAAATATCCTCACCCCAAACTACTATTGTGATCCTTGCTGGAAACGGTTATTATATAGGGGACTCCATCCATCCTCACACACACCCATACACACATGCATGCATGTATACACATACTTCCTCCAACCTTATGCTATCACAGACATGTGAGGTTTGATTTATTCAATATATCAAGCACATTATAATAAATTTTATACTTATTATTCTTTCAAGTCCTGTGCATGTTCCAAATCTGATATGTGGGAGTATTAGGTGACTACTGCTTCTTAACAATGAGGCAGGCCCAGGCTCACTTTGTACCCTCTCTGTTCCTGGTGGAGAGATAACAGCTCATTTCCATATGGACTTCTGATTCTTTTGGGTGCAAAATGCTAACCAGAAACCAAGATCTGTATTTCACATTACTAGTAGCATTTCCATTGAGTCTCAGCAGAGAGAGAGAGAGAGAGAGAGAGAGAGAGAGAGAGAGAGAGAGAGAGCACGCATGTGTGTGTACATGTACGTGTGTGTGTGTGAACTATGCATTTATATTGATGTTCCCAACTCAAATTTAATAATTTACTTTTTCTGACTTTGCTTTATCTATCTTCTCCTACACCCTGAATCTTAGTTCTTCATAGACAATACATCTTTTTGTGCCACAACAGTTTCAAAATAGCAAAGCCAGTATCTTTGGGAAACAAATCTATTGAGTAAAACTGGGGCTTGCTTCACCCCCTTCCCCCACTCCAGAAGAAAGTTCTGCAAGGACAGGTGATCAGGGAACTCAGTGTAGAAGTGATTGGACAAGCCCCACCTCCATTGTGATTAGAATCTCATTTGAGAAGAATAGAAGTTTATTTGCTTCTGTTTGTGGTTTGTTATAGGGCTTAACTTTTATTGCTTCAATTTTCTCAAATACATACAGCATCAACAGGCTGCTATTCAAAATGATCAGGGAGGTGTGACTCCATCCTTCCATCTTTCTGCATCTCTTGCCTGTGCCTCTGTTTTGCACATAAAGACAGGTAGATGGGATATTGTTAACTTTTCTCACAGAAGCAAATCTGGAGTACCATGCACTACTCTGTGCATAGCTTTTCCACTTATAGCCTTGAAACTAGTCTGGATCAACTCACAGAGACATTTTTAATTCTTAATGGCCATGTTTTTAATATGCTCGAGTGGCTGTCTGTATAGTTATTTACTCAGCCTGCCTTCTATTGGTGGACTTTTGTGCTCTTCCTAATCTTTCTAAGTTTTAGGAACCAGACATTTCTATTCTCCTATTTCTATGCAATTTGCAAGAACTCTCTTTCTCTGCTCCTGGATGTTCTCCCTCCTTCTGCATCTGGCTCCTCTCCTATGCCTCCTCCACTGGTAACTTACTCTTCTGTTTGCCCCACAGCCTTGGGTGACGTCCCAGATAATGCAGAATGTAGCATGTGATGTCTTTTGCATATAAAAATAGAATGTATACAAAACCTTGTGAATATGGTTAAAAAGGGTTGTGGACCCCAGTAGAAAATGCCCTCTCCTACAGAGTAAATTCTAAGCCATTAAGCATGGTAACTTGCAGTCTATATACCCCGGCCAGGTCTATCTTTCCAGCCTTGCCTCCTGCTTGCAGGCTTTCTCCTGCCAGTCACAGTCACACTATTCTCTAGAGCCACACTCTGCTCCCGCTCACTTTCCTGACCTGGCTGCACTTGCCCACTTCTCCATTCTTGGATCACGCACATCCTGCTGCCCAGGATATCCTGTTCTCTCCCTACAGATGAGCCCTGCTCTGTTTCAGCCACACTGGGTTTCTTGTTCATTGAATGGGCTCAGCTGAGTTGAGTTCTTGCTCTTTCACTTTTTGTTTTCTTCCAGTGTCTGCCCTAGATCTCTAGTGACTGGCCACTGTTGACCACTGGGTCTCAGGTTAAGTGCTGTCTCCCCAGGATACTTCCTCTTGTCACCCTAGCCAAGGATGCAGCCTTCATCTCCACCTTTACCAGTTTAACTGACACCCTGTTTAAGTTTCATTTCACTATTTATAATATTCTGAAATCTGTGGCTTATTTATCTTTTATCATCCCTGTTCTTCCAATGGTTCAGAAGCCTCTTAAGAACAGGGGCTATGTCTCTGGCATCTAGACCACAGGCCTGGGATGGAGATGGTACTCTGTTTCTGTTGAATAAGTGGCATCAGCCTTCCACACTCCACCCTAGTCATGCCAGAAGCAGAAACTGCACGTACTTTATGTGCCTGTGTGTTTTAGAACCCAGCAGTGTCTACTGAGCTCTCTGTGTTTTCTTCCCTGGCTTTAAAATGTTGATTCTCTGAGGGAAGAACTTAGCAAATGCTAAAGAATGGGAAACAAGACTAAAGGTGACAGAGGTCAACAATGATGTTTATTTGAACAAGGCTGTTTTCAAAGAATCATGAATTGAATAAAATACTGACTTGATGCAAGTATGGTCAAAACATTTTATTGACAGTATTCCATAAACCCATAACTGGTGACTCATTTAATTTTCAAAGGCAAATCAATTTAATGAAACTATTTCTTTTATAGCTACAATTCTGGTTAGTGGCATCCACTGCTATAACTAATCAGGGGTTTAAAATAGATGTAAATTTGTATTGTAAGACACTGTACGGCTCTTGTCATTTCCTAACTGTGGTTGAGCAAGAGAACTTGATGTCTATGGACTTCAGCATCTTCCTGTGTAAATGAAGCCTTGATAAATGCTAAACACCTGGCACCATGGATGACCCAGAGTAAAAAAAGACAACAGATGTGTTTCCTAGCAACCCTATCCAACAGATTGAAAAACACTATGTACCTCCCTCCCAACTCCCTCCTTGAGCACAGAGAGATTTTATTTTAGATCTGGTCCTAAAGTAGTATCTTATGTATGCCCTAGTTACTCCTTCCTCTCTTTCATTTTTCCTTATCTTTCTCCATTTCTTCTTTATCAAATATTCTCTGAGCACATACTATATGCTGGGCACAGAGGAAGGACCATGATCATCAAATCAGACTAGTCTCCTGCTGCCAAGCAGTTCCCGTTCAGTCCAGAGGGGGGCAAAATGATGAGAATAAGATGACAAGATCAGGCAGAGACAAGAATGTGCAACCAGAGACCCAGTCTAGAGAAGTCTGGCCAGGCCCGGTAAACCTGACAGCTGGGGAGAATTGGCTAAGAGCAGACAGGGGTTGTAAGGGTAGGAAAGGCATCGCAGAGAAAGCCAGGGTGATTAAGAACTTGCAGCAAGAGCTGAGGGGCTGGCAGGACAGCAAGGCTGTGGAGAGGAAGCCTGAACTTCTGAGTCTTCTAGTCTCAGGGTGTTGGCTGGGTGGGCTCTTAGAGGGCCTCACTGGCTTTCAGTGGAGGCTGTCTCAGAGGGCCTCACTGGCTTTCAGTGGAGGCTGTCTCAGAGGGCCTCACTGGCTTTCAGTGGAGGCTGTCTCAGAGGGCCTCACTGGCTTTCAGTGGAGGCTGACGCTGCAGGATGCGAAGGAAGGAAACTGAGATTAGATTTGAATCTTGATGAGACCTGAGTTCTGACTGCAGGCCTGGTGAGGTCTTGCTGCCAGGCTTACTTCTCCTTTCCCTTTCCTTTCTTCGGACAGACACCTGGGTCAACTCCTGTGTTCCAGAAATCATGACCACATTCGATCCCATGTTCGACACTCAAACACCCGCAACAGAGATTTCTGTCAGCAGCAGCACCTACTTGGCTTCATCCCCAGACTCCACAACGTCTACTTCTGCCACCACCCGGGCTCCACCTTTAACCTCCATGGCACGGAAGACAAAAATGATTTGTATCACGGAAGTTTATACAGAACCTGTCACCATGGATACAGAAACAGAAGCATCTGTTGAAAGTGGAGCAGCATTCAAGAATGAAGAAGCTGGGTTTGGAGGTGAATGTCTTCCGAGTCTGTATGGGCACGAGTAACTGTATTCACCAGACAGTGCACATTACCCAGCTCATCCCCAGACAGAGCACTCAGCACCCACCAGGCACAAATAAAAGCTGAGCGGAAGCTCAGCTTCCACAGACTCAGCTTTCATAGCTCTGTAAAGAGTTTCAAGGATCAGGTGACACATCATGGGCATAAAAGAGCTGCCCTGCTGAAAACTTGCGTTTTCACAAAATACATATCTTCATGGCTTCATGTGACTTTAACCCAAATGCCAGTTTCTCACATGAACCTGTGAGATGGGTCTCAGGGCTTCAAGAAACAAGTTCCACTCTTCACATTGCAATGATAAAGGAGACATAAAGAACCCTCCACAGTGCAAATAGAGGGCTGGTGAGGTGGCTGGGTGGGTGAAGGCACATGCTGCCAAACCCAATAATGTAAGTTCAATCCCCAGAGCCCACATGATGGAAGGAGAGAACTGATTCCCACAAGTTGTCCTCTGACATCCACATTTAAACCGTGTCACTTTAGTGTCACTTTTGCACCCACCTACTTACACACGTACACACACACACACACACACAATGCAAAAAATAAAAGTGTGTGTGTGTGAGTATGATTAAAATAGTCACAAAGAAGGGTCTTCTGCACTATTTCTTATCTATAGCCCATGTAAACATGAATCATTGCATGCACAGACACACATGTACAAGCAAAAGACCAATGGACCCTGTCTTCCCTCCAGGTGTCCCCACAGCCCTGCTGGTGCTGGCTCTCCTCTTCTTTGGTGCTGCAGCTGTGCTGGCAGTTTGCTACGTGAAAAGGTGAGGTTGCAGGCACTTCTCTAGTCTTGTCACCTTTGCTGTGCAACTAGCTTGTGCTCTTTCATAGTGGCATTTGGTCAAAATGGCTATGGCACCCCTTTTTAGATGTCACTACCATCTGACCTTCCCACACATATGTCATCTAGACAGTAGATAGTGGTCAGTGGGCATCAAAGTCAAGAAATTTAGGGAAAATCATAGACTGTATTTGAATTGGGGTTTAAGGGAGAGGGATGAAGACATCCTAAGTCCAGCTTATGGGAACTGTCCAATATGAAAGAATCCACTAAAATGTGAGAGTGATATATTTGAGTATAACTATATTAGTGTCACCTTGAAGTAAAGGTGCTCAGGGAACTATGCCAGACTGCCCCATGGTAGACAAAGTCCTATTTGTTGTGATGTGTGTCACCTGAAGTCTTTCCTTGTGATATGTGTGCTCCTACAGGTATGTGAAGGCCTTCCCTTTCACAAACAAGAATCAACAGAAGGAAATGATTGAAACCAAGGTTGTAAAGGAAGAGAAGGCTGATGACGTCAATGCTAATGAAGAATCAAAGAAAACGGTTAAAAACCCAGAGGAGCCGAAGAGTCCATCCAAAACTACGGTGCGATGCTTAGAAGCTGAAGTTTAGGTTCGTGAGAGTGGAGAAGGTACAGCTGAGGCAAGTTTCACACCCCGGAACCAAAGAAGCAAGCCACTGTTGGTTCCTGCAGAAAAAGACTGCAGAGTTCACCAGAAGGAACCCTCTCCTTACTGCAGTCTTCTCCGGAATCTACCCTCTGGCCTCCAACCTTTCCACAGCCTCCCTAGCCCATCGGTGTCTCACAGCAGACCAGAGAGCGGAGGTTTCAAAGCACCAGCTCCTAAAACAGCTGCTCAGCTCACACTCAGTGACAGGCATCCAGGCTGCCTGATCCCAGATGAAGGCCAGAGTCCCTGAGACATGGCCAGCCCCATAGTTCAAAATCTTCTCACAGGGAGACGCACCATCTGGTCATGTTCTTTGGAACCAGGCACACATAAAATAAGGAAAGGAAAACAACAGAAGACCATAGAGAGCCTAGTGACTTGACACCTAATCTCTGGAAAGCCAAAATAAACAGAGCGTGAGATGGGAGCTGGGGGCATCGATAGCAGCCTTGTTGGCAGAGACTGTCGATACAGGCTGGGGCCGGGAAGCCTCTCAGTTAATGGACCTGCATCACTTTTAAAAACACAGACACGCTTTCTTTTCTCTTTGATGTTGCTGATGTTCGCTAGAGACAAATACACTTTTATAAGAAACCTAAAAACACGAGCGGCCAGGAGCTGGCTCAGTGGTAAAGCACTTGCCTGGCACGTACAAACAAGGCTTCCAGTCCAATCCCCAGATTCCACCCACGCTCACATACACACATAGAAGAAACAAACAAAAATATGCATTTCCATTTTTACTTGAATTACAGGACCCATTGCTGAGAAAACAACTATGTTAAAAGGTAAAAAAAGAAAAGTACAAAAAAATGTTGTCAGATAATCTACTATAAGCTGAGAACACTTTATCTGAAATGCTTGGTACCAACAGTGTTACAAATTTCAGATTATGCTTGAAGTCTGGGATACTTTCACATACATACTGATATTTTAGTGAGACTTGGTCTGAAAATGAAGTTTACTTATGTTTCATGCATACCTTTTACACTTAGCCTAATTTCATACTAAAATTTAAAAATAACTTTCCACATGAGATAAAGTTTCACGGTGTGGCATTTTCCTCCTGGGGGCCATCATATTGACACACAAACAGTTTCAGGCTTGGTAAAAGTTTAGTTTTCAGATTTTTGGGTTAAAGCTGCAAGGAGCTACGTAAGGCACGGCATTCCATAACTGATATTACTCAATGCAGACTCATGTACAGTGGAGTGTGATCTGAAGCTAATATTTTTCCAGCTTTGATATCTCTAGCTTATCTACTTCTGAACTAATTTTTTGTTGCTGAGACTAATCCATTTATTTTCTCTAATACAGCAACGATTTCAACCTTAATTTATTATTAATGTATTTGAAAGTGTATTAATACCTCTATGTACCAACATATACACTTTGTGTGCCTTTAACAAACGCATTATCAGCTCTCACTTTTTTTTCCAGCAAGAAGAACCTGAGAGGAAAAGGAATATTTGTGCCCCAAACAAATAAAGCATTTAGAAACTTCTTTGTTCCTTTGTTTCTATAGAAACATTGTTTGTGCAAAATTTAAGGGATACATCATAATCTTTACTTAGCAAAAGTAAAATGGACACAGAAGTACATATATCACCCTGTGGGCTGTCTTTGCTTCAAATGGTCTCGTTTAAGTTGGTCAGTGTCACAGTTTTAATGTGAAACATCTTTCACAGGCTTGTGTGGTTGAGCATTTGGTCTCCCCCGATTCTGCTGCTCTGGGAGGTTGTGGACCCTTTAGGAGCTAGGCTTTATTTAGAGGAAATAGATCTGGGGCAGGCTTTAAAGTTTTTAGCTCAGATGTACTTCCCACCCTTTCTTTGCTTCCTGGTCCATGGAGACATGCGCCAGCAGCCTGATGCTCCTGCTGTCACAGGCTCTAGCTGCTCCCACTACCATGCCTTCCCACTGTGATGAGCTGTACCTTCAAACTGTGAATAAATCTTTCCTCACCTCTCTGCTGTTTGGCCACAGCTGTAAGACAATGGCTATACAGTCAGGTTCATACACTGTAGCCTGTTACTTGGGGCTTGGGTCCTACATCCCATTCTGTTTCAAAGTTCACGTGAGAGGCAGGAAGGGAGGAGCCAGAGAGCAAGAATGAGACTGAGAGCAGCCGTTGTCTTTTAGCCTTAATCTTGGAAGTGGTAACAATAATAAATAAGTCAGAAGTAAGCACTATGTTCAGTGCACTCATAGAAAGAGAGGCATATGCAAGCACATGCACACCGGGAAGTGGGGATCTTGGAGAGCCACTTTAGATGATTGTCTCCTACTACGGTAATGAATTCTTCCTGCCCCCATGTGCAGTTTCTTATGCTGCCATGCTAGGGTATGCCACCTAGCATTGTTATAATTGCATACGTTATCTTTCCTTTCATTCTTAACATCTGTGCAGATACATAAAGATATCACATACAATGTAAGCTCTCAGAGGGCTGCAGGGATGCCCCACTGTTAAGAGCACTGGTTGCTCTTGAAAAAGTCTTAGGTTCTGTTCCCAGAACCCACATGGCAGCTCACGACCATCATCAATCCAGCTTCAGGGGGTCCAACAGTTTCAGGGGTTTCATCTCTGTGAGCACCAGACATGCATGTGGTGGTGCACAGACATACATGCAGATAGAACTGCATACATAGCTATACAAATAAATACATTGCTTTAAAAATAAATAACATAGGCTCTCATTAAATGCTGAATGAGTGAATGTGTAGAAACTTTGAGACCAGTATTGAATGTTAAGAATATTTTCTATACACCTAATTGTTCCTGCTGACCTAGTTTTGTCTGGATGGCTTTCCCTTGGTGCAGAATGCAGCTGTCAACTAGCCAAAAGGATAAATTAAGACTATTAAACATGACCTTTTCTCTCCGAGTTGACATCAGCTTACCTCTACAATCAAGAACAATCATGGGCAAAATTTTGATATTTTTGGGGGGAGGGGTTGCATTTATGTGTATGGAATTAGTAGGCATTAGAGATAAAGTCAGAGACAAGAGGCAAACCTAACCCTAACTTAGATGGAAGTAAGACTTTGTCTGCTGGCCCTGCATGGGAGTTTCCAGTGCAGTTAAACCATAACACAACTATGCTCACTCAGAATGACAACGTTCAGTGGTAAGCTTGAGGTTTGCATCTGTGTGGAGGAAGAGTCTCATTGAATCAATCAGAAGTGACTAATGAGGTTTGATAAATAGATCTTTAATGCCCATTGAACACTTCTCACTATGAATCCTACTTAAGTCTCCGGTTATGCCAACAGAATAGCCTCCTCAGAGACCCTGGGGCTGAGCAGGCAGGGGTGAGGGAGCAAATGGCTGATTTAACACAACATGGAGAAGAGGAGATTATCCTTGTTGTAATGGTTAGACTTCCTTTATTTCCCTCTCCCAAAACTATGATTCAAGACGCGCTGCTATGGCCTTCTTTCCCTTGGATCTGTTAAAGCAGCTGCCCAACCCTTCTGGTTTATCTAAAATCAGAAAGACACTCTTGGAGCAGTGTACCAACCCTCCAGGCTATGCACAAGCATATTACTCAACTTGGTCATAAGTCGGTGTGGTTCATCCATCCATTGAGTTTTCCCCATTGTCTTTGGCCTAATTCTGCTCCGCTCACTACTGTGCCTTCTGCAGAGCACACCAACTATCTCTGCTGGTTTTTTCATTTCCCACTAAGCACTGTGACCATTTCCTCTAGGTGCCACCTCATCCACCAGTTCCACTGGCTCCACTGAACACAGCTCCTACAATCCTCCCGGCACTGCCCACTGACCTTGCCAGACAGCACACTGCTTCTCTGGCACCATCGTAAATATCACAGTGCTTCTTCTCAGATGACACCTTTCCCCTGGCGACTGATGTCACTTCTCCCACCACCACAGAGTCCTCTGGACACTGCCATCTCTTCAATTGGTATTGCTGATACCAGCACTGACACTTGGATTCCTGAAGCCACTTTCATGTGAAAATTGTTGACTTCTGGTTTCATTGCTACAGTTCATTCATGCCAATAGGAGCTTCCTTCTGCTAATATGGCAATGCAGGGTTGGATTGCCAATGAAATACAAGAATTGGCAATAAGTAAAATAAAGCTAGGAATGTTTGAGTTCCCAAAGGATCTGAGAATAAAATCTGAGGGTTAAGTGCAGACCATAGTGCCCTATACCAGAGTGCAGAAGCAGACAAAGAAAGGATGGACTGGGATGTAGAAACACCAGAGTGCAGCATCCTAGAAGACAACAGAGATTTGATGGTTTGGTGTTTTTGTTTTTTTCCCTGAGACAGGGTTTTTCTGAGAAGCCCTGGTTGTCCTGGAACTCACTATGTAGACCAGTCTAGTCGCCAACTCAGAGATTCTCCTGTCTCTGCTGGAATTAAAAGAAAGTGCCACCACTGCCCAGCCAGAGATTTGATCTTAACCATGAATAACTGGTTTTTCTGTGTTCTACCCTGAGAGTTGAAGGTGATATATATACTGTGAAGGAAAGCACAGAGTGGTAGCCTGGGAACTCTGGAGGCTAACCCACTCACACCCACTCACGTCGTAGTTCTTGGGTGCATCACTTCCTACCCCTGGATTTCCGTTTCCTCATCTATAAGGAATGTTGGGGCAGATGGTTGTAAGTCAGCGCTGTCAACCTTGCAGTTTCATCAATTACATACAGGAAGTTGATAAGTGTCTGCCACTCAGTCTTCCACAGTATTCTCACAGTCCTGACACAGATGTTCAGTGACCTTACAGACTGATAGGAGGCCTAGGACATACCTTCCTAAAAGTATATATATATATATACATTTCAAAAGACAAATGCTTCTGAGCATCACTATGGGACTGTATTCACCGCGAGTGCATTCAATCCTCATATTATCACTGAGTGGAAAATTCCTAAACTGTGAAGCTCTGAATACATATGACAAATTACATTGTTTATTGAAAAGACAGTCTTTTGTTTAGGAAGATGAACTTAGAGACTTCTTCCATAACTCTTATGATCTATCTATCTAATTTCCTATAAACATTTCAACACTTTTGCTATATGCAAGAAAGACATTTTCTTGTCCTGCTACAGAATAACCTTATGACAGAGGATGGTTAATTATTCATACTTTGTGGTTGATTTGGATAAGAGTGGCCCCCATAGGCTCTTATATTTGAATGCTTAGTTGTCAGGGAGTGGCACGATTTGAAAGGATTAGAAGGATTAATAAGTGTGGCCTTGTTAGAAGAAATGTGTCACTGGTTTGAAGTTTGAAGCTTTGAGGTTTCAAAAGCCCACTCCAGGCCCAGTGGTTCTCTCTTGATCTTGTGGATCAGGATGTAGCTGGCAGCTACTTCTTCAGTATCATGCACGCCCTGATGCTCCCTGCCATGATGAACATGGACTAAGCCTCTGAAGCTGTAAGCCAGACCCCAGTTAATTACTTTCTTTCATAAGAGCTGCCATGGTCATGGTGTCTCGTCACAGCAATAGAAAATGACTAAGACATATGTTTAGAGTAACACTTACTAATAAAATAGTCATATTATTTTGTTTATCTTCTTCATTATGCTTATGCAAACTTAAAAAGAAACTTTTTATGCTAAGCAGCAGCTGCCTAGATAGTCATTATTTTTTTAATATAACTATCACCTTATATCATCTTGATCTTGTAATCTCTCCTTTATTTCAGTCTTTGTAATGCTCACTATAAAAAGAAATACAGGTTCCACTTTATAAAACTGTACTCTATAGAGAGTGATTTTTCTGACTTCTAGGTTCAGATTAGACAGAATTATGAACCTTTAAAAAATGAAGAAGCTACATCTTTCCCCCATATCTTTTTGAGAATGCAGTTGGCATATAGTAAACTATATATGATAAGGTGTACAGTTGGAGAAGTTTTCATATTATATTCACGTCTGTGGGGCAATCAAGCTCTGAGACAGGGAACATAGCTAGTATCCTAAAATGTTTCTTCTTACCCTTTGAAGGTTTGGAGGACTGGTGTTTGAATCTGAGCCAAGGCTTACGCATGCTAGGCAGGTGTTTTACCATTGAGTGAGTCACCTCTAATCCCCATTTTAACACTGCAGTGTTTCCTACCTGACACTGTCCTCTAAGCAACCACGGATCTGATTTTGTCACTAAAGATTCCTGCGGGTGGAGGCTGTTCTACAATATTTTTGGAAGGTCTATCTTCTTTCAGTCTAAGTATTTCTGGCTCATCCACATTGTTAAGTGTGTCAATCATGTATTCTTTATGATTGCTGAGTAATATTCCATTGTGTGGCTTTACTTTAGCTGTTTTCCATTCACCGGTTGATATGTGTCACAGGGTTTCTATTGCTGTGAAGAGACACCATGACCACAGAAACTCTTATAAAGGAAGACAATTAATTGGGGCTGGCTTAGAGTTCAGCATTTTAGTCCATAATAGTCATGGTGGGAAGTCTGGAGGCACACAAGCAGACGTGGTGCTGGAGAGGTAGCTGAGAGCTCCACATCTGAATCAACAGGCAGCAGGAAGAGAGAGTGACACTGGGCCTGGCCTAAGCATCTGAAACCTCAAAGCCCATACTCAGTGACATATTTTTTCCAACAAAGCCTTATCTATTCCAACAAGGCTACACTTCCTAATAGTGCCATTCCCCATGAGCCTATGGAGACCATTTTCATTCAAACCATAGCAGGTATCTGATGTTGGCGTACTAGTCTTCATGTGGATGAATTCTAGAAGCAAGATGACAGGATTATGTGGTTGGAATGTTTGTGCTTAGGTTTTAAAGAAATGGCCACAATCTCTTTCCAAATGATTGTATCGTTTTACAACAGACAATCTATAATTCTACTTGTTCAGCATCTTTGTCAATATTTAATACAGTTCTTTTCCCTTTAGCCACTGTGGTATTGTATTGATAATTCGTTTTCCTTATAATTTGCATAACAATATCAGACATCATTTCATGTGCTTATTTGCTGTCCATAACTCTAGAAGACTCGTCTAGTCTTTGGCCATTTAAAACACATTTTTTTGGGAGGGGTAAGAATTGCGTATTCTAATTAGAAGTCCTTTGTTAAATGTATTTTGCTTTTCCGAAGTCTGTGACTTGCCTCTTCATTTTTTGTCTTTTTTACAAAATTATTTTATTTTATTGATTTTTATGTATGTGAATATTTTGCCTGCCTGTCTCTGCCAGCAGTCTTTAGCCACAGAAGCCTCCAAAGCCAGCAAGGGGGGTGGGGGGGTGGAGCTCCGTCTCCAGGCAACGCGTGAGGGCGTGGCCGTACGTCACTGAGGTGCGACTGGTTTGCGGACCGCGCCGCTGCCGCCTAGTGGGTTTAGCTAAGCAGCGGCCAAGGCGGCGTCCCTGGCGCGGGGAGAGCGATGCCTTGAACAGGGTGAGCCTTGCAGCGCCGCCCCTCGCTGCGTCCCTTCCCAGCCGCTCCACGGTCCTGGAGCAGGAAGTGGAGGCCTGGGCAGCACCAGGGTGTGGAACCGGGCTTCAGGGGAGCTAGGGCCCACTAGTCAGGGCCTCGGCTGCGGACTTTGGGCGCCGATTCCAGGGGCGGGTGGATGCTCTGGGTCCGCCTTCGTCGTGGCGTCGAGGAGAGGTTTCAGGGACCAGTTCGCGCTGTTTTGAATCTTGGCGCTGGCGCACTGAGCAGTTTAGCTGTTGGTTAGCGGAGCAGGTGCGCCAAGGAGGGGCCTAGGGGCGGGGGCCGGGGCGGAAGGGTAGCCACAGGGTGGCCACAGGGCAAGACTTCTGAGGGGAAAGCCTGGGCCTGTGGTGTTGGCCAACCCTCCTACTAAAGCTGCCCTGGCAGTGCACCTGGGTCTTTGCTTGTCAAGCTAATTGCTACCTTGAGAACCGACATTTTAAAAAAAAGTTTCCTTGCTAATCATAATTGTAGGGTAAGTTGCCTTCTGTGTGCAGTTTCATTACAAAATGTGGGGTTACTATTGTTGGAATTTGTCTCCAGCCTACCTATTAAATAAATGGCAGTGTGCTTTCATATTCTGACCCAGCCCCATTTCCTGATGCCCAGCATTTCATGTCCTTCTATTGGCATACATGTAGCTCTAGTAACACTCTCAGTTGCTTTTAATCTTTATTTCTCAAACTAAGATTATCTTTTTCACACACCCCTTACCATGCTTGCTGTAGGATGAAGTTCATTCTTCAGAATTTTACCTGGGCTGTGAACTGCCACCCGACCAATGGTCCTGATAGTTGTCTTTGAGAAGTAATGCCTTCTGAATTCAGAACCCTCGGGAGTTGCATGGATTTTGTTTTACCCCTTCCGTGCTGGCTGGTTTCGATTTCTATTTTCCTCCTTAATATGATTGTGTTTTTCAAGAATATGTTGTTTTTGTCATTTGGTATAGGGGAACCATATATATAAGGGACATATAGGATATATATTCTTTGAAATTCTCTTAACTGGAGGAAGTTGATTTCTCTTTCTAAAAAGGTAGAGAAAGTGGAAAGAGAATATATTTTTTTCTAAGTCAGAAGTGTAGTTACTAAACACACTGGTGTTATTAGAACTCCAGCAATTACTCAATACTCTGTTTGTATATAGGTTTTCAGTTTGTTTGTTTGTTTGTTGAGATTTCTTTAGTTTTATTTCTCCTCCTTAATACCTTTGACCCCAGAACAGGCATTCTAGATTTTATACCGACTCTGACCAACCTAATCATTGGATATCTGTGTTAATTTCAACAGCTAGTACCTCTTTGTAAATTTAGACTTTGTGAAAATAGTGAATAATAAAGTAAGTAGTATCCTTTGAGTCCCAGTTGTAGAACTTAGTATGTATTACTAAGATGGAAGATGTTACAAAGTTTAACAAATTTCACAGGTGCCTTTGGTACTGCAGTCATTGTCCACTAGTCATCTGGTGTGACACCAGAAGTCAGCCTTGGATACTACACCTAGTGGCCAGCAAGTCCCAGGGATCCTCCTGTCTCTGCCCTCCCAGCACTAAGATCACAAGTGTGCCACTGCTCTGTCTTTTCACATGGGTTCAGAGATAGAACCAAGGGCCTGGTGCTTCTTGGAAGCGCTTTCCCAGCTGAACTTTCCAGCCCTCACCCAGTCGTCTTGCGCTTTGATGGACTTAGTTTCCCTCTGCGTCATTTCTGAACAGCTGATGTTTCACATTTTCAGGAAATTCCTTGTATCAGAATTATTAGTGATGCGGTTGTTATATTCTTATAAGGAATACTTGAACTACAGCAACTCATTTGTTAGAAAAAGAAGCAGTTAACTGTATATGCCACCCACTGAAGAATGTGGCATATTCTTGGAATCCTTGATGTTCCTGTGAGTTTCAGAATAACAGCTCTTACTTAGAAAATCCTCAGGCTACTGTCGGGAAGCACATCTCTTTCTTACTAGAAGAGATCACAGCTCCTTGAGGAATTTTGACCACAGACTTGTATTTTACTGAAATTTATTGCCAGTGGTTTGCATATTATGTAAGCAATACTTCTGCTCTATGATTTCAAGAGAGATACTTTGTTGTGAAGATTTCATATGTGTTTGTGTGTGATGTGTGTGTGTGATAAGTTTTCACAATTTTATTCATAAATATAATTTTAAATTCTATGTCATATTAGTGTGGATGACTGAGCTAATAAAAGAATACTAGATGAATGATAAAAAAAATTTCTGTATTGACCAGAGAAATGCTATAGACTTACCTACTACCCAGAAGCAAGAGCACAGGTGTGTGTCCTGAAGAACTCATGGGGGAAGTGAGTAAAGTGACTTGATTGAACGGTACATGCTGTGATAACAATATATAAATCTTCAAAGAGCAATACTGAGAAGGTTGGTGACTGAAGGGTGGTCTCAGCAGATTGCTTTTGTGGATACTCATCTCAGTGGCTCCATACTATATGTAAATAATCATATTTTTACACTACTGATGAAATTGGTTAATATTAGTTAAATGCAGGGTCTTCCCTCCTAGCCAGTTTGAACACCCTCATTCCGTGCCCTCAGGTAGGCATGAGTCATTGAATCAGTTTTCTGGATATTAAACACAGTTACAGGAAAACAATATGCTACCTCACACTATAAACCTTGCCATTCAAAGTTAGGGTACCAGGGAGACAATGCAACATTTTCTAATTCAAGAAACAACAAAGGCTTCTTTTCAGATGGGTTTTGAAGAGCAATGTAGGGTATCAAAATAAGACACTTGGGCATGAGAAGCCTTTTAAGGTACAAATACAGCAGATAAAAGAAGTGTACTGGAATCTTCCTTTTTCTTCCTTAAAGAGATAGAAGAGACAGTCATGTGATGAAAGTACCTTTTACCTGGAGAAAGGAAGACATCTTACGATCAGAGATAGGTCTCAAAGCCAAGAGAAATCACCACAGACTTGTCTGAGTAACTCGTTCCTCACTACTTTCCCACAGTTACAAGCCCTACCCCCAAGTCTATTGTCATCTTTTTTACAATTTACTCATCTTTGTCCAGTAAGTATATGTGCCCTGGGTCCTAGTTAGAGTCTTATTTTTCTTATGAAGACTTCTCCACACAACGTGTGTAGTTTTCTTCTATTTATTCAGTTATTCTTGGGAACAGCTGGAGATCCAAAAGTAAAGGAAGAAACTGTTACCTCCCTACAAATTTTAATTCAGTTGTCATGAGTTCCATTAAGTTTTGAGACCATTTTAGAAGTTTGGTTTCCTTTGTTAGGTAATGTAGATGGAATTGGAAGTTTCAGGCTGTCTGATTAGAGTCTGACTGTTTAAGCTGATACAGCAAAGCTTGAGGAAGTTAGGTTTTATTTTGAGAGCAGTGGTTCTCAACTTTGCTAATGCTGTGACCCTTAAATACAGTTCCTTATGTTATGATGACCCCCAGCCATAAAATTAGGTTTACTACCTCATAACTGTTTTTGACACCGTTATAATTATGGAAATACCTGTGCTTTCTGATGTTCTTTTGGGGTTGAGAATCGCTGGGTTAGACATTAATGCTTCCACTTTGCACCTGGAAAATTCTCTATGCCGCTCATTGGATAAACTTGCAATCTTTAAACATTTTCGTATCATGTCATTGAGAAGTTCACGTATGTTACAATAGCACTTCCAATCGCTGGCTGGTAGGGCATTCTTACAGTAAGTCTGGACTTTCCCTCTGAACTTATTGGCTAATCTCTTTGTACGCATGAAAAATCTCACTTCCTCTTCCATGTGACAGCTCATCAAATATTTGAACAGGCTGTTGTGCTGCCCTGGTCATTACCTAGTTGTGCTCAGCCACAGTAAGTTGCCTTGTTTCTGTTTCTAGACCCGAGACTTAAATATGTTCTACTCTTTTAAAGGTGTGACTGCCTTGAACTGAAAATCAGTCAATCAAACAAACAAATGCCCTCCTGCTTAACCCAGTAGAGTAGGAGACTCCTTGCTGTAGACATCTGTTCCTAGCAGGAATTTAGAATTATTTTGACATCTTTGCTAGACCTATTATAATGTTATTTTAATCTAAAGCCTCAGGACTTCTGTTTTTGTGCTGCTTTAAAGCACATCTTACCTTGGTGCTTTTGTGCAGTCAGCTTTTCAGAACACATTCAAGAGTTAATATCCTGCTGTAGTTATAGACTTAGCAAGTCTCTTTATTGAATAGATATGGTTCATTCATTCTAGTTTCAGTCAGCCAGATTGGGCAAGCAGACCTAATCTTGTCTTCCAGTTATCTGAAAAAAATCTTACATATCCATCTTGATGTTGTTTTTTGTTTTGATGTCAATAGCTCCCTTCTCTAAGTAACCCCAGTGTGTTTTATTTCCCTCAAAGGTACTGCGATCTACCTATCTCATGCTTTGGAAGACCTCTGCCTAAAATGTCCTCCCACCATGCCCTGACTCTGTTACAAACCCAGACTATCTTTCTGGACTCAAGTGTTTGCCAGAATTTCTTTTCCAACTCAAGACCAGTGTCTTTCGCCTTCTTCCAGGCTTTCAAGTCACCCTGTACTTGTTTAGTTTAGTGCTTCTCGTTTTGTAATTTTTTTTGTTGTTGTTGTTTTGTTTTTCAAGACAAGGTTTCTCTGTGTAGCCCTGGCTGTCCTGGAACTCACTCTGTAGACCAGGCTGGCCTCGAACTCAGAAATCCGCCTGCCTCTGCCTCCCAAGTGCTGGGATTAAAGGCGTGCGCCACCACCGCCTGGCTCGTTTTGTAATTATATACTTATTTGTATCACTATTGCCCTTCCCCCAACTGTGTTGGGTGCCCTGTGGTGCCAAGAACCCTGTCTTTTCAAGTTTACTCACCATCTTGTCTCTAAGACATAAGCACCACACACAGTACTTATTAAATATATTTTTATTTCTTTATTTTTAGCTTTCAAGACAGGGTTTCTCTGTGTAGTCATGGCTGTCCTGTACTCGATCTGTAGACCAGGCTGGCCTCAAACTCACAGCAGTCGCCTGCCTCTGCCTCCCAGGTGGTGGGATCAAAGGTGTACACCACCACCACCCAGATAAACATAAGTTTTAGAAAGACCATGTATGACAGTTGTTTCCAGTTGGTCTGTAGACATTTACTTATGTTATTTCTACACATCTGAACCAGAACATGAAGGGTAAAGATAGCATTCATTTAAATATCTATATTCCTTAAATGTAAAGTTACTGCTTTTCTTGATAGGTTTTTGTTGTTTTTTGTTTGTTTGTTTGTTTTGTTTTGTTTTTTGCCATACCCTTATTTTCACTTTATAAGTTCTATTTTATATTTTTTCTTAGGTTTTGGGAATTTGGGAAATTTTGTTTGGAAAGTGTCCTTGCTTAGAATAAAATGGAGTTCAACACTATTGTGTTTAGAGATGTCACTAGTTTGTACCACCCAGGAACCACTAAGGTGAATTCCCTGGACACCTTCTCTAAGCTGGGAATCTTAATGGTTCCTCTTTGGATGTACTTGGTACAAACCTGTTATACTTTGACATACTTAAAATGCAATCTTTTGCCTTCAGAGGTTAGGTTTTGGTAGTCTGAGTGTCCTTCTTTTTCATTATCCCTCTAGTACAGTATTTATTGCTACCATATATGTTCAGATTGAAAATAGTAATGGGGGAATTTTGTTTTTAGTATAATTATACTTTTGCTATATTTAAAGTAATTTTTAAATACTCCTCAGGCAGTACATTAAATTTTAATACTGAAAGTGATATATATTTATGGCTATATATTTTGAAGTCATACTTTTAAATGTTTAGTTGTCTTGTGTATATGTGTATATGTGTCTAGGGCTGCACATACTACAGTGTATATGTGGAGGTCAGAGGCAACTTTCAAGAGTTGGTTCTCTCTTTCCATCTTGTGAGTCCTGGGGATAGAACTCACGTTGTCAGCCTTGGCAGCAAGTGCCTTTGCCACCTTGCCAGCCCTATAGTTATATTTATATCTATTTTTATTTTTATTTGTATTTATATTTAAAGCTATAATGTCATTTTTATTAAGTGATAAAGCAAGCTAAGATTCTCTTCTAAGTAATTGTTACTACTTGCTTTACGTGGTAAAGGTGTTAATTGAGTAAAAGATAGATTTTTTTTTAAATGGTAAATGAAATGAAATTTCTTTCTTTCTTTCTTTCTTTTTTTTTTTTTGGTTGTTTGTTTTTTTGTTTTTCGAGACAGGGTTTCTCTGTGCAGCCCTGTCTGTCCTGGAACTCACTCTGTAGACCAGGCTGGCCTCGAACTCAGAAATCAGCCTGCCTCTGCCTCCCAAGTGCTGGGATTAAAAGCGTGCGCCACCACTGCCCGGTGAAATGAAATTTCTTGAGGTGGGAATTCTAACTTCACATCTGCCTCATACCATGGACTTAACCACTTCGTTCCTCATAGAATAAGGATACAAAAATACATCTACCCTATAGCATACTGTGAATAATAAATGATGTCACATATGGAGAGCATTTAGTTTGGAGTGTGACATATAGGAGACAGCCTGGAAATGTTCTTAGGAAAATGTAGTCACTTGACTGTCTCTTTCCGTGTGTGTGTGTGTGTGTGTGTGTGTGTGCATGCGTGCGTGCGTGCGTGCGTGCATGTCTGTGTCTGTGTATGTCTGTGTGTGTTTAATGACTTTTTTTGGTAGTTAGAGACCCATTCCCTCTTCCAGTACCTTAATCATTTAGCTGTATGATTCTGAAAAATTAACATAAATCTTTACTTTAAAGACTATGGTTAGATACATTGTATGTCAGATTCATTTGAGTTGACTGAATCCCCCCTTCAGGTACTTGTAGTTTTTTTTTTTTTTTTGAAGGATGGGTATACTGAATATTTTTATGTCAGCTTCGTCTAAGCTAAAGACATCTGAGAAGAGGGAACCTCATCTGAGAAATTGCTTCCATAAGATGGGGCTGTAAGCAAGCCTGTAGGTCATCTTAACTGGTGGTCAGTGGGGGAGGGCCCAGTCCATTGTCAGTGGGGTCACCCTGGGCTGGTGATCCTGGGTTCTATAAGAAAACAGAGTCAGCCAGCCATAAGGAGCAGTCCAGTAAGTAGCGTCCCTCCATGGCCTCTGCATCAGCTCCTGCCTCCAGGTTCCTGCCCTGTTTGAGTGGCTGTCCTGACTTTCTTCAGTGATTAACTATGATAAAGAAATATAAGCCAAATAAACTCTTTGTTCCCAAGTTGCTTTTGGTCATGGTGTTTCATCAAAGCAATAGTAACCCTAACTAGGACAAAGAGTATATTGGTGTCTTTATATTTATGTAAAATAACTTTTGCATTTTATTTAACAGAAACTATGTGAAGCAGAACTCTTTCTGAATTCTGAAAGACATCATTTCACCATGGGACAGCAAATTTCGGATCAGACGCAGTTGGTTATTAACAAGTTACCAGAAAAAGTAGTAAAGCACGTCACCTTGGTTCGAGAAAGTGGCTCCTTAACTTATGAGGAATTTCTTGGGCGAGTAGCTGAGCTCAATGACGTGTAAGGCCTGCTCCTCTTTATTCTGTTTTCCCTTAATGCCCCTGTTTGTCATGACTGTAGGAGGTGACCGCATGCACTGATGGTGACAATTTGAGCTTTTTAGCATAAGTTAGAAAGTACCACATTGACTGTCTGCTCTAAGTAGACTTCAGTGTAGCCATTTTAAAATGTGGAAAGGGAACAGAGGGATGGAGGAACTTAAAATGATATTTAGAATACAGGCAATGGGTATAGCGAAGCAATTCTGAAATGTATTGTAGCTCAGCCGTTGTGTACTAAGAGACTAATTGACTCTTGTGTAAAAGTACTTACACTTAAAGGAGCACATAAACAGAAGAGAATTTCCACTGTCACTAAAGGGAGCATCCCAGTGTGCCAGTGTGTGTGGCTGCCTGTTGTTCACTAGTGTGCATGTGCAGTGAGGGGTCACTTTAAGTCTTTTCACCTCTCCTGAGTGAATCTCTGTCTAGGATAGAGTGCCAATTTCTCCACCTTGAACTTAGTCTTTCTTTATAGATTTCATCTCTAGTTTTTGTGCTGATTGATATAGAAGCTTTTAGAATACAAAAGGCTCTTTGACCTTGAATGGCCTTAGTTCCCTATGCTTTCTCAATACTGCTGGTTTGTTCCTGCTGTGGCAGAAGGGTGGGTGACACTTTTTCCTCTTAAACCTTCCTCTGATAGAACCTATTTCTACTTTTCTTTATTCTGTATGAGTCTTCTGTCCCTTTGGGAGTTTAATTAAAACTTGCCTAAGATATTTTAAATAATATCTTTAAAAATATTCATATTTTATGTGTATGAGGTTTTGCCTGCATATGTTTGTGCACCACATGCATGCCTGGTGCCTGTAGAAGCCAGAAACGGGCACCAGATCCAGTGGGAATGGAGTTACAGACCATTATGAGCCGTCATGTGAGTGCTGAAAATTGAACCAAGGTCACCTGGAGGAGTAGTCAGCGCTTTTAACCACCAATCCATCTTTCCAGTCCCCTTAAGTAAGATCTAAAAGTTTTCTCTAGTCTCTTCAATCTAACCTGTTATCACTGAGCACATAATATACACAAAGCACTGTGCCAAGGGTTTGAGTATTTAACTGACTAACCATTTTAATTGATTACTCAGATATTGATGACACTTCTAACCGTCTCTGAATTGGAAGTTTCTTCCATTATCCTATATTACTTCTTCTTCAACCACCTCAAAGCCCATGGCCACTAAATACAAACTCGTAGTAGTATAGTCACTATTAATAGCATTCAGTGATCTGTATGCACTGGTTCCAGAGGCATTTATGACATAAAGGACATACTAACGATATGAAACATGTTAGGTAAGAAGATCATACGTTCTTTATGAATGTAGCTGTATTATTTTCAGTCAGTTATGAAGGCTAAAGGACAGTCTTAAGGTTTTATCAGGAATTGCTTTCTTTTAAGAACACTGGATTTTACTTATTGAAAAAAGAAAAATAGCTTGTTTCTGAGATCATATTTGTAAGGAATAAAAAAGGACCAAGAATTTAGTAATATTAGAAGAATTGGTTACCTTATTCTTGTTTCAGCTTTTTTTAAAAAACAGAATACATTTATTTATTTATGGAGGAAGTGTACATGTAGAGGTCAGTGGTCACTGCTGGAATTTGTTCTCTCCTACCATGAGCATCCCAGGTATTGTAGGTGGTCAGGCTTGATGGCAAGGGCCTTACCAAGCACTGGGCCATTTCTCCCATGCATTGTTCCAACTCCTAGGAATTTAATAACATTTGCCATCCTTTAGTCCTTAAATTTATATATGTAAACTCAGATTAGTTGATGAAATTTTCCTTACTGATATAAAGGTTCTAGGGGGAAAAAAGCTGTGTTCTGTGATATCACCTGTGTGCTAAATTATTGGGTAATAGTAAAAATACATTTCTTTTACTTATTTGGCACAGGATATTTGAGTGAGTTTGAGGGCTTGTTTTGTTTATTTTTGATAGTTTTCTTGCTTTGTTTTGTTTCTGTTCTAATAGTGTTGAGAAACAAACCTAAGCTCTTGCTGGTGTCTGCATACTAAGCAGTGCCAGCACTGTAGCTTGAAACTCTTTTCCATGGGCTATTGTTGAACACTCCATAGGTGCAGTGCTTCCTGCTGCCCTCCAGCAATGAAGTCAATCCTACAGAGGTGTGGCTTGGTATCCAGGAAGCAACTGGAAGCTGGCACAGCTGAGTTGTTTCCCTTGGCTGACTGTACTGACTGAGGCCAGTTACATTACTTAGCTGGAAGACACTTAACTGTTTGCAGCTGTCCTGCTAGTGTTCCGAGAACAGTGAGCAGTAATACAGGGAGCTGCAGTGATAGGTTTTCAGATTGATTGCAGTTGGTGTTGATAGCAAGATACTGAAAGTGTTGTGTGGTCTTTATGCTAGCGAGGCTTGTAACCACTTCATGAGGAAAGGGCAATAGAACTATACTTAATACTACAAACTATTAGTTTTGCCTGGCCAAATTAAAAATTACTATAAATTAAAAGCTTTCCAAAAAGTATGTTAATGTGGTTATGTAACAGAACTCAAGCAAGAATATGGTATTCCTCAGGGCTGTGCACATTTGGTCAGCATTTGTGTACACTAAGCCAGTAAACCCTTACTTAAAGTCCCAGGTTTCTTGGGCTATGTTTGTCAGTGTTGTTCTTGCTTGTTTTCTTTTAGGCAGGACCTCCTGCAGCCCAGGCTGGCCTCAAGCTCGCCTTGAACTCCTGATCCTCTGTCCTTCTGTCTGCCAAGTGCTGAGATTATAGGCTGCTGTCACCATGCCCAGCCTTGGACTAATTTTTTTTCAAAACATCTTTTTTAGACACTCAAAAGATACGGAGTGTGTGTTCAGGACATTCTCTGTTCCTGTGTTATAGGAGTCTATTTATTATAGTCACTTTTGCTGTCTCTGACTTGTTATTTCCTTCCCTCTTGGAAAGGGTTTCTTGAGTCTGGTTTCAAAGTTCTATTACCTTTTCATAAAAATAACAATTGTGCTTGCCTCTTTCAGAACTGCTAAGGTAGCTGCTGGCCAGGAAAAGCATCTTCTCTTTGAGGTACAACCTGGGTCCGATTCCTCTGCCTTTTGGAAAGTGGTTGTACGGGTGGTCTGTACCAAGGTAAGACTGGTAGAGTCTTCTGTTTCAGAGCTTAGACTGTTTTGGTAGTTAGAGGCACATTTAATAATGTCATAGATTTTGTAAATAAATGTTATTGATTTGCTAGTCTTATAAAGCTTAGTGGTGTGTGTGTGTGTGTGTGTGTGTGTGTGTGTGTGTGTGTGTATGTGTGTGTAGGGGGCATGGGATGTGTGGTAGTCTATATATGCATGTGTACATCATGGTCGTGGCCAGAGGTCGACATCAGATGTCTGCCTCTCTGTCAGTCTTCACCTTTTTTTTTTTTTTTTTGAGACAGAGCCTTGCACAGAACCTGAAGCTCACTTGCTGTTTTATCTAGACTGGCAGGCCATGTACCCCACCCGTGCCCAGGATCTGTTCATCTCTGCTCCCCCAGCACTGAACTTACATACACATGCCATTGTACCCAGATTTTATGTTGTTACTGAGTAACTGAGCTTGGGTCTTCATTCCTGTGTGACTGACACTTTATGGCACTTTACCAAGTCATCTCCCAGCATCGTTTGGTACTGATGTTGCCTTCAAGCTGTCTGACTCTCACTGTTCTTCAATTGACAAGTCAGAGAGATTATTACAATCAGAGAAAGTGGCAATCAAATTATGCCCACCTCCCAACTGTCTTCTGAAGCTTTAGCTTGCTGTGGAGCCCTCAGAGGACACCATAGTTAGCTCTGAGATGAGACCTTAAAACTTGGTTATCTCAGGAAATCCCTTCTTTTAAAAACATTGGATTACATTCATGTAAGAACAAACCATCAGAGAGGTTGTAGTGATTTTGAGTTATGGAGTGGACCTTTTATGAGAGACATACTATCTTGTAGTTTAGTTTTTGTATTGTAGATAACTGCTAAAAATATCATGGAAGCTGTTGCAGAAAGCTTTCTGCTCCCAGTAAGTTAATCAGAATAGCAGTTCTTAGCCACAGGCCTTTGAGAGGAAATGAGTTTTATTTGCTCTCCTTCAGTCTCAACCCTTCTTCTAAAAGGTAAGACAAGCCATACAAGTCATAATTTACACAGTT
This sequence comes from Grammomys surdaster, assembly GCF_004785775.1. NCBI lineage: Eukaryota > Metazoa > Chordata > Mammalia > Rodentia > Muridae > Grammomys > Grammomys surdaster. The sequence goes on along the minus strand of NW_021604629.1, from coordinate 3,944,366 downwards.
GTGAATGCCCAGAAGTCCATTCCTGACCAGTCAGACTCTGCCCAGATGAGTCACTTGACAGTCTGAAATACATTATATAGATGATAGCACTCTGTTTATGGACATGGATGGAGTCTGCTTAAGCAAGTCTTAAGCAAGTCTTGAAGGATAAAAGGTAGTCTGAAGAGTTAGAGCTATCTCAGAAGATGATTTAAGAACACTGGATTTCATTAATTAAAAAAGGAAAAAACTTTATGATATGATTTTATGATATATGTATGATAATTGTGTGTGTGTGTGTGTGTGTGTGTGTGTGTGTATCACTAGAATGAATGGGATAGTATACTGAAAGTAAATGTTAGTGAGTCACAGACCCTAGAGATGTACCAGTCTCTGCCTCTTCAGTCCTTCAATGCTTGGCTTTTTTTTTCTTTTTTTTAAAAAAACATGGGTTCTGGGGATCAAATGCAATACACTCTACCAACTGAGTTATTTCTTCAGCCCCTTTTTTGTATATAGTTATGCTTCATTTTGTACTTTTAAACTAAAGCCAGAATGCTACATTAAACTTCAAAAAGCAATTGAATTTTTTGATTTCACAAATGAAGTGAATCAGTGGCTTGGACATCTTCCATAGATTGTTTCTACTCCTGCTGGGATGAAATGCCCCAGGGTAGGGTAGTACCCAAGGGGGGCTCTCCTTCTCTGAGGAGAATTGAAGAAAATGTGTATGTTCTTTTATTTAGACTATTACTTTCCTAGATATATTGTGCACTGTAAATTTCTATTTCCCAGGACATTTGACTGACTGCTGTGTGTCTATGTTCCCCTCTCCCTTTGTGTTTCTAGATTAACAAAAGCAGTGGCATCGTGGAGGCATCACGGATCATGAATTTATACCAGTTTATCCAGCTATATAAAGACATCACAAGCCAAGCTGCTGGAGTGTTGGCTCAGAGCTCCACCTCTGAAGAGCCTGATGGGAACCCATCCTCTGTAACGTCTTGTCAGGCTAGTCTCTGGATGGGCAGGTGTGTGAGCCACAGGACAATGAATAGCAAAGTGCTAAGATCACAGTGCATTCTCCCTAGCACTCTGTGACACCCTCAGTTCTGCTGTCTCAGCCTGTTGTAGGCAGGTCAGTTTTAGGTTAGTCTGTCTTTCCACTCATTTCAGTCCCAGATTAAGGTGGCTCACAGCAGGAACTGTTTGTCAGCTTACTGTCCAGGAATCCACTCTCCGTCTCTTACATTTAGACAGGAGATACTGATGCATTCCCTTTAACAGATTTTTAAACAGTTGAAGCCCTTTATAACATTATGTCCAAGAATCTGGCAAAATCATTTCAGAAGTTACTTAATTGGAAGTTAAGTTTTTAAATATTGTCTTCAGGCCTTGGTGTCTACTCAGGGAAGAAAAGCAGTGGTGTACATATGGACCCTTCATAGGAGGAAGTGACATCAGCTGCAGTTTGCCATGACAGTGCTTGTTCACTCAGGCCTCATATCTACTGTTCTTTGTAAGCTCCCCTATGGTTTTAGGGTGTGAAAGCTCCCACCTGTGGCTGCTTGATGTGACATAATTAAATTTGTAAATATCTCATTGGAAAAAGGCTTCTGTGGTTCCAGGCTTGTTAATGTTCTGTCTTACTGTGACACTGGGTGGTGTGATGCAGAATCTGTGTCAACTCTGTCCTCTAGAGTTAGCGTCTGACAGGAGTTTCTCTCTATTGCTTCAGGTACAGTTGCATTTTCGCTTCACTCGTAATAACTGGTTTCCACGTGCTGTGCTGTTGTCGTTGACTTGTGTTTTCCATTTGGACTTCCCTGTTAGATTTACTAGTGGGCTATGTTACCAGCCTGCTGTGTGAGTGTCACAGTGCTGTAGCAGTGCTTAGGCCTGTCAGAGGTCTGATTTTTCTGCCCTTTTCTTGTCTGACTTCAGAGTGGTGATCTTTTTCTAAGTGTTTTGAAAGCTGAGAGTGGTTTTTTACTTGCCTCTGTAGCCACACCACAAGAAGTAAAAAGTTCCTTTTGCGGTCATGTTCAGGAAGGTGGTGAAAGTGTGACTCAAGGACGACTAGGAGAACAGTGCCAGCTGGTTGGGTGAGCTAGTACTTGGCTTCACGTGTTGTGAGCCTCCACTGGTATCCTGATACCAGGTCATAGAAAAAGGACTTTGTATGTAGAAGGAGAGTCTGGGAGCTTTCTACAGTTTCACTTTATGTTAGATGTGTTGTTCTATAATGGCTAGTTTTGTGACGTACTTGCAGTTCATTAAATCCTAACAGTGACTCCATGGGGATACAGTTGATCAGATGAGGAAGTAGATTTAGAAGAAGTAAGTACGTGACGAGAAGCTGACATAGGCAAGACTCAAACGTTTAGCCCATTGCAGCTCAGTGGTTTGGAAGAGGAGCTGGAGCCAGCTCTGTGGTGCTCCGATGCCACTAGTCCCAGGAGCTGCTCTGTCTGTCTGTCTCTGCACTAACATGTCTGAGCCATAGCTGACTGAAGGGAAGCCAGCTTGTACTTAAAAGTTGCATTACTGCTAACGTCCACAGCTCTGTGAGACTCACTGCCTCAAAGGAGCAATCTGCTCACCTAGACAGCGTTACTAGTGTGAACGTTTTCCTTTTCCCTTTTGCCTCAGAGTAGTCTGGGCCTCTGGAGGCAGCATAGCAAAAGCCCTGGAACCAATTGGCCTATGCTTGAGCCTTTACTCTTCTCTTTCATCAGTTTCTCACCTTTTTAAGAGGATGAGAGCAAGGGCAAGTGCCCCAGAGCACTGTTGGGGCAGTTAAGTGAGTTAATAGATGGTACACACAGAAGGTGTCCTGCATGTAATGGTATGTGTGTGTGAGTTACCTGTCACCATGATTAGTAAATCATTAGAGTGTCCTTGAGTGGAGAGGCCATACCCTCTGGAATTCCACCAAACAAGTCTGATCTCTTCTGCCTGCCCTTCAAATGTTTGAAAACTACACAAATTCCCATTGAGCCTTGTTCTCCAGAGTGTCTCCAGATTTTGTTCATGTGGTTCTCCGTACCCTAGAGGCTGTCCTGTCACTGTGGGCATGGGGTACCTTCCTCTGGCAATCTCTGTGTCTCATTTTTCTCAGACTACAGTGCTATTATTTATAGCCGTCTGCTCCTAACTCTGAAACTTTCCTGTCAGAACACCCTGTCACTCTTTTGGGGAGTCTGTTATAGTCTCTGTTGCTGACATCCTCAGGTGAAGATTTGAAGCCCATAAGCAGAAATGCTAAATCAGTGGAACTGAAAAGGCATTAAGATGTCAGATATGTATAGAAATGTTGATGTGTCTATTTATACGTGACTGATGTATTGTATATATGTGTGTATACACAAGTGTATGTGTGAGCACACATATCAGATTTCTATGCATATAGGTTTCCACCCATTTCACCATTTCAATTCATGGGCATGCTTTTCTCCATGACCAGAGCAAACATGAATCTGTTACCTCCCCCTCACAGTATGTCTGTTGTAATGCTCCTTAAACCAGTCCCCGCTGTCTCTCAAGAGCTGTGAGACAAGGTTCTACCTGGTTTCCCTCTCTGTAAACTATCTCTTGCTTTCCACTCTCAGTTAACTTTCTTAAAGTCCTGTATCAGCAAGAGCTCATGCTGCTGCTAGTTTGCCTGTTAGAACAAGTTCAGAGTTATTATTCTGACATTAAAGACTCGGATTGTCTTTGCTATATAATCAGTCTTTTCCTCTCAGTTTAACTGCTGAGCATCATGCAGCCTTGCATGCACACACACACACACACAGACACACACACACACACACACACACACACACACACACACACAGAGGCTTCATGTTTTCTTTTATGCCTCCATGACTTACTTTATGCTCCTAGTTCTCTGTCAAAGTTCCGTGATTTTTTTTCCTCTCACATTTCCAAATGTGTGTACTTTACTTGGCACATACTATATGTGCTGTACATTTGGCATTTCTTTATATTATATTCAGGTCAACAAATTCCAAGTGTTATTGCCGACTTTCATGCTATGCTGTAAATACCACAGGGAATGGAAATTATATCAGACACAGCTCCTACCCATAAGGAGAGTGGGGCTATACTTTGAAATGTTCAGTTTAAAGCAACAGGAAAGCGCAAAGAATAAAACATTGAAAATCACTTTTGGAAACATTACATTCAAAAAACCTAACCTATGAGGTGACTAACCAAGGAACAGCTGTATGCAGTTTTTAACTCATTTAATTGAGGCTGAAGTTGATTTTGAGAGCAGAAGGAAATGGATATTTTAAGCTGAGCTACTGGAGTTGGGATTGCCTAAACTCCCTGTGCAAAGGAGCAGGGCTCCTGTGGCGCTGGCTTGTAGCCAGCATCAGTAGAAGGTTCTCTCCCAGAGCTCCCTAAGTCTCCAGTCCTTTTGTCTTCTCTCTGGAGTCTGATCTTAGGACCCTGCTGCCTCTTCTCTCCTCCAATACTGTCAGTGCCACTGTAAGGCCCTGATGACGAGGCATCTGTGTGTGACCCTTATGGCAAATAAATTCTATACTGGTCGATTTCCTGTATGTAAACTTAATATGCCTAAAATGGGCTGAGTTCTTTCAGAAAGACTTAAATGTGCAGTTTTTTGTTCAGATTTAGTTTTCTTTCACCTGCACAGTATTTGTCTTTTACCGTCTTTAGAAACTTAACATTGGTGTTTCTTCCCTAACATATTTGCTATGCCCAGAAGATGTTAATTTTGGTCTGACCTTCGCTCTGCATGTAAGTCGTGCTGTGGTTTATACTGTGGGTGTTTACTGGTGCTTTTTAAGGCAGTGAGACAAAGTAGGAAGCATATGCACAGAGACTGTCATTGTCCAGCTCAGTTGTCACACTCAGGGTGAAGCAGCTGACTGATGAGGAGGAGTGTTGTATCTGCATGGACGGGCGAGCTGACCTCATCCTGCCCTGTGCTCACAGCTTCTGTCAGAAGTGTATTGATAAATGGTAAGTTATCCACTGTCCTTGGGGATAGCAGAGGTCAGCTGGGACTGAATCAACAACTGGAAATAGAAACACTTGAGTGCTAACCATGAGAGCTTTGCTCTCTAGTCCTCTGAGTAGTCCCTGTGGTATGCTGCCCCCTAGTTCAGTATTTTCATACCTAATGCTTGTGAAGTGTGGGGACACAGCATGGTTTTGACACATTTACTTTAAGAGTCTTGATGCCTGATTTGGATCTAGAATCAGTTCTTTTTTGTGCCCCCCCCCATTAATTCTCTATATGTGTGTGGAGGAACCAAATCCTCAACTGTGGGATCTGGAGGGATATTAGCTCAGTTAATTGAAGTCATTTTCTTATAAGATAATGGAACATTTAGGAGAATGTATAATGACATGGAGTAAACTACATGTGTCTAAATAGAAATGCTTTAATTTATGTGCACACTCATGAAAGCTGTCACAATATGAAGAGAAAATCCATCACTCCCAGAATCACCTGAAGCCTGGTTCTTAGGCAGCTGTTAATTGCTTTCATTTGCTAACAGTCCTTTGGATTTGCTAGACTTTTTAAAGTAGCACCATACAGAGTGTTCCCTCTGTTGTCTAGTGCCTTTCATTCAGTGTAATCAGCTCAAGATTTAACCATGTTATAAGTGCAGATAATTAGCAGATAAAGGCTTCTTTATCTGTTGTGGACTAGTAGTTTTATGGACATCTATTTCGACTTTTTCTTAGGTGGCTACCTCAGGTGGCCAGGTCATATAGCAGGTGTTTCTCAAGAAATTGCCAGCTCACTCCCAAAAGAAGTCATACTTTAAAAAAAAAAATGTTGTTTGTTTGTTGAGACAAGATCTAGCAGTGTAGAGACCAAGAAGGTCTCAACTGGATCTTATGGTAATCCTCCTGCCTCAGCCTCTCAAATTTGGGGTAGATGTGTGCCACCATGCCTGGCTCCTTCTCATCTTTTTTTGTGCCCGCTCCAGTACCACATAGGAGTTCCACTGCCTTTGCCTGTGCTAGCCAGCATTGTAATCAGGCATGGGGCAGTGTCTCTATGGCTCTTCCTTTCATCCCCTACTGGCTGTCAGGTTATCATCTGTGCCTCTTAAATGATGGCCTAGTCAAGTCTTTGCCCATTCTTTATTGGGAGTTATTATCATATGACTGTACATGTTTTCTCTCCTTCTATGGCTTGTCTTCTTTCTCTTGAGAGTGTCTCTGAAGGAGAAGTTTTTGTTTCAGTGAGGCTAAATTTCAGTTTGTGACAGTGATCCTTTCTGTACAATCTTTTCCTGTTCCAAAGGCACAGAAGTTATTAATCTTCTACAAGTTTGGGATTTCACATTTAAGCCTGTACCCCAGTTTTATATAATTTGCTGAAAGACCATCTTTACTAACCTTTAAACCTTTTTTGAAATCATTTGTTCAAGTACACGACTCTTCTGTTCACTGATCTAAATCTGTTTCACTCCAGTCCCATGCTGTCCTGGTTCCTGCTGCCTTACAAGTCTCCCTATCTAGAGTCATGGGCACTGATCCACATGTTTTAATAGGGAGTTAGAATCAGTGTACCAGGCTTCACAAAAGCCTGCAGAGACACTGATTGATACTGTATTGACTATGTCAGTTTGGGACAGTTGGTTTCTTAATGTTAAGCTTCTCATTTCTGCAGGCAGTTTTATAGTGTTCAGTGTTGGAGATCTTGGCAGTTTTGGATATTTTATAGTTTTGTGCTGTTCTGAGTAGTTTTTGTTTGTTGCTAGTACATAAGAAGACAAATAATTTTATAACCATCTTGTATCCTGAAGTCTTATGAAATCCACTTACTTTTTGGTAGTCTTCTGCAGATTCTGTTGAATATCTTGATGATTCTATTAAACATCTGAACATTGTTTTCCAAAGATACTTTTTCTGTTACAAAATTCTAGGCCAAGAGCTTTTCCCTCCAGGCTTCACTGTTGGGCTCCACTTTGTCTCGTTTCGTGTTGTAGGAGGCGCTGTCTCGGCATCCTTCTCCTCTGGGGCAGTGTGGTTGTTGTAAGGTCTTTATCTCTCCACTGCCTTTAGGCAATTTGAGTAGGAGATGCCTTGTCACCACCCCACCCAGCCAGCTTTCTTTGCTTGGGATTTGTTTATATAGTAGGGCAATGGTGCTGTTGATATTGGAAATTTTTCAGCCATTGTTTTCTCAAATCTTGTCTGTCTGCTTTTCTCTACTCCCTTCCTTTGGCCTCCATTACCATGTGTTGACCCTGAACTTGTCCTCTGTCTCAGCCACTGCTCTATGGTCGCACTCACATTCTAGCCTCCGTTTCTGCGTTCAGTAGATATGGAGACTCTTGTACAGTGACTGTACTTACAGCTTTTCATTTATCTGCTAGCTCGAATGTCCTGTCAGTCTTGTGTGGCTTTATTGTTTTCCTTTTCATCATGTCTTACAATGTTTTTCTGCTGCTCATTTGCCTTCCAGATGTGAATTTTACCTATCTAGGTTTTAAATATTCTTAATACTGTAAATAACCAAGCTTTGTTTTGAAATATGGTTTGCTTACTTAGAAGGACTTTCAACTGTTTGGGGTCCTTTTACAGTTTGTTAGGAGGCCTAGAGCAAAGTTTAATTTCCTGTTACTCCTTTCCCACTGATGAGACAAATTCCTTCAAAATGCTGTACTTGGTGCTCCTGGAGTTGGAAGCACAACCGATGCTCTCTGTGGCCTTTGCATACAACTCTCAGAGCTTCAGTCTCCTAGCATTTGCGCACACTGGCTGGCTCTAGTGGTCAGTAGAGGGACCTGCTGTCTCTTGGTGTTTCTCTGTGGCCCTCTGCTGTGCAATGTTCTGCCCTGTGAACTTCGCCACCTGGCCTCAACTGGTCTTCAACAGCCAGCCAGGCCTTCTGATCCCCTACTTTTCGTTCTGAGCCCTGTAAACTCTCACAGGGCAGCTGACTTCCAACCACAGGCTCACTTTGCTTCTCAGCTCTTGGGAGTCGCGTCCCTGTCTGATGTCCGGTGCTTTATATTAGACCTCACCTAACACCATACTTCTGGACATTGTGTTCTGTGTGTCAGTTGTTTTTAGTGGGAAGATAAATCTGGTTCCTATTGACCAGAAGCAGAATTTGACTGCTCTTAAATTGTGATGTTTTATGTACAGAAAAAGCCCATCTTGTAAACCATCCCTGGAGGACCCCAAATCAACCAAATAATGTCTGCCAACTCTAAATTTCACATGTAGTTTTTAGAATAAGTTTCTCAGTTTTTGAACAAAAGCCAAAGCACAGTTGATAAACAGGCTGTTTTGGCCTTAGATTTCACTGAGATGAGAAAAAACATTGCCTTTTCCTTTGTAATGTATTTCTAGCTCAAACCATGGTATTTAAGTTTCTGAAATAGTATTTGATGAGAGAAATCCCTTTGCAAAACATAATCTTAAGTAATCATGTATATGTTCTGTGTCAGAAATTACTCTGCATTGGGTGTCACCTTTAGTCTTAAACCTCAAATGTTCCATCCCTATACAACTCCCTTAAGTCTTTTTGGTTTTAAGCCGAAGGACATTTTATTCTGACCATTAATTGTAATAACTTGTCAAAATTCTTTTGCTGCATGTGGTGGTGCACACCTTTAATCCTAGCACTTGAGGAGGCGGAGGCAGACAGAGCTCTGTGAGTCCAAAGCCAGCCTGGTCTATATAGCAAGTTCTATGCCAACTAGGGCTACATAGAGACTCAATATCTTTTTTAAAAAATGACCTTAATTTCTCAAAATAATAAGTAGTAATACCCTTTCTGCTAAGTGTGCCTACCACTGGCCAAACACGAGTTCCAAGGTGCAGTGGTTTCCAATTAAATTAAAAATAAATATTTAAACTTTACACATTTTACACTTCTTTGACTAACTCTCCCATTGGTATGAGGGGGCTTCCCCTTAGGACACATAAGGAATTCTTATTAAGGAAAACTTGGGTGCAGAAATAAGAATTGAAGATTTTGGCTGGTGGTAGCAAACAAGATGAGGGGACTAGGTATCTTTCTCCTGGAGAGGATTAGATACTTTGCAGTATATCCATACAATCCATGTTTCTGACAAAGAGTAAACTCAGGTCAGGTATGTGAGAGCATGCTGCAGTCCCCAGCCCTGAGAAGGCTGGAGCAAGCAAGCTATCAAGGCTACTCAGAGGAGAAAAGAAAAAAAAGATTATATACACCAGTACACAATGGTTTATAAGCTGTAGGTACAAGGTCAGCGAGAACATACACATTCGTTCCTTTCCCACATATTTGACATTTCAGTCATCCTAGTAAAATATGAAGGCAACTAGTTGACCCTGGGAAAGAGAATTAAAGGTTGGGATAAAGAGAAAGATTAATTTAATTCTTCATTGTACACTTTTATGTTGTTTGCATTTTTAAAGCCATGTACTTTTCAAACAAACAAGTTCTTTTAGAAAAGAAAAAGAAAAGAAAAGAAAAACTTGTTTTGCTTGGATTTCCCTGACAGGAGTGATCGCCACAGGAACTGCCCCATTTGTCGCCTACAGATGACTGGAGCAAATGAATCGTGGGTGGTGTCAGATGCACCCACTGAAGATGACATGGCTAACTATATTCTTAACATGGCTGATGAGGCAGGCCAGCCCCACAGGCCGTGACTTGGGGGAAGACTTCCTGTTGTTATTCCAAACTACAAATACACTGTTGTCATAGAGGAGGGACGTTGTGGCACACATAGAAATATCAGTTTCCCACCCTCTTATTTTTGCTATTCTGATAATATGTCCCGTTCTTAAATAAACTCCCATGTCTTCCAGCAATGGTGGGCTACAGTTTGCTACTGTTTAGCCATATTTCCCATAGCCCACCTATTCTATGTTGCTCTTGAGCCCTTTGCTACAGATAGCAGCAATACTTGACACTACTGCTTTTCAGGGAGGGAGGGACTGTTCTGGCATCTTCTTAGTGGGTTTTAATTTTAGAGTGTTGACAGTTGTAGCCATCTGAGATAAGTGACTGAAACTAATGTCTCAGCTGGAACCTGAGTCGAGTGTGCTCTGCCCCTGGATCCTTCAGTACTGTGGCCCAATAGCTTCCCGATTTTATACGTCACCTTTGGCCTTGGGTTCTGGAACGACTCTCTATGTTGCCATGATGCAGCACACAGATTAGGACTGTCTGGTTGGGACTCTGTCTCGAAGATGGACTATACTGGAGGGATCTTCATGGCTGTTTTAGAAATGCATCTCCAGACCTGAATAGGTGTCCATTGGAGTTTTCATAATGCCCATGTAGCTTGAGTTTTCAGAGGGAATTTTTTTCTTTATAGAAACACACATTTTATATTTCCAGGTTACACTGAGTCATCCAATCCTGAGCTAGACTGCATTTTAGGTAAAAATACCTTTCTGAGGCTTCGGTTTCCTCAAATTTCTCAGATTAAAAGAAGAGGAAGATCAGGTAAATGTCTTCACCATGCAGTTGTAAAACTCCAGAATCCAGACCTCGATTGGCTTTCTCCCCATTTCTCTGCACTATTCAAGCTTCTGGAGAGAGAACAGTAACAGGAGTGCAGCCTTAGCGACCTCGGCAGTGGCTTATGGAAGAAGATGTTAATGCTAACAGTTCAGCCTATAAAAAAGCTAGTGTATGAAATAAGTCCCCTTTAAGAAATTTTAGCATTCCATAGAAATCTTCTCACTGATTTTTGGCAATTTGCAAATGTTCCTATTTTCCTCAGTATAGGTGTACACAATTGAAGTTACTGCTTATTGATTTTTGATTCAGATTTTAATGAACATTCAAATAAAATCCCTTTCACAGAAAAACATCTGACTTGATTCAGATTTTAATGAACATTCAAATAAAATCCCTTTCAAAGAAAAAGGTCTGGCTTGATTCTGCACCACAAACACTGAAGATATCAGTAGTCTACTCACTGTAATGACAGGACAGTGACATGCATACCAGATGGCTAAGTAGTCCTGCACAGTGCTGTCATCTATCATACCTTAGCTGTGATGGTTTCATGACCTTGAGAAAGCCTTACTCTGCTGTAGGTTCCTATGGAGGAACTGAGATTGCATTTGTGGTTTTCAAACATAAGCATTTCAAGTAGATGTTGAGAGTCTATTCACACTGAGTGCATACACAATGCTACCCCATTACAGAGAAGCTACATTTTACTAATAGAGGTTTTCTTATGTAAACTTTAACAGTGTGATCACTTTTAAGTCAGTATATGAAAATGTGAAAATGCATTGGTGATACAGTTTCATTAGAATTTGTGAATGAAAAACTTCTGTTTTGTAAAAATAATAATTCAGGGCTAGAGGTGTAGCTCAGTTGGTAGAGTGTTTGCCTAGTGTCTATAAAGCCTGGCTTCCATCCAGCACTGCATAAAAACAGTGCTGCTGGTACACCCCTACTACCCTAGCACTTGAGAGGAGGAAGCAGGAAGACCAGAAGTTCCAGGTCATCTCCACCACATAGTTCAAGAATAGCCTGGGCTACACTGAAACTCTATTTCAAAAAAATAAAATAAAAAAATTGGGGTGGTCAGGCTACAGAGCTAACTCAGTGGTAAGAGCACTTGCTGTTCGTGCAGAGGACCAGAGTTTACTCCCCAGCATCCACATTAGTGGTTCACAGCCACCTGCATCTCCAGCTCCAGGGGGTCCAACGCCCTTTTCTGATCTCTAGAACACCCACATGCATGTTACACACAGACACACACTAACAAAAACAAATCTTTAAAACATATTTGCAGATGATTGAAGCTCGTCTGTTGATTGGCAAGTGCTCCATAGAACACATTCTTTAAGCCTTGGGATAAGTGATCTTCTGAGGTGTTTTCTAGCCCTAAAATTGTCCTTTTGGATTTAGACTTGCTGGGTTTAATTCAAATTGTGTCATTTCAAAGTGTTTCTGAAATGAAATGCATAGTTTAGGGGTTGGGGATATTTCTAGCAATAGCCAATACTTCTGTTCCCCAGAATCCTTCACTTTTGAAAGAACTGAAAGAAAGAGTTCAGTGACTTGCTATTGCCCATTTCCCTTTTCTTAAAGTGTGAGCTCTGAGATGCTAACTGGTCTACTGTGAAGTGTCATGTCTCCAACTGCCTTATCAAGTAGTGAGCAGAGTTCTCTATGCATTCCGTTGAACTGGGTGGTGACTCTTCAGATGTCAACAGTAGGTAGGTACAGTAGGTAGAGTTCACCATAGGATCTAATCATAAAAGTTGTACATTTGTCTCATCAGTAAAATGTATACTTTTTCTATTCTGTACAGCTTTGTCTTTTTAAAATAAGGACTACGTAAATACACTTACCATGGTAGGAAATTGTGTGCCTTCAGAGATGTGTGAACTGCCTCCTGCTTTAGGGAATTGTTGTAAATTGTATGTTAGTGCTGTGCTCACTCAGTAACAGTGAGTTGATTCGGATACTGTAGACACTGGGTTTCAGAAAGAGTCTGACTGTGTGCTGATGTAAAGGCTGAGAAGAGCAAAGCCTGTTTTATTCTTAGGAGAAACTGATACACTGTGCAATAAGTAAACTTTGCAAGTGAACATTAGCTAACTAAAAAGACTTTTGCTTATGTAATTGCACATTCTTATATACTAAATATTTATATTTATTAGAGGACTGTTTTATATTATGCTCTGGGGATCGTGATATTTGTGTGCTGTTTTGAGGTGATTTTCTTGTATTAATGTACAGCTGGGTAATAAGGCTGCTTGGAAACCTTTGGTTCCCTGATTTTTTAACACTGGGAAGTTGGGTGCATTAAAAGATAGTCTGAATAACTGGCATTCGTAAGTGTTGGGAGTTTCTTTGTTTTGGGGGGGAGGGTTCTCAACTGAAGCATACTTTACCTGTCAGCTCATCACCTACATTTCTGAGGGGCAGCACGGCGGACGGCAGTGTAAGCAGCTGCTGTGACTTTGATTAGCTTTTCTGTCCTAGTACCCATTAGACAGAATAAAGGATTGAGCACTGTGCTCTGGCAGTCCTGTGCTTTCCATGTAAAAGGATGTAGAGAATGCTTTTCCATGTAGAGAAGCAGCTTCAAATCTTAGTGCCAAAGGGGGAAAGCAGGAGGAGGTGGCAGCTTTGGTGTCTGTCAGCCATACTGTGGAGAAATACATGTTACTATCAAAAGCACAAGAGTTCCTCAGATGTATTTTGCTAAATTACCACTCTATAGTCTTCGCTCTTCATCGGCTTCTGTTTTAACGGAATACGGCGTAAAGATGAGAGCACAGGAGCCAGAGGCTGCATGTCTGTGGTGCGTGCCCCTTTTCCTGGTGGTATGGTTATTCTGACAGTCATGGTGCAGACACCACATTTAGGTGCATCATAACCAATCATTCTCCTCTGTGTGTGAGAACCAGAGAAAGATGAGTGTTGTGTCATGAGTTCACCCCTCAGCAAGCAATAGCTACTGAGAGAGTCAGCCAGGGATGCTCAGACCTGCCTTCATTCCAGACAAAAGTGTGGATTCACCAAGTGGGGAGATGGTGCTGACTTTCAACAGTACAGGTTAAGTAGGTATAAGGCAACCATCCACCTTTAGGAATCAGCCAGAGGGTACTGTCTGGAACCTGAGCCCGTATACAGTTGCCGTGGCTTCAGGCAAAAGGAGGGATTTACACACACACACACACACACACCAAGAGGGTCAGGGAGCACAAGGATCTAATAAAACAGAGTGTTAGGGAAACAGGTATCTGAGCAGCTTTCAGGACAAGTAAAACCACCACACACTGGTGAACAAACTAAGACATCATGAGGCAAAGAACTCCATCCAGATGTGGCTTTGCGGATGCTCTGTGGGCCAGGCAGAAGCTAGGCTCAGGTGCCAGATAATGACCACGAGGTTGCCTGAGCTTTGGCTTGGAAATTGTGGGTTTTCGTTGTCAGTGTGCCACTGCTCAGAGGTTTTCATGTTCCCCATCTCAAAAGTAAAATAAGAAAGAAACATTTGCTCTGTTGGGTCACAGTCCTAACAGACTTTATTTGTAGTCTTTAAAAAAGTATTTGATACAATGAAAAACTGTACAATACTTGCTATGTTTGGGCAAATGTATACAAATGGAGGCTTTTCAAAAATAATCCCTCATAATGACAGGTTTTCGTTCGGTTTCATACTCAGCTGGGTAAGATAGTCTGTGTATATGCTAGTAAAAGGATGACATGGTTCCAAACACTACATGACCACTGGAAGGACGGCAGAGTCACAGGACGGGATAATTAGTTAAATGAGGATCTTCCAGGTACAATTAGGTTCATCTAACTATGGTGCAGGACTTCCTGCCTTGTGAGTAATTAGGAAGGTCTTTGAACGTTGTTGAGTATTCTGCACATACAGATGCCAAAAGAGAAAGTCATTCGATTACTCCATATTTATTTATTGAGCACCTACTGTGTTCTAGGCACTAGTAATGAAGATGAGTCGTCTGATAAAGCTAAAGTCCATGTTAAACTTAAAAACTCTACGTGGTCCCTGGGACCGTGATAGCTTCTAAAGAAATCTGCTTTAAAATAAAATGCCCTGTGTTAGAGAGATTCTATTTTAAAAATCTAAAATATGTGAAGCCTAAAACAGTAGGAGGAGGCAGGGTAGTTGGTCAGGATGTGACTGGATCAGGAACTTGGCTCTAGTCCTGAAGTGTGTCCTGAAGCATACTTCACTGCCCTGAGGAGTCCCTGGTCTGATTCCTGGGGGAGGTGGTGACAGCTATAATCGTAGGATATTAGAGCCAAAAGGAGCAGAGGTCCTGTGCTTTTCAAAGGCCTCCGTTTAAAAACAAAAAAGTGAGAACAGCCCCAGAACCTCACCCTGTATCTTCCCCAGCCGAGGAGTGGACCATGAGATGGATTCACAGAACATGGTTTGAGATGACTGGAGTCCTAGATGAGGAAAATAACATAGAACAGAAGTGATGACCTCAGAGGGTACATTGGGCTTCCTAACCAGACAGGAAAGAGGGATGCTAACAGGGAAAGAAACTTGTTTAAAAAATGCACAAATAGTCAACAGGGGAGCTTTGTATTTTCTCTCAAGATAGCCCCTTTATGAAAGGGAGCTTTGGTGGGGGTTTAAGGCAAGCAGCCAGCCAGACGCCAAAATGAGAACTACACTATAGGGCCTGCTGAGAGGAGTGTGGCAGACGACACACAGGCCTTGTGTCACTTGGCATTCGGCCTTGCAAAGTCCCAGCCCCAACCATGTAACCACTGGCAATCACAAGAGACGTGGACAATCAGGGACAGGTGTACACAGTGCCAGCTCCCAGATCCCCACGGGAGGGAGCCAGCCTCTGGCTCAGAAATGCTAACCAAGCGAGCATGTCCATAGAGTGCAACCAAAATCAGGAGGCGGAGATTTCTTCAGAGGTGTCCCATCACAGATGGAAGCCCTAGCTTGAGATCTTGGCCACCGTTAGCCCCAGCAGACCTGACATTAAACCAAAAGGTGAAAGCGTGTGTGGACCGCTGGGCCTATTTGGTCAGGGCTGTGATCTCCTCTGACTTCATGGCATCGGACAGAAAGCTGAGCTCGTTACACAGGGTCTCGTAGCGGAATGCCATCCGGATCTGTGCAACATTTGTCTTTCGGATGTCATTGCCCTCTGGTCCTTCCTTGTAATAATTCTGACCCAAAAACTTCTGCTTTTCCTGTGGGCCAAGAGAAAAACAAGTGAAGCCAGAGTAATCTCTCCATCTGCACAGGCAGCTTTGATATGAGCCCCAGCACACAGACGAGTGTCCCTAATGCTGGTCTTCAATAGGACATCTTCCTCCCATGGGACTTCAAATCTCCCTGGACCTCCATGTTGTGACCCTGACCACTCAGTCATTCTCTCCATTGTTGCGGAAGAGAAGTACGAAATTGATGGGCCTACACTGGGTGAGGCAAGGGACTAAGACCAGGAATCCATCCTGAGCGGTAACATGGCAAACAGTCATGTTCCTGAAGAGGCCGGATCCCAGAACGATTCACAGCACTTAGGCCTTTAACTGTCATCTTCCCCAAGACCATGTAAGGATGTCTCTTTCTGTTAAATGACATTCCCTGGGCAGTAGCCCAGGTTCTCAGTGTTGGTTCCATATCCGATTCTTAAAGGAGCCATAGAAACAGGCTGAGTCTCGTGCGTGCACTCTGCCTGCTCTGTGCCAACACTATTTTAGGGCCTGGGAATGTAGGGAATGAGCTTCTGTACTCAACTCCCTTTCAAAAGGGAAACTTGAAAACACATAGGAAATGCATGGCACAGTGTTTGCAGTGGTGCATACTATGGGAAAAAATAGATTAAGGAGAAAGAAGGCAGACAGGGAAGGCCTCTCTCTGAGGGCAGGTCTGAGATAGATGAGGGGCAGCCATTGTGACCTCTCAAGGTTTTCATGGCGCCCGAGTGTCAGTGCTCCTGAGACCTGGCTTGTTCAGCTCGTCACCCATCCTGGTGCCTGGGCACAGCATTCTGTGTGCTGGCACACTGACGGGCTGAGGGACAGACAGCCCATCACACACACCTGATGTGAGAGGCCGCTCTGCAGCACGCTGTTCCTGGCGATCTCACACAGGTCGCATGTACTCAGCTTCCACACCTGGGCCGCGATGGCGTACTCCTCCATGAGTGCTTCCTAGCCCCCACCAGAGAGCACAGGCAGATGAGAAACATATCAGCCTTGCAACACAAAAAGCACTCTCCACGGCTTTCCTCAGCTCTCTAGCACCTAGATCCTCAAACCCCTGAGACCTGTTTATGTGCAACTGTGGGTCACCAAATGCAGATAAATCAGGCATGCTTCTGGATTTGCTTGCTCACCAGCACTGAGGGCCTAGAATGTCAGAAAGCTAGGGTCCTGCTCTCCTGTGACTGTCCTATTAAATGCATGAGCATTCATGCAAACAAGACAAAACAAAGATCTGAAGAGGGACCGCTCCCCAAGGCAGCAGCCTCTGTCACTGACCAACAAAGCGCTAACAGAAACAGAGTAAAATGTAACATTAAATAAGAACAAGACTCCTCTGGAGGTGATGCAATCAGTCCCTAAGGAGCTGGCTTTAGCCATGGCCCCTGCTTTTTCTTCTGGACAGGAACTATCTACTATCTGCTGTCCAGCACCAGCCTTTTTTGCCTCTAGTTGAGGGCCTAAAAGTGAGGTTTGAAGATCTCTGAGACCAAGAATCTGTTTGCCAACTCCGCTCGCCAGCTATGTAGCTGTTGTGGTGTAGGATTGCTTTCCCATGTTTTCCAGCAAATTGAATGCAGAGGCGGAGATGGGAACCCAGCTGTCTTCTGTTAAATGAGACATTGAAGCAAACTGCAGAACAGTGCCACTCCTCTTGGGATTTTTGTTTTGGGAAAATAGTTATTTTCATAACTTTTTTTTTTTTGCTATTTATACAATACTTAATGATTCCATTACTATTTTGGGCTGGGTGGAGGGTGTGTGTGTGTTGCCATCATTACTGTTTTTAGTTTCTTGGTTTTTTGTTTTGTTTTGTTTTTGATGCAGGGTTTTATCTGTAGCCCAGGCTGGCCCCCAACTCCAGGTCTCACTGCCTCACCCCCTTACCACGGGGAATCCAGGCATCAAGCCGATACATTACTATTGTTAAAAGTGAAAGATCTATACACTCAGAAAAGAAACCAGAGTGTTACATTCCTGTTTTAAAATGAGTTTGTAAAGCATCCCTAGGTTCTCACACCACGAAGAACAGCAGACACAACTGAGACAGGAGGCAGCTCTCCAACGGCTTCCGTTCTGGGTGTAAAAGGTCCAGACACTGCAAGCCTGGGGAAGCTCTGCCCAGGACACTGGCTTCGATTGCTTGCTAACCAGTGGCTTGATCCTGTCAACATCAGTAGAATGTTCTGGGAGCAGTTTTGACTGTTTCCTGTGCATGACACCTCCTTTCCCTTCTCTCTCCCCAGAGACACAAAGCAGACTCATAAAAGTACGACTAACAAAGCCAGGTGTGGTGGCACACGCCCTAATCACAGCACTCCCGAGGCATAAGCAGAGGCAGGCAGATCTCTGTGGTATCAAGGCCAGCTTAGCCTATAATACTATTAGTTTAAAATTTTTTGCTTCAATTTTTGAATGAATGGTATATACTATAGTAGACCTATTAGACTCTAGTTCATCAGCTTAAGGGGGATATGATTTTATGCCCACTTTACATAAAATTCAATAAAAGAATATAATAGAATTCTACTAACTCTCCCAGGATCACAGAGATGCATCAGTAAGAGGTAGATGGCGAGAAAGGCAGACTTCCCTCACCAGAGGAGCACCCCTATCTTCATCAAACCACACTACCCCAAAACAAAACTGAGCTATGGGCTTGCATCTTCACAGTGGCAGGGGGTGGGGAGCAGGCCAGGACCGATGCCTGCTGGGACACAACTGTGTGTCCCCACAGTCTCACCTTGGTGTAGTGGAACTGCATGGGGTCATCGGTAGAGAGAGAGACGTGCAGCCCCTTGTGCAGGAATTCCCGAAGTGGGTTCTTGGAATATTCCAGAAACAGGCTGTTGTTGCTGAGAGGAGACATGGCAATAGGGATCTGAGCAAGGTAGTAGAGATACTGCAAAACAGGACTCTGCAAAAGAATCAACAGACACTCGTGTAACGTGTGCCGGGGTACAGTGGGGTCGTTAATGCCAATGGAAACCAGAGGTTTGGCAGTGTCTGGACAGGTCTCCACCAAGCCCAAGAAAGCTGCGATATCCAGAACCACCTTTCTGTATTGCTTGCATTCCACTCATTGCTTGGGACATATAGGGCCTCACACCCACTGTTTGTACTCACTCTTGGCCTCAGATTGTAGGGTACAGTGCTGGGCAAGAGGCCACACCTGCCACCTCCACAGGCCCCCTGAAGTGGGTGGGCCGGGAGAACCCCTATATGCATGGGAAATGTTCAAGTTGAGGCTTCCATTGGTTTGAATATAAAATCTCCTCCGTAGTCTTGTGTGCTCGAGTGTTTGATCTCCAGCTGGTGGCACTGTTTTGGAAGGTTATGGAACTTTTAGAAAATAGACCCTCCCTGGAGGAGTGGGTCACTGGTTGTGGGCCTTGAAGTTTTATAATGTCTAGGATCCACTTCCTAACCATTTTCTACCTCCTGACTGGAGATGCAGTGTAACCAGGTGGCATAGCATCCCTGCCATGGTGTGTCCTTCAGTGTGAGTCAAAATAAGCCCTTCCTCCTTTAAGATGCTTCTTGTTAGGTGTGCAGACACAGCATCAAGCAAAGCAACTACCAGAGGGCTGGACACAGTCTAGCTCCTCTGACTAGAGCCTGAGGGAAGGGAAAGGGCAGGCTTCATGCTATGGTAGTCTTCTGATGTCCCATACAAATGTGACCAGAGAGGGGACATGTCAGGGCCAGAGGCAAGGCGATATTCTGGAAGTGATCCAATATGTATGGAGGCTGAGTATCCAGGTTCATAGTGACATCACCTACAGGAAGCAAAAGCCAGATGGCCCATGTGCCCACCACTGGCGACTGGGAGCCAGTTACTGACCCAGCCATGGGTCCTTTCTCCCAAGGTTTTAAAATGAGGGGCATAGCAGTGTTGCAGCACAGAGCAAGGGTTGCTACTCAATGAAAGGAGTCCAAATTCTGTGCTTATTATTATGTTAAGAGTATGCTGTAGGTGACGGTGGGCTGCAGAACTGCCTCGGTGCGTTAGAGCATGCAGTGCTCTTAGGGAGGACCTGAGTTCAGTCTGGGGCATTTCACAACCTGTAACTCCATCTCCAGGGTCCAACAGCCTCTTCAGGCACCTGCCTCGCTCATGCACAGACCCCCACACAGACATGCACAAACACAGAAATCAAAATTAGCCTTTAAAGAGGAAAGGAAAGGGATCTGGAAACACTAAACAGCTGGTAATTTTGTCTCTATAAAGAAAGCACAGAGATTGTTTTTTTTTTGTTTTTTGTTTTTTTGTTTTTTCATCTAAAATGTGATGTTTGGTTATTTTATGGTTAAAAGTGAGCCAAATTGTTTTTGCTGGTTTTCCTGCTTTGGTTTTGTTTTTAGAGAGGAGGGGAGGGAGAAGGGGGGGGAAGAAGACAAGAGCATGAAGTTGGGTAGCGGCTACGGAGGAGTGGGAAGGGGGAATGGAGGAATTAGAAGGGAGAAAGAATATAATCAAAATATGTGAAAACATTTAAATAAAATTTTAAGTGAAACCAAGACAACTACAGTAGCCCAGCCCTCCAGGAGCCACGGCCCTCCAGGAGGACCACTGAACAGAGCTCTGAAGAGGGGGTGGGGGATGGGAACCCAGCACACAGCACCGGCTCCCAGGAGTGGCCCCCTTACCTTCTTGAGGAGCAGCCCGTGGGAAATGTTATCTGCAGTCAGGAAGGCAGACACTAGGTGAGTGATGGAGCCGGCCTCCCCACAGTGAGGCCGGAACAGGAACGTGCTCAGGCCTCGTTCCCTGTGGAAGGGAGGCTCCAGGTCAAGACGTGCCCTGGCTTACCCTGCCCACATCCCCAGCCCGGGGGAGAGCATCCCTATGGCATGGTCAGCACAGCTGATCCGGTGCATCCTAGAAGCAGCCCCTCCCACACTGCAGAAGCCAAGGGCACAGGAGACTAGACATAGAGTGGGGCCTGGCCTTCCTCCATCCCCCTCTACCCCCCACGTCCTGGCTTTCCAGGACTGTGGCCTCCATCCACCATGAGAAACGTGGCTGTGTCCTGTGTCCTATGTCCCAGGTTTCTGGCTCCTGCCAGTATGTGCTTTGTCTGGTTTGTGGAGCCTTTCCATGGGAGACCACACTAAGACTTATGCAAATTGAGTCTGCCTCACTCGTCTCTCCCGTGTCCAGACATGGGAGTTGCACTTTTTCAAAGCACAAGTGCATGTGTGCAGATTGCTGCCTGGCAGTAAAGAAGCATGCGTGTGGTCAGCATGTCCTAGGTCTCTCCTGTCTCCGGGATATAACACATGGAGGGGTGTGCTGGTGAGTATATACATGTGAACATGTGTGTGCAAAAGCACAGCATCACTGTACATATACTACCTACCTGTAATGGCATGAGGCTTCTCAAGCATATGCTCACATGTGTGAGCAGTCACGTGATAAACGTAAGTACCACGTGTGGGTGTGCGTGTTGGCAGAGGATCCCATGTAAACCCAGGCTCACACCAGGCCTCACCCACCTGCGGAGGTTGTTCAGCACCATGATGTTGGCATACATGTAGTACAGGTAGTAACTGTAGGGCGGGTTCTGCTCGCTGGTCCACAGGTCTGGGCTGGGACTCTTGTCTGAGAACATGTGGTCACTGTGCTTGGATTCATCATCTACACTGTCAAACCCTGTCACCTGTGTGGGAAGTAAGGGTGCTGACATTGAGCCAGGACAGGATAACCCGGGACTCGGTTCAGCCTCCACAGGGTTTAGGAACTCACACTCTTGTTGGGGACCCTGTGCCTCTGCATTGGCCCAGTAGGGGCCTGGAGAATGGGAGCCCCTGTGTATCAGGGGAGACAATGAGGAAACTGAGGCTGGGCCAGATGAGGGCGGGTCTGAGCTGCCAGTGTTTCCCAATGCTATGCCAAGGAGGCCAGTCTGCAGGAACAGCAGCCACTGCCAAGGGCAGCAGTGACAAGCTGGGGTGGGGGTGGGGGGCTACTTGATATGCCAAGCATCTACTACCAACCGTCAAGTCCCCTGGCCTTACAAGTCGTCAGCTAGTTAGTACTCAAGTGACACTGTGTGGGCCCTCATCTTATTGTTGAGCAAACCAGGACCAAAGCGTCTTAGGAAGCCGTCCAAGTGGGTTGACTAGACTCTGGGCCCAGAGCTGGATTCAGAATTAGAGGTAAAGGATTCCTTTGGTATATCAGGTATGGCCATGAGACATCAGCTGGATGCCTTATAACAGATCTAGGGGCCCTGGCCAGGTGTATCTGTGGCCCCAGAGATACACCTTTCTTCGTTGGAAAGAAGCCTAGGAAATCCTTTTTATCAGGTATCTCCAACCTCCAGGCTAAAGGCTGCTGATCCTTGCCCACGGCTGCCCTTCTAGGGACAGACACACTCTTCCCCATTGTTACCCGCAACCACTACCCTGAGAAGAAGCCTCCCTCCATTACTTTCACTCTACAGCTTCTTGGAGCTGGCAGCCCATGCCTGGGTCCAGGAGCTGGGGAGGGAAGCAGAGTGGGCGGTGGAGAAGGTGAACTGGACCCCTGTGAGGCAAGTGTGCCCTCCTCTGCCACACTGAGCTTGCTAGAGGACCCCAGCACTTACGTATTTAAGGAAGAGGTGAAGCTCCCGATGATCTTGAGGGTTGATGGTGGCTTTGAAAAGGGGCAGGAAGATGTTCTCCAGCATCTTCCCAAAGTTTGGCAGTAGTTTCTTTGACCTAAATATATCACTGGGAAAAGCAAAGACTTGCTTGTTAGGAGGGCTCGGTCTGCCAGGTAGAGCCCAGTCACTTTCCCAGCAGAGTAAACAGCCAGTGTGGTCAGTGTTTGCAAACTGATGGGCATCTTTCTGTGCCCATCAGGCCACTGCCTCAAGCCAGAGGCCACTGAGACTGAAGTGGTGGGATTCAGGCTGGGTGAGAGCTGAACTCGGCCCCTCTGAACCCTATGCCCAGCCCAGCTGGAGATGAGAGTGCCGCTCTGTATGACGGCCAGGAAGAGGCCAGCAATGTAGGACACTACGGGTCATCTCATGCCCCAGGCTCACCCAAATCTTCAGTGAGAAGGCCCCCACCATGGCCTTCTCATATATATATTCTTCAAAAGCAAGAGTGATGTGTGCTGAGAGCCAAGCCCCACCACCCTGCCTCACCCTCGGGAGCACACCCAGGAACCATGTAGGACAGGCTGTGTCCCCGAGAACCCAGGGCAGACACGAGCACAATACTCACTAGATCCGGGGCACCTGGATGATCCAGCGCATGTTGGGTGAGTAGACCTTGTGCTGAATGAACCAACGGGCCAGGCTAGACCACTCCTTGGGACTGCGACCATAGATGGAGAGCCGAGGTTCTGAGTATTGGTACTTGCTGTCCTCCAGCTCCCGGGCTACTTCCTGATACCAAGAACCGAGTCAGCCCAAAAGCCTCCCAGCTACATGGGAGGCCCCGATCCCCAGGTGGGCCCTGGGATCCTTCAGCTACCTGCTCATAGGTGGGAAGGGTGATCTAAATCCCTGCTGTTGCCACGTAAGCACCCACTTCCCCAGCTGAGGCTTCTCCTGGGAGGGAGGCCAGGGTCTGACACCAGCAGGCTGCAGAACCAGGCTGGGCAGCAGCCATGTCTCCACCTGGAGCCAGCCTACACCCAGCCGAGTTCTGGCTGCAAATAGACAGGGGTGGCACCAGGATGCTAGGAGCAATTCCCTTCTTGCTCCTTCCCTGCCATTAGCCCACAGGACACCCTGCCCACACTAGAGATCAGGAGACCAGCCCTTGCCTGTGTTGGGTGGTAGACAGAAGGCCTTCAGGGAGAGGTCATATGTGCCCCTACCTTCTGAAGGTAGGTATCTGAAGAGGCCGAGGGCTCACTCACCTTGACCATGCGAGCAAAGTACTCTCCCCCCAGGTAGTTTTCAGTTTTCAAGTACAGGTCTCGGAGCTCACTGGCCCCCACAGGGTTGTACTTGGAGTTGAACTTGTCGAAGCGGTGAAATGTCTGTCGTCCCTGTGAGGAGACCACCAGCTGGCTGCACCACATTTCCAGGTGACTACCAAATGTTTCTCCAGGCCTTTCCAAGGCAGCCACACTGGAAAATGTTGTCCCCCCTCCCCCTTCTAGCTCTAGCTCCCCCCTCCCTATCTTTCTTTTAGACAGAGTCTCACTATGTAGCACAGGTTATCTTCTAACTTGCAATCCTCCTGCCTCATCCTCCATAGCAACAGAATTACAGGCATGTATCACTATAAGTTTCTGTATGAAACCTTGGACATTCTGAGTGCCATAGGACTCTTTGGACAGGCTGTGGTGGAGTGTCAAGGTCCTGGAGGTCTGAGGTACATAACCAACGAACAGAGCAGAGGGCACAAAGACCACCGAGCAATCAAAACCAACGAGTTTAGGGTCGGGGAAGGTGGCTCTGCAACGGATCTGTTCACTGCTCACCCCATGGATCAGGGCTCAGATCCTCAGAAACCCGTATCAATGCCAGGTGGGCATAGTGGCCCACCTGTAATTCCTGCCTCAGAAGTCAGAGAGAGGGATCCCCAGAGAGGATGCCTAAGACTAGCCTTTGTTGATGAGCTCTAAGTTTGGTTGAGAGACCCTTCATGCTTCAGTGAATACGGTGGGAGAGCCATTCAAGATGACTCCTGGCGTCAACTTCAGGCCTCCACAGGCACATACATGTGCCACACGTGTGCAAAAGCACACACGCATAGATCACAAAAAAAATGGAATCAGAAAAAAATTAAGCTTTTACTCTGGCTCTTTAAGTCTGAACAGTAATTACTCTGTGTATCTGTTACATTTGGGGTATTTATTGTCTATGGTCGAATATTTGTTTATTTTCTACCTTTTGAATACTGAAAATGACTGAAGTCTCCATTTTCAGCAGGAGCTAGGAAGTCCATGGAATTCTACAGCTAACATTTTTAAAGAACCACTCTGCTGTCTCCACAGCAACTGCACCATCATTCAGAATTTTAAGAACTTTGAAAATTAACAAGGTGGATTATAGTCATCACTTTTTAATTTTTTTTTTAAAATGTATTTTTTTTTTTTTTTTTACAAATGTATCTGTGCTTTCTTGGCCAGATGGGTGCTGAGTGCACACAGTACCCATAATGGCCAGAAGAGGGCGCTGAGTCCCTAGAACTCAGTAATAGGTGCTCATACACTACTGACTGTGGGTTCTGAGAACTAAAGCCCTGTCTTCTTGGAAGAGCAGAAGTGCTCTTAACCGCCATCTCTCCAGCCCCACAGTCATCAATTTATTGACAGAAAATAAAAGCTTAGATGAATCAACTAAGGGTACATGACTCCTAAGTGATTGATGGGGACTAGAACTTGTAACCATCAGACTTCACGGTTTTCCTTTGACCCATTTGTTCCCAGCCCTGCTAGTCAGTAACACCAGATTCCTTCCACAGCTCTACTACAAGAAAAGATAGATGATTCCCCAGCCACCAACTGTCCGAGCACAGCTATGCTGGCTTCTATGGACAGGGCACTCCTGATGGAGAAGCTCGCTCACCGCATGAACGTCCAGCGAGTCCACTGTGAGATCGTAGGGGTCCATGTGCAGGCTGTCGAACACCTGCCGCAGGGTGATCTTCCGACCCAGCTTCTCGGCCACAGTTCTGTCAGGCTCTGTCTGGTACGTGTGCTTGATGAAGCGCAGCAGGTGCTTCTGATTCATGCAGGCCGCTGCGTGAATGTGTGTGTCTACCTGGAATACATCACCCACTGGTCAAGGAGCTGGTCCCCTCCCCTACTGACCAAAGAGCCTCAACTCTCCATGCGGGACAAAGACGCTTAGCACAACATGGGCTGTGGACACAGTGCCTACCATCCCCCTTTCTACTTTTCCTCCAGGCCGCGGAGCTAGTCTTCCCTCCTGCAGGCCTGCCACCCAGCCTACATCCAAACAGCATCAAGATATTTTTGTTTTGGCTTCTTGTTTTCCTCTTGACAAATCCTCTATGGCTCTTGTGTACCCAGAGCCAACACTTTAGCCAAGAATTAAGGCCGGATGCAACCGTCATTCTCCCCTTCCGGCTGCCCCCATCACTTGTGGGGAGCCACATATGGCTCCTCAGACACCAAGCTGCTCTGTTGTGTCACATTGCCCAATCAGCCTGAAGGATTTCTTCCTTCCTATCAAGCTCATTGTGGTTTTGTTCTGCCTCCTCCACATGGGAGCCAACCCTGATCTCCTGGGCACAGCTAATCCGTTCTCTCTCTTGCCCAGCCAGGGTACCTGGTACAGTCACCCACATTGATGGGCACATCCTCCTGACCCCTCTTATATGTTTCTATCTGCCTGGGAGCTCCTCAAGGACAGGGACCAGTCCACTGCATCCACTTCAGCACCTACCCCAAGGATTGGCCCAAAGTATCAGTGAGTCACTGGTGAATAGATGAATGTATGACTGAAGGATAAACAGTGCCATCCATTCCAATGGGTTCATATAACTATTGAAATCCCACCCTTCCCTGGGGATCCCCAAAGCAATACCCCTAAGAGAGTTAAGAGAGTGACCACTACACCTTTCTCAGTCAACTCTACGTCACCCGAACCCAGGGTTTTCAAGCCCCATTCAGAAACTGATATCCTGACTGGAAGCCAACGTGTGGAGTCAAACCTCAGTGCACATTCTGACTCACAGACAGGAGTTAGGAGCTTGGGTCCCCTGCACTCCATGGAAACATAGGTTCCCCAAAGGAGGCACCAGGATGGAGCCCAGTGGGATCTTGGCTTCCTTGTAGAAACGTCTCAGGTCTTCTATGTCATGCTAAATGCCTGTAACATCAAGCTGTCTCTTCACCTCTGATCTCTCCTGTTACAGTTCATCCTCATCCCAGACCTATGCCACCTGTACCCCACATATACCCCAGAGGGGGGAAGCCTGGGGGGGTGTTGAGGGGGAGAAGAACAGAGAGGGGGGGGTCAAGGCTGGGGTAAGGAGTACATTGGATCCCCTAGAAATGAAAACATGTGTAGTCGTAAGCTTCCTGCTATGAATGCTGGGAACTGAAATCCAACTCTCTGCAGGAAGACCAAGAGCTGAGCTATCTGTGCCTTTAACTTCTCTCTTTAAACTAACAACTCCCAAATGTGGAACATGAGCTAAAAGTTCCAAAACTGAGTAATTACCTATCAGAAATCTCTATTTGAGGAAATCAAAGACAGTTCAAATTTAATGCACCTCCAAAAATGTACTCTCCGTCTCAGACGGCAGCCCAAACCCGACCGTCTCCCGGTTCTCAGTGTCTGAGAAATAACAGATCCTGAACTCAGATGTTCACCATGAAAAGCAGGGAGGTGGGGGAAGCGGGGAGGATGCTTGGCCTTCCCACCCGCTTCTCTCAGTACCAGCCAATCACAATCACATCAGTTCTACCTTCCAAATGTGTGCTCCCTCCCTCACTGCCACCAAAGAACTCACTCCTGAGTCCAGAACAACCTCTTGTCTGGCCTTGCAGCCTCCACCCTTGTCCTCTGTCAACCACACCACCCTCACACACATACAAGCTAAAGGGGTTTGTTTGTTTGTTTGTTTGTTTGTTTAAAAAAAGCATTATCACTATCTTAGGATACGAGCACTTCTCATGTTGGCTGGTCCTATCTCCCTCCCCACTCCATTCCCTCTTTCTTTTTACTGTTTCACCTACAGGTTGTTACCTGGCTATCAGATGCCCTAAAGACACAGTAGGCATGCTGGGTCACCTCTTTTGAGTCCAAGAAGACCAAGAGAGGTCACAATTCAGGGTGCTACCAGACACCGGTGGGCCTGCACCCTAGCGCTGCAGCAGACTGGGCTCTCTGGCAAGGCTGGGGTGAGGAGACACTGACCTCAAGCTGGGGAATGCTGTCCACAGCTGGTTGGTCATCTGTTAAGACATGTCAATCCAGACATTTGATCTACTGGACTTGTGTGTCCATTATTCCAGCCAGCCCATGGTGTTGGGGGCAGTGCTCACTCATTAGGGACCTTCCTGCCATCAGTTCTTGACCCTCCTCCAGGAAAGACAGAAACAACTCAAAGCTGTGAGATGCAGAACATCACATGGAGTGGGCCGATGCTCCAGCACTTCAGAGCCGAGGGGAGACAAGGAGCTCAGCCTGGCTTAGCTCCCGGCGGCAGGGCCTACCTCAGCATGACTCCACACATTCTTTGTCATTCTAGCTGAGTCCTCCAGCTTCCCAGTCATACACACTGCCTGTCATGGCTCCCATGAGTCACAGGACAAGAATGAAAACAGCTGGCCATCCAAGAAACTCTCCCCCCCCCCCAGTCCAACTTGCAGAATAAGTCAAAAAAGGCCTTCATTGAAGATTAGTGTCTTTGATTGGCCAGAAGAATCTACATGAATGCTCTACTGTCGTGTGAGATCCAGTTCACAGGGATGGTCACACTTCAGTGCAGGAATGTTTAATACCTGAGACCTGAGCTAACACTGGCTATTCTCACACCCATGGCAGACATGAGAAATTGACACTTGTATTCTTTCTCTAAGCTTGATAGCTTCAGGGAGCCAATCCCACTTGGTCAGGCTTGGCCCAAATGATACCTACGATGTCCCTAATGCTACACTTTACCAAAGTGGACAACGCTCATTTCTATCCAACATCCAACTTCCAAGTAGCAAACACAGTCCTTCTTTCTTAGCTCTGGGCAGAGAATACATGTCTCAGTTACAGAGTCCTGCTGGTTAGGGCTCACAATGTCAAAATGCATCCCTTACTACCTATACACACACCTGCCGTGCCCCAGGCTCCTGCCTTTAGAGCCTGGCTCTGGACATGACAGCCACCATAGGGATATCCCTTCCCTGTCACTATGGATTTTAAAATCCCAGTCTTGTCCTTAGAACACAGATTTTGAGTGGGAAAATAAATCACCCAGCACCCAGCAGGCCGGCTCTCCTGCCCTGGAAGACCAGGCCTAACTCAGCAGCTCTAGGCTCATGCTTATGGACCAATCTAGGTGCCAAAAATCAGACTGTTGTGTATAGAGCAGGCATCACCCCAGACTTCCAGGGAACCCCAAGAATCATCTCTTCTCTCTCCCACATCATGGCCAAGGAACAGTCCAGAGACAGTCATGGAACGTCCATGGATGACCACAGGACCATCGGAAGAACCGTTGGCTAGGCTAGCCTGGCCCCAAGCTTCAGAAGCTATACAGGCCCATAGTGCTCACACTTGCAGAGGGCAGGGCTATGCCAGACTGAGTGAGGTGTTTCACCCATCTTCCAGGGTATGTGCTAAGTTCTTACAGAAACTGAGCCACCCAAAGAAGGAACAGACAGTGACTATCGTGTCTAGGTAAGTAGTCTAACCACATCCTTCCATCTCTGCCCATGCATCCAAGACACGTACAAAAACCTCCAATGACCCATGAGTCCTACTCTTACTTCAGAAGCCTCTTGGTCCAGTCTGAGACTTCTGGCACTCTTTAAGAAGTCCATAGGCCTCCATGGTTCAGAAACTTCCCACAGCCCTGCAGGCCTCCCTCTACCTGGCTGTCACCCAAGTTCCAGCCCCACATGCTTGCATGCTCTCTCCTCCCTCTCCTCTTTTGACATCTGCATATGCTGTTCCCTCCCCAGAATGCCACTCTTTCCTTCCCCTGTACCACACGCCCAGGATTTCTATCCGAGCCATACTCAGCATGATCCCAAGCCTTCCTTCCCCTGGAAGAAAGTGGAAAAGCTCCAGGCCAGGATCCTTTAACATGCACACCTGCCCTGTTGCTGCCCCTGCAGGCAGAAGGTGCCAGAGCCACTCAGCCACTCCAAGGTCAGAGGAGGAGCAGAGACTGGAGCATCTCAGTGTTTTTGTTTTAATATAGCTGACTCCAAAGGATGTAAACCTGCCAACTCCTAAGTCCAGAGAGGTCCTAACAGCTTTCCCTCTGTGATGTCTCTAACAGATCCACTACCCTAAAGCTGCCACTGTTAAGACCAGTTAGCAGGCTATATTCTGATGCTGGAGAAAAAGACTTGTCCCAAAACAGGCTTTCCACCGTGGATCTAGAGTGGTACCACAGTGTTCAAGACACGATCTGATGCAAGGATGTAGCTCACCAGTCTTCCTAGTGCACAGGTGTGTTTTATCACACAGGCTACTCTGGCCATGAAATGTCCAGCCAGGAGACCTGGCGCTCACCCAGCTCTGGTCCTAGACAGACCCAGGTCATCATGGGGCCAGGTGAGTGGCTTCAACACTAGCCACCACATACCTTTCTCACATTATAAAAGTCTCTGTGGGGGTTACTCTTCAATTCCTTGAACTCTGACATTTCATTTAACATCTCATGAAGGCTAAACTTGGATTCCAGAAAGTTCAGTCGCCGGTGACAATAGGTTTTCCTGCAAGTTGGTGAGAGATAGAGACCCCAGTAAGACGTCACATCAAATGACAGTTTAGCAACCTCAAGATAGGGTAGTGACCCAGGCTGGAAGGGAAGGGTCAGGCTCTGATAGCATGGAAGAAGAAGAGGAGAGATGCTTCCAGCTTTTCTCAGACCTGGTTGAACTGGCCAGTACACACGTGTGTGATGGCACCACATGAGGAGACAATCAAGACACAGCGGGGAAAGCACCAACTCTGGGATCCCATGCAGGTGTTTGTTGTCTTGTGTGTTTGGGCAATTAGCACAGGAATAGCCATTTCACTATGGAGATGGCACCGTTCCAGAATGCAGTATGTGTTACAGGCTCTGTGTCTGGCTGAGCAGAGAAGCCCCTCTCATTGTTCTTCTCATTTTTCCTCAGCCCCCTGTAATCCTTTAAATACAGAATTCATTGCCCAGAACATCAATCATGCCGTCAGATTATCTACTACAGTCTGCCTATATTGGGATGCAGAGGCATCGACCATCTATCTACCCATGACCAACTGTCCCTACATTCCCACAACCTGAGAAATCCTCAACTCTGAGATTCCTGGGCAAGAAGAGGATATGTTCGGTGAGGAGCAGGCAGGTAAGGAACACTGAGACAGAAAGCTTTCAGGGGCTGACACCCCAGGGTCCCCACGCAGGGAAAGCACTCACAGGGAATAAGCTTTCCTCAACAAGCAAAGATGAGACTCCCTGCCATGTCTCCCACACCTGCTCAGCTGCCCAGCCTCACAGAATCGACCCTGCTCCCTCAGCATTCTCAAACAGCAGCTGTCTACGTCTCGAGTCCCCTAGGCCACCATAAAGAGCAGCTGCTTGGGGCTAGAGAGATGGCTCAGTGGTTAGGACCACATACTGTTCATGCAGAAGACCTGAGTTTGATTCTAAGTATCTGAATCATAACTGCCTGGAACTCCAGCTTTAGGGGATCCTCAGCCTCCGACCTCCTCACATGCAGATATATACACACACACATATATATAAATAAATGGTAATAATAACATTTTGGGGTTTTTATTATTTTTTTCCAAATATTTATTTATTTTACGTATATATGAGTACACTATAGCTGTCTTTAGACACACCAGATGAGGGCATCAGATCCAATTATAGATGGTTGTGAGCCACCATGTGGTTGCTGGGAATTGAACTCTGCAAGAACAATCAGTGTTCTTAACCTCTGAGCCATCTCACCAGCCCCCAACAATAACATTTTTAATGCCAATCCACAGCAGTGTCGTTGTCTACCCACAGAGGCAAGCCCTGCGTGAGTCAGGGATCTCAGAGTGGGAAAGGACTCTGAGCTGGTGGGAGACAGAGACCCCAGTTAAGATGTCACATCAAACCTTAGGTTTGGTCACTTGATAATTTCTCAGACAACAATCACTGCTCACACCTCTCTGATAAGGAGGGATTCTCAGAAACTGTCCCTTCCCCTCTTGGGTCTTAGTTCTGACCTCTAATCAGTGAGGACCAGGAGCCAGAGAGGCCTACCCTCCCCCATCCTGCTCTTTTGTCTCAGAGACAAGCCCACATCCTTCACAACAAAACCCCAAAGGCAGGAGTGAGCGAGGAGGTACACCTCACTCTGAAGCCCCTTCCCTTCCCCACTCCCATTCCTAAGGTTCAGGTAACTGAACTTTCACCATTGGTTGGCTCAAATCCCCACCAAGAAGAGAGCCATCTTCCCTGTCAGCTCCAGCTGAGCTTTCAAGGATGAGTCGGGACACAAAGAGCCCCAGGATCCCTGCGTGCTACTTTCAAAAACACAGAAAGCCCAATAGCTGAAACAAGAGTCTTCATTCCTCCCTCCATGTTTGCCCATGCCCCAGGCTGGCAGCTCTCTGCAGTGTTTCCTTGCCAAAGGAGAGGGGTGGCAGCTGATGTGGATACCCAGTGGCCACTCCCACACAAAAGTTTCTACATGCCCATGTGTAGCAGGGTGCAGCAGTTAACACCTCTAAGCCTGTGCAACCCAAGAAAAAGGAAAATCCAGGATGAGGTGCATGCATCAAAGCTTGCTGCTCCTTCCCGCACACCCGCACAATGAACGGGAGACCGGGGGAGGCTGGCTTACGTGGGGCCATCGGTGATGAGTGCCAGAATATGGCTCATGTCCACGATGTAGGTCTCCAGGTCAGGGTAGGGCAGGCTGTGGGGCTCCTGGCGATCCAACATCGTCTGATTGTCATACACAAAGAGAACGCCTCCCTGCATGCGGACCAGGTAGCCCAGGTTGGGGGGTGCATCATCCAGGCAGTAAGGGTCTTCCTGGGGCAGTGGGGGAGGGTAGAAGTCTGCAAAACAGGATGAGTGGTAGCCAAATGATCAGACTTTATAAACTTTGTCAGCTTCCCTGGTTTGTTTGACTCTATAACTCTCACTGCTGTGTGAACTAATAGTTCTTCACACCTTGGGTATCAGAGGACATACTGGTTTGTGTTGTTAGCTGCTATAATTGTCCCTAGAGCAAGCCTGTCCCAAGGTTGGCACACCAATTCGTGTGTGTGCATGTGCATGCATGTTTGTGTGTGTGTGTGCACACGCTTGTGAACGCACGTGTATGTTTATGTGTGTGTATGTGTTTGCACATGCACATATGTTCATATGTGTGTGTTTAGCTTAATTAAAATGGACTTCACCTAGTTTGGGCCTGGGGTTGGGAATAACTGCTCCTTCTTCCCACATTTTTTCTGGGCCCAAGGCAGCCAAGGAATTAGACAAGAAGCCACCCTGTCCCTAAAAGAGCAAAAGGAGCAGTAACCAGGCCCTCCCCTCCCAGAGCAGGAACTGACCAGCACGGAGTCCTTTGCCAGGCATGGAGCCAGGGAGAGTATGCCCAACCCAAGCAGTAAAACACCTCTGCTATTTCCTGGCTGTGCGACTCTGAAAGCCCATTTGTCTCTGGGATCCTGACTCCTCACATGAGACACCTCCTAGCCAGCAGGTGGTAGTGAAGGCCATAAAGGCTGGGGAAGAGAACTACACTTGTGCACTTGCCCTGCACAAGGATCATGGGCAGTGCTTAGATGGTTCAACTTAATTGGCTGTTTTAAACTTTAGGGTTGTGCAGAAGTGTGTTTGTCGGCCAGCAAAACACTCAGTGAATTATAAGGATATCCAGCATGTTGTTACTAAGTAAGCTGATGATTTTGCCCAACTGTAGGCTCCCAGAACGTTCTGAGCATGGTTAATATAGGTTGGCTGTGTTGACTGCATTTTCAGCTTAGGATGTTTTCAGCTTTCAGTTTGATTTACTGGGAGCACAATCCATCAACAGTTAGGAACATCTGCATTCTCATTAGTCTCCAGAATTCTCAGCTTTTAACCAGCTGTTTCTGGCCAGGGAATAAACACAGCAGATCAGCCAGCACCTTGAAGGCCAGCTGCCTGACAGGCAGAAGGAACCTTGGCTTCTGATTGGAAGAAGAACCCAGGGTCCAGGGCAGGGTGTCCTGCCTCAGCATGCTGGAACAGGCTGACCCTAAGCTGTGATGGTCACAGAGAAGGCAGAACAAGCAGAGCTAGGATGCTGATGTCCCCATCAGGCACAGCAACAGGCTAGCCCAGGAGTCTCTAGATAGTGATAAGAGTGTGTAAGGAAGGGTCGGATAGTTGGAAAGGCCTGCATCTAGCCACAGCCCACCCAGAGATTGCATTGCTTCACCACACTCATGCCCAAGACACAAGGACCTTCTGCCATATGAAGCACCCGAGCGTCTTCATTCCTGCCTGGCCCCTGGAAATACTGGGAACCTGTCCCTCTGACAGACAGGGAGATAGCCTTGGGAAGCCTGGGAGTTATCCAGGCCCCTCCCTGGTGGAAAGGGATGCTTAATACAGAACTGGGATTTAAACAAGGACAACCTAGCACCCATTACCAAAGGCATTGAGGGTACTGGCCTGGATATGATCCCCAGGCCCTTGTCTAATCCCCATCCCTGGATTCCAAGGATGAGGGCTGACATGCCTTGTTTTAGCAACTTCATTGTTAGCCTCTGCTGCTCCTACATCAGGAAGATACCCTGCCCTTTCTTGTCTCCTTTCCCTGAACTTAAATATGGCTGCCATTTATGGAACATTCTAGATGCCCAGTCTACACTAAACACTCACACACGTTCACACAATCTCACCCAGGGAGGTGGTGATTGCTGGCAGTCCTGTTTTTTCAGACCGTAAAACTGAAATTTAGAGAAGCCATTTGCTCAAGGGCCAAGAACTTGGCAAAGTCCAGATATGAAGGCAAGTATGTTTCCCTCCTTCTGCCCAGAGTATATGGGCTCTGTATGTACTCCCACTCAGCCCTTCTGCTGCGGTCCATTTGATTGTACTGTTTTAAACGTACCAGGAGTCCCACCTCCCAAAATACCACTGGTAGGAAAATATTCAGCTAGCAAAAAGTCCCAGCCACTCTTGGCTCACACATAGAATCTGACTTGGTGCCAAGACTCCATACCTGGGAGACCCTCTTCCAAAGGTACACTTTCTCCCTGATAGGCCAGGTACTGGGCTGTGGTCCGTGGGAAGCGGTGGTAGGCAAGCCGGGCATACTTCTCCCGGATCATCAGGGCCTTGGCCAGGCTCTTGGCAGCCTGTTCATAGTCTTCCACAGTGATCTACAGCAGAGAAACATGTAAGAATGGGTCTAGCCAGACACAACAGTGCTTGGAAAGATCCTGTGTAAGCCTAGCCCCCATGAACCAGGATTTCAGGACAGTTCCCATCAACTGATAAGAGAGGCTCACTGTGTCTGACCTGCTCACACAAACACTGTGATTTATGCTGGTACCTGAGTTCCTTCCAGGAGTCTGGAATTGGGGGTGTACTGTGCAGATGTGTGAGCAAAGCCAAGACGTCTCTAATGAGCTTCCGTGATGGACACTAGGTGTTGGTACCTTACTGGGAGAGACCTCTTGGAAGCCAGTCCTAGTATCCCCAAGCCCTGTGTGTTCCTCCCCTTGGCTGATGCACTCTATGCTCTCTTTGTAATACTGAGGCTGTGGGTACAGACAGGTGCTGCATCCTGAAAGCCCTTCTAGCAAGTCTCAGGGTCTGCAGGTGGTCTTGGGGACGATGACACAGGAAGAAAGATTGAGTTGCTAGGAGGGAGATGGGTGCTCAGCCTGCACACCCCAGACTGGCTCCAAGGATGCTGATTAAACAGAAGCCTGCAGCTGTAACCAGTATGCAGAGCCCAAGTCTTATCCCTGAAATGAGCATAACCACCATCATTTTCAACTGAGAAAAATCTATAGGCCCCAGACACTAAAACAAAACATCTTTTGCTCTGCCACCCTCTAACTGTCAGTCAACATGGCAGGCATGCGCTCATCAGGTCAGTGGGGCTCCTAGTCACATATGCAGCATGAGGTGTTTCTATAGGTTCCATTTTGTTTATTAACTGGAGAAATTAGGACCAGAAATGATCAGTCATTGCTGGGAGGTGACAAAGTCAGACTTCTGACCCTGATCTGACTGACTTCAGGATGATGTTCTCATGCTCAGAGATGTTATGATCTCTGAAGGCCTTCCTAACCTATCCTCCATCATCCTGGTTACTCAATGAGGACCAGTGTCACCGAACTCTGTGACACTTTGTGTCATTTGTGTGAAGTTTGTGATATTTGCTTAATGGGATGCAGATGGATAGGCAGGACAAGTCACCAACAGGGAGGGAGGGGGCAGGAGGCTGGAGGAGCACAGAGCTAAGACGGCTGGACCTGGAATTTTCCACCTCTGCTTCGAAGCATTATTCATTTTACTAAAATTTTATGAACATGAAGATTATGTGCTCTTGCCTTCCAAGACCCTGATATTCACATTTCTCCTAATTGCTTTGGCTGTCCTTCAAGGGAGGGTAAATAAAGCATCATGGGTACAATACCCTTCCTTGCCCAACTCTGTCGTCAGAGGGAGTGGTCAGCATATGTCTTTCTCATTCATTCTCCAATTCTGACTCCTTGCTTTTCAAACTGGAAGCAGCTCACTTCCAATCTCAGATACCCACACAAGGGACTAGCCTCAGAGCAACCACAGGGAAGGGATAGCAGACACATGCTAAGATAAAGCCAAGTTCCCACCTACAGCAAAGCCAAAGGACAACATGACAAAGGACTCAGGAGGTAGCCAAGGAGATCAGAGAAGGTGTGGGGTTCCTGAGGAGGAACAGCCACTAGCCAATCACATGGGCCCTGCAAGGCCCTCCCACACGGGAGGGAAGAAACAAGGAAAGAGAGGTAACACTACAATCTCATACACTTCATCAGCATGCACTGAGCCCATGTCTACCTTCTATTCCATTACTCTGCCTACACATGTGAGGCAGACACCAAGCCCTGGCCAGGAGGCTAAGGCTGGGTTTGTCAGAAAAGCAGCCTTGCTAACTGCATTAGTTCCCATCTGTGTTCCCATCCCCAGGAAGTCAGTATGCATGTGGTACAAACACACAATGGAATACTATACACTCATAAAGAAGAACAAGGAAGCTCTTTCTCTAAGAAATAGGAAAGGCTTGAATAGGAAAGGGTTGCTTGTTTTCTCATCAAGAGCCTCTCCTACCGGCTGAGGGATTTCTAGCCTATATTTAAAGATACTGGCCTAAGCAGGGAAGAATTAATTTTACACAAGTCAGTACCATCACATACATAGTCTCCGCTGGATGCTGGGAATGTTGACAGGTCCCATTGGCAGATTTCTGGGCTTGGGAACACACAGGACTAACTGGACACAGCCACAGCATGACAGCCTGAAGTTCTCAGTCTTGCAAACCAGAATGGGACAGCTCTCTAGACATGCCCACACCCCTGAGTCTCCACTAAGGTCTCTCTTCTCTTCAGGTTCCTGAGCCCCCTTCTGCCATCTCCCAGACACACACACTGGGCCAGGCTTCAAGGGTGGATATGACCTTACCCCAGCACAGTAATCTCCACTGATGGTGACCCGCTGATACTCAGGCATAGCATAGGGTGCCAACCCAGGCTTAGAAGTAGCTCCAGGGACCAGAGGGGTTGCAGGAGACATGGCGGGACTGGCAGTTGGAGGACCTTTCCAGTCTTGTTGTGTTGGCATCTGCAGGGACAGAGACTGCGACCGGATCATCTTGAAACTCTTCTTTCTAAGAGCCAAGGGCAAGGGACAGGGGAGACATCAGCTGCTAACAGGGAGAAACTCAGGCGGCAGGAAATTCCACGGTCATCAATTGCTGGTGCTGGGTATCACTAAGAAGCCTCTGGTGGCCTGGGGAGATCGCTCAATGATAAAGTGCTTGTACTACAAGCACGAGGGCGTGGGTTGAGAACTCCAGCAATCACACAGAAAGTGGGCATCACTGAGGACATCGGTAACCCCAGCACAAGTGAACCCTAGGGTCTAACCTCTGGTTAGTCAATTTAGCTGAAACAGAGAACTTCGGGTTCAGTCAAGAGACTCTGTCTCAAAATATAAGATGGATCTAAATGGAGGAGGACAACCTCTAGCCTCCACACCTGCACCTGCACTCACACACATTTCCGGTTGCGTATGACTTCCTCTTCCCAGCCTTCCAGTCACTGCACTTGAGGTCATGCCTCACTGCTGTGGGTGGAGTCTGCGGGACCCACGGTGCATGGCACTAGGTCAACGTAGCAGGGCAGAGACAGACAGACCCAGACCACACTGCAGGGACTCCAGTATGTAAGGATGACACTGCATCAAAGAGGCACTCCCCAAGGTGTGGACAGCATGCTCTCTTCAAATAAGCCAGACTCTAAGCCCTGACAAATGAAGTCTCCGGAAAGGTGAGGACAGGGACACAAAGACACAACATTGTGATTTAGTTACAAATGTGGGCACAGGAAGCAGAAGGGATGAGAGTGATCAGTTTGTCAACCTCCTTGGTTAGGGCCCAGAGACAGAAGTGGCCTTATACAAAATCACACAGCAAGGGCTGCTTTCTCCACCCATTAGCCAGCTTCGCCTTCCCCAAGCCTGACGTTTGCCACCCTGGCAGCAGCTGGGGCTGGTACAGATCTGCATATATCTCTGCTTTAGGAGACAGACTGACAGGTACCAGTGTGAGGCCTGGACCCTGGACCTGTTGCTCTGGGACTGGAAGACAAATCCACAAGGCTGGTTTAAAAAGCTGCAAGTTCATGATTACTTGCCGGTCTGATTTGTGATGACATGGCTTCCTTTGTTAACAAAAATCCAAACTGTTTCAGCTGACGTCACTCCAAGTCCTGTGATCCCCAGGAAGGAAATTACTCAGCTCTGGGATAATGCCAGCAACAGCAGCTGGACTCACCCTCTAAGTAAGCCCCTGGTTAAATGCTTTCTTCTATGGGTTATCATTGTCATGATGTCTCTTCACCTCAATAGGAAGGTACCTAAGACTTCCCTGGTGATACTGGGTATAGGAATCAGTCCATCCCCAAGTTAGCCTCACACTTACCCAGGAGCAGCCAGCTTCTTGCTGGTACCATCCAGGTCTCCTCCATACCCAACCTTCCGGAACCCAGTTCACCTCGCCTGCTTGCCACAGGTCTGTCTCTCTGCCCTAAGGACCTGTGTTTCCACCTCCCTAAGACAAGGATGTTTGCACCTGAGAGATGAAGCTGGCCCCTTCTCAGGAGGTGCCTCTGTAGGGACTCGCATGGCTGACAAACCAGGCTGCTTCAGGAACCCTAACCAGAACCCCAAGAAACCCCAACCCTGGCCTGTTGTCTTTCATTTGTTGCTGAGCCAACATCCTGACACCCCAGGGTGGGCCAGCCAGTCAGTCTGTATTAGATTCACGTAAGCACAGAGGTCCCCCTGTAAAGCATCTTTTGGACATCTTGACTCTGCTTAGCTCATCCCATGAGACACCAGTTCCTGTCTCACACCGATGCCTGTCAATCACAGTTTTATCTTATGCCAACACCATTCCCTATGCCTGAGTCTAGCCTGGGGTCTCATCCAACCAAGGAGAAGCAATGGGTAACTTATCAGGTGAGCAGCAGGTAAGATAGGTAAAAATCAAACAAAAACAAAACATGCAGGCAAAAATCTGGAAGACTGCCTAAGTCAAGAGCTTCCCAAGCTTCTTCTCCTGTGAATGGCTCAATAGGAAAGAACAGGTCTGTCCCACAGAGGAAGCTGATGATACCCAGCTGGTATCCAGAGAACTCTCCTTGTTGCCTATTATTCACTGTGGCCCCAGCCAGACTGTCACACATGAATGGGGATGCAGCTCAGTTGAGAGAGTGCTTGCCTAGAATTCATCAAAGCCCCAGTCTGATCCCCAGTGTCACATAAATCAGACATGGTGACACACACACCTGTAATTGCAGCAACCAGAAGGGAGAGTCGAAAGGATCAGAACTCAAGGTCATTGTATGCCTGGGACAGCCTGGGCTACACAGGAGGCAAACTGTCATTCAAAACCATTCATAGGCTGAGAACGTGCACTTACAGGCCCAGGGGTAGGTTTAAAATGGCTGAGCCTCCTGCTCAGAGCTACCATCCTGGAGCAGCAGGGAACTGGAATCCCCATCTGCTAACCACTGAGCTGGCACCTGAAAGTAGGAATGCTGTTGTCTACTGCTGCATAACAAATTGGCACGGACTTGACGACTTGAACCCATGCCCATTTGTGACTCCCCAGTTTTGTAGGTGAGAAGGTCAGCTGGGATTGGCAGAGATCCATGCTCAGGCCACCCAAAGGCCAAAACAGACATCAACTGCACCGGGCTCACTAGAAAGAATTCATCTTTAAGATCAGTCATGCTGTTGTGACTGAGACTGAGAGTCTCATTTCTGGTGACTTGCCCAGAGGTCACTGCAGCCCCCACAGACAGCACTCTGATCCCTGAGGTGAGCCCTCTGTAAGGAAAACCCTGAGTGTTCTGTGTTCCCAGTCTTCCCGGCTGTGCTTAGCCTAGAAAAGCACTGTTTTAAAGCCTCTGTAATTAGATCTGGTCCACTGACAACCTCCATAGCTTAAGGTCAGACGATGCCTTTTCTGCAGGGTAGTTACAAGACAGCTTATATTCACAAAGTCTGGAAACCAGAGATCAATATCTTGGCAGAGAGACATTTAAAATTTTCTGTCTATGGGTGTGGAGAGATGGCCCAGGGGGCAAGCATGAAGACGTGAGTTCAGACCCCAGAACCCTCATATAGGGACCATGCACACACGCACACACTTACACACACACACAATGATTAATTCATTAGTTCTGCCCACAGCGGACCATAGGCTAGTACACTAGTATCCACACAGCATGTGTGTATGTAGGTTTGTGCACATATGCCATACCCACAGATGGCCCTCTTACCATCCAAGGTGGTATGTGTCACAATAATAAAAAGTCACACAGAAGTACTAAAAGTTTCAGCAGAGTTAGAGAACCAGGTGGTCTCTGGTGGGGAGACTTTAATATTATGCGCCCAGCCCACTCCTAAACGGCCTAGCCTCAATACCTCCAATGACAGAGCTCCCTACATTCCTGAGCAAGGCATAAATATTCAATTAGTCATTCAATAAACATTTACCAAACTCCTATTCCTGGCCAGGCCAGTGCAAGACACACAAACACTCAGAGCCAAACAAAGTTCGACCTGTTAGTGCTGATATAAAGCACTTCATCACCAGGAACTCAACCATCTGTCCACAGCACACCTGTCACGCCTTGTGCTAGCCTCTAGGGCACCAGGCTTAGCCAGCTCACTCTCGCACAGCTGGCCAGATCCTTCCTGGCAGAAATATCCAGTATGCCACTGTGAGGGCATCAATTCCATACCAAGCTTGAGGCCTGCGTTTGGGAGCAGCTTCATCAACCCTTAGATGGGTGAGCCTCATGGGCCATAGGGAGCTTCTTGCTGGCTAGGCTCTCAGACAATAAGGCAACCTGGTATATAATCTCCATGTGCCTGCCCAGGGTCCCTACCTGTGCTACACCCTTCCCTATCCCTATTCCTGCCCCTGCCTTTCATCATGTCCCCACTCCTACTCTGCCTTTCCCCCAAAGCATCCCTATAACATCAGATTCACATACTAAATGAAGTCTAGAGCTTTGCATGGTGCATCTGCCCAAGGCCAGTTAGCCAGGCAGGGGACACCAAAGCAAGCCTCTCACCAAGCTCTCAGAAATGTACAATGAAGCAAGGGCCACTCATGTCCCCACTGAGGGCCAGGCCCTGGGTATTGACAGGTAAATCAGAAATAACTCCAGGTTCCATGGGCACAGCAGAACCACAGAGATGGGCCTGGAAAGTTGGACAGACGTTTAACATGCAACATGGTCATGTCATGGAGTATTTTGGGATCCCAGAGGAGACATCTAATCCAGACTGGGCATGCAAACACTAGATCAACAGGGACAGATGGGGAGGGGGACTTTTAGAATGGCAGGCTTGCTAGGTCAATCCCTGTGGCACATTCATTCATTCCAAGGGTTCCTCCACCTTGAAATGAAAAGCAAAACTCATTAAGTCTTGTGGTGGTGACAGCCAGCAAAGCATGGTTAACTGTGCACTCAGCACATCACTGAGTGGGACAGATTCCTGACCTTCCACAGGCTCAGCTGCTCTGTGGCTTATCATGGTCATTGAACTCTTCCACGTGGACATGGGACCCCTGGTGTAAGGAG
The DNA here is from genome assembly GCF_004785775.1 of Grammomys surdaster. NCBI lineage: Eukaryota > Metazoa > Chordata > Mammalia > Rodentia > Muridae > Grammomys > Grammomys surdaster. Next base: position 3,902,690 of record NW_021604629.1, on the reverse strand, counting down.
GAGAGCCACTGAAGAGCTGGCACATGGTCTGCCTGATGCCAGAGATCCCAACCTGTGTGGTGAGGAGAAGACGGAACAGCTGGCAATGGGGCATGCAGTTTGCTCACCATCCTAATTGTCTACAGAGTGTGTGCTGGGAATAGAGGGTGGAGGCCCCTCACTCTATGGGTGTGGCCAGGTGACGGCAGCCTGACTAGAAGCATACAACTTTCCCACACCCAGAAATCCATCAGCCGCAGAGACTTGCGACTCCTCCTCTCTCTTCTGTCTAGGTCATTCTTTTTTTGCCATTTGTACTCCTTTTCCGGACTGACCAAAGACAGACCCTGTTTGTCTCAACAGTATTCTCCTGGCCTCACCACACTTGCTCCAGACCTTCCCAGGAGCTCTCTTTCTTCCCAAAAGACCCCAGTTGTCAGAGTAAAGCACTGTAGGACCCCGAAGGGCTGCCATGCCCTGGCTGAGACTTTCCATGTGCTGCTGTCTGACAAGTAACATTCTGCTGTTTTTCTAAGATCAAAACATCCTGATGTAGGCATGGTGCCCCAGGCAGGGAATTTACACTTGACAGTCCACTGCCCCCAAGTTGAGTTCCTGTTTGTGTTTTTCCCTCCCTGGCTTGGTGTATATATTGAACCTGCTCAGTAAAAGCTTTGGCATTCTCTCATAACGAATGACCCAAGTGTGTGTCTTCCTTTATTCCCCCATGCCTATGCCCGAGCTTGGTACCATGGCAACGCTTGGTGCTGTCAAAGCACATTCCTTATGGCCACTTATTTGTTTGTTTGTCTGTTTATTATTTATTTGTGATAAATATATAATGCATAGGGAATATGTAAATGCACGCTCATGTGTATGCACATGTGTGAGGTATGTATGCACACGTATGTACATGTATGCACATGTACGTACATGTGTGTGTAGAGGCCAGAGGTCAACATCAATTGTCCTCCTTAATAGATCTCCTCCTTAGTTTTTGGGACTGGGTCTCTCCCTGAACCTGGAGCTACCAATTCAGCTAGACTGGCTGGCCGGCAAAGGCAAGGATCCTCCTGCCTCCACCTCTGCAGAGCTGTGACTGTAGGTGCACACGATCGTGCCCAGCTTCGTTATGTGGGTGCTAAGGATCAAACCCAGGTCCTCATGCTTGCGTAGCAGGCACTTAAACGGGCACCATCTCCCCAGCCCCCTTCACTGCCTCTTACATTTGCAGTCTCTACTCATCATTATGAGAACAGATGAATTGGGGGCCTCCAGTAAAGCTTTGTCAGTAACTGTGAATCAATAAAGACGGGGGTTCTGCACTCTGATTTAGTAAACTTCATAAAACAAATAACTTAGTGGCACCTCAGCTCTGCTACACTCAATCCATAGCAAATACCCATTTATCAGTTTTACTCAAAACATTCTCAGGGAGGCAGCAGTTCTAAACAGCCAAATTCTTCCCCTAAGTCTGTCCCCTTTATATCCTGACTATTTAAAAATAATTGTACAAGACATTCTCCAGTGAAATCCCTAAATCCTGGGCTCTTAGTCAGAACACATGGGACATTTTTTGAAATTCTCCCTGGATAGGTCATCCACATGTTATCCAGTCACGCTCTTAAAGACATCATGTCCCTAGCTGTCTAGGCTTCAAATCCCCGTGTTTACTTTTCATAGCCATCGTCTCCTCCCTCAGTGCTGACCGCCCAACAAAACCAGGAGACAGGCTCTGGCCACCAAAATGAAATCCCTAATTTTCCTGTTCAAATCTGCCATAGTACTGAGAAGCAAGGTATACATGCTTATTAGAACACATCCTAAAATAAGGAGACAAAAGAGGTGGGGCTATACACAAAGGTCAAGGGCATCGGGTTTCTTCTGAGAATTATCACAAAGTTCAAAGCCTGGGCATAGTAGTACATATCTGTAATCCCAGGACTCAAAGGGCTGAGAGATAGGAGAGCCATGAGCCCAAGGCAGTGTGAGTGTGTGTGTGTGAGTGTGTATGTATGTGTGTGTGTGTATGTATGTGTATGTGTGTGTGTTTGTACATACACATACGCATACACATACACATACATATATATGGCTTATATATATATAATATTTATTCTCATATGTATCTTATATTACTATATTGCTTATGTACATATGTGTGTGTGTGTGTGTGTGTGTGTAGACACTCACACATAATTAAAGATAGTCTTTGTTGTGTATACCTGTAACCCCAGCAAGGAGAAGGCTGAAGTAGAAGTATTGTCATGAGTTTGAAGTCAGCCTGGGTTGCATAATTAGTACAGACCAGCGAGGGATAAAAAACAAAGCCCTGTCTCAAATAAACTCAATTAACTAGATTTAAATTTAAAACTAATAATATATTCTCAAACTGACCATGATATTGGTGACATATGAGTAAATACACTAAAACCCAGCGAACTGTACACATGCTGAGTGGATGGTTTGTATGGGGCATGAATGATCTCCATATAGCTGTAAAATAAAAAGGAGTGGGAAAGGCAGAAAGAGAGATGGGAGAGAGAGACGGAGCATGCACATGCGTTGCTCAGAAAATTTTCCATGTTGTCTCAAAGTTGGCTGAGTTCCAGCACACGGGGTTGTAGGAGGTGAACTCTGCTGGTGTCAGGGTCAGATAAGGTAAAGAATGAAACCAGGTCAGTGCTTCAGCTGATGCTGGGTCTGACCAAGCAGTCTTACACGTCTTAAACATGGTAAACTTTGGGGAAAAGTTTCCACGTGACAACAAAATCTCATGGATGGCTATATCAAAAACTCCCTCGAATCTCTACGGCAAAGCACCGTGACCTTCATCTTAGGAATGAGTTCTCCTGACTGATAAACAATGCTCAGGAATCTGGACCAGGGGATGGAAGAGTCTGTAATAAGCATACAGCTGGGTTCTATTATTAGAGAATGCCAAGTGCTTGGAACCTCTTTCATAAGGATGGGTTCTAGTCACTGAGCGACAAAGCTTGAAATCAGGGTCTAAGCGATGCTCAGGATTTGGGGGATTTAGGTGAAGCCTGGACCCACAGAGTAGCAAAAGATCACTAGGTTGTTAGATAGCATCCACTCCAGCCTTCTGGGTGAAAAGGCGTCAGTCATTTTCTGCATGTTTAACAATTCTAGTTTTTCTAATCGTTTCTGTAAGCTGTGCCTTCTGCTTACTAGGAAACTCATGTGAGCCTCAAAGAGGTCACAAGACCCTCTGGCAACTCCAGAGCACGCTAGTCTGAGCCTGCTTCCAAACTTCACTTTCATACATAGCTCATCCTCCCTCCTTCGGACCCTCATCCACCCACTTGCCGAGTCCTAGCAGAAACCTAGCTATTGTCAGAGGCAGAGGGCCCTCAGTGAATGGTCCTGCTGGTTACAGATCTGGCCCTGACCTACAAAATTAGCAGCCTTGAGTTGGTCCCCAGCTCTACTAGGGTAGAGTCTGAACCCTGCCCTGTTCCAAGAGCTGGCACTCTTGTATGACAGACTACCAGGTGGCAGGTGCTCATCTTCCCTGCTCACAGCTCAGCTTCTGGCTTGTGCCTCCATGCTAAATTTAAAAAGAGTTGTGGGTATTTTGTTTTGTCTAAAGAAGAGAAGGCAGGCATGGTGTCGTAAGAAGAGCCTTCTCCAAGCACCACGGCTATTCAGAACAGCCAGAGTATGAGGCAGGGGTGTGTCCCAAACTAGAAGCCCCATTTTGTATCACAGTTGGAAGCACAGACTGGGAATCCGGAGACCTGCTGTTGCTTTCAGGCTTGTGTCTCCAAGAGTCCTTGTCACCATTTACCTCAGAATACCAGGAGAGATCACTGGTGGACACGGATAAGGAGCTGGAAATGTTGGTATCTGAATGGCTACATAAAGGCATCTCTAGTGAGCAGTGAAGTAAAGAGACAATTCTCCTGTGAGCAAACTCAGCCCTAAGTGGCTCTGGGACATCTGACCGACAGTCAATGGGCCAGGTGTCTTTCAGAAATGAAGCCATGGCTGGCTTTCCTCCATATTTTACTCAGGAACAGCAACAGTTACATCTCAGGGAACAGCATCCAGTGTCACTTCAGAGGGTGAGACAATGTCCTGGTTAAAGTGTGGGATCACAGAACATGCCCCATCACTTACTGTGTCCTAATATAAGCTGACTCAAGTCCCAAGAGCTCTTCTTGCCTAGTCAGCCAAGTTGGGGCACCAAGAGCACCCACTCTGTGGTTAATATGAGGAGGAAGAAAGGAATGCAAACCAGGAAGCCAAGGACGTGCTCACCATCAGCATCCAACAGCATTGTGCTATTGCTGCGCATCTCAGCAGCAGGAAGCCAGGTGGCAACATTTACACGGTGCACTATGACCTAGACATGTCCTGAGCCTTTTACATATGCCGATTCCCTCATTCTTCAAAATGCCCCATGAAGACTGACCATTATCATTCCCACTTCAGATGAGGAAGAAGCTATGGCCCAGAGAGGTTTCTTATTTTGCCCAAAGTCACAGAGCATGCTAGTGAGTGGCAGAACCCAGATGTCCTGGATGAACCAGCAATGGGGAGGTGGGATACCTTTCCTCTGCCAACACCCATAGACCTCCAGTGTGGTTAAGGCCTAGGCTGGACCCTGGGAAGGCAGTGAGAGACAGATAGATACAAACTTCCCTAGACAGAAATCAGGGATTCAGGTGGATACAAACCAGGAAACTTCCACCTAGCATCAAGAGGCCAAATGTATTTCTGGGGCTTGTAGCCGACTCTCTAGAGATCGTGGAGTGCCATTTGGGTTAAGAGTAACAAAGCTTCCATTTTTCCCTGGGCCTGGGCTCTGATGGGAAAGTGCAGGCTCCCTCCACAGATGGCTATGGAAACTTGCCTCAGACGCTTATTATTCCTGGTAATACCAAATGCCAGGGGCTCCTGCTTTCATTATGAAGGCCCAGAGTGCCCTATTCACAGTACATAGAAGGCCCTGCAGAGCATTCAGCCCCTGAGGCCAGCCCTTGCTATGCCAGACAAGGGATGCCATAGTCTGCATCCTTTCACTCCCAGGATGAACACAGCACTAGGTCTGGGGCCACCTACCTCCAAACACAAGGATGGCACTCAGTGGCTAGTGATGGCCCTTCCTTCAGGGGCTCCAGGCCCATCTGAAGAAAGCAGAAACTGAGCTTACAGATGGCCAAGCTCTGCCCCTGCCTCTTTATACAAATACCAACTTCATCCATCAAGGAAATGCCAAAATCCTATCCTGCCAAGAAAAAAGGTAGGCGGGGCCTCTGGGTAAGGGATGTGGCTCAGTCTCAACTGGTAGAAGACTTGCCTCGAATGAATAAAACCCTGGTTCCCTCTAGTCCATGCCCTCTCCTCTCTTTTCCAAGGTACCAGTTGGCTTCTGAACTAGGTTGGGCCAATGGCAGAGACTGTGAGGACCCAGAAGGTCCAGGAAAAGTAAAGCTAGGGACAGAATCCTGCCCTTCATCTCAGTCCCGGAAGCAGCCAGGTGACCCTAGTCACACCATATCATTCTATTGTCTGTGTCACCTAGAGGTGGCAACTGTCCCTACTTCCTGACATCTCTGGGAAACCTCTCCTCTGTCTCCTCCACTCTCTGTGAGCTATGTCACCAACTCCTCACATGAAAATCCGAGATCCAGTACTTGGGTCACTTCTATTTCCTAGTTAGACCCAGACTGGCCCAGTCCTTATCATAACTTGTCATTCCTTGATCAATTTGTACAGTTACTTAATTCTTGTCCCCACCCAGTGTAAGCTCCATGGAGTGGGAACTTTATCTATCGTATACATCGTGAGAGCTTCAGTCCCAGGGCAGAGCTCAGCAAACAGTAAGACATGTCAACAAAACAATGAAACCAAGTAAACCTGGTGCTGTACCTAAATCCTCAAATTCCTGAAGAGGGACATGCTCTGCGGGCTGGTGTGTGTTGGCCACCGCAGCAGCAGGGCAGTCTGGGAGACAGTACAGTCGGTAAAGTGCCTACTGCACAATCGGGAAGTCCTGACCTCTGTCCCCAGGACCCACGAAAACAGTTGGGCTTGATATTGTGTTTATAATCCCAGTACCTGGGAGGCAGAGACAGGCAGGTTCCTGGAGGTCACTGGTCAGCCAGACTAACTTAATCAGAGAGCCCCAGGTCCCAGTAAGGGACCCCCAAAAATGAGGTGGGGCTGGAGAGATGGTCTGGCAGTTAAAAATCTTGCATTACTCTTCCAAAGACCTTGGCTCAAGCAGTTCACAACCACCTGTATCTCCAGATCCAAGGAAGCCAATGCCTTCTTCTGGTCTTCTCAACATAGTACACACACACACACACACACACAC
>NW_021604629.1:3885840-3896265 GCF_004785775.1 Grammomys surdaster | reverse complement strand
GAGAGAGAGAGAGAGAGAGAGAGAGAAGAGAGAGACAGGGGAGAGAGGGGGGAGGGAGGGAGGGAGGGAGGGAAACAGACAGACAGACAGACAGACAGACAGACAGACAGACAGAATATAAATGTTGGGGCTGAAGAAATGGTTCAGCAGTTCAAAGTGCATACTGCTCTTCCAAAGGACCCAAGCCCCCTTCAAGAGGCTCCCAGCTGCCAGGGAATCAGTCAGGGTCCTTGAGCATCTGTGCTCATACATGTACATACCTACACATAGACACACATGCCTACACTTAATTTAAAATGAAAGTAAAATAAATACTTCAAAACAAAGTAGACAGCTTCTGAGGACCAACACCCGGCTTTACTTTTGGTCTTCTCATTTAGGTACACACACATGCATGTGCACCGCCCCACACACATGCATGTGCACCTACACACACACATGCTTACATGCACATGGATGTGCACACACACAAACAGCAGAACCCTGGCTTTTGATCTTTTCAAGCAGGCAAAGGCAGCAAGGTATCCTTCAGTAAATACCTATGAGCTAAGTGCCCTTGGTTAAAACAAGCACGGAAGACTCGGGACTGTGTCAGCTCCCTCAGGTCCCAACGCAGGTCTCACAACTCTACACACACGAAAGCTGGTCATGGGAACAAACCTTTTTGCTGTCTCCACAGACTTCTGTTCCGCCAGCTCCTTCTGTAGCTCCCTCTCCTTGGCTTCCTTCTGTCCGATGGGACAGTCTTCGGGGACAGTAAACAGGGACATGACATCTTTGCTGTCCTCTTCTCGGAGCACCTTAGCAAACACCTTCTCTGCCAGTAGTCGGACTTGCTCGTCCAAATCGGACATGTTCAACTTGGGGAATTGGCGAGGCATCTCGGCTGACAGAGAAAGAACAAATGTGAGCCTTCCTGGTTTGTGGATGTCCTGAGTCCCCAGGGTAAGGAACAAAAGGCCCATGACCTGAGGCCTGGTCCTTGGTCAGCTGTGGATGTGGTGATGGATTCCCAGAGCAAGCCCAGCAGAGCAGATTTCACAATTAGCTTAAGTAACTGGGTGTGAAGCGCACAGGCGGCTCACATTTCATAAGCAGCAAATGCTCAGAAGTCAAAGAATGAACTGATCATCGAGGCTCTTCCGTTTCTTCAACCTGGGGGGATGGGTGGCCTCAACCTCCTAACTTAAAAATCGAGATGGTCAGGAGAGGGCTCAGTACAACCCTTCTCCAAACTTCTGAGAGGCCAATAGCACACCCCTCCCCCACCCATCCCCTAGTTCTTCATGCTCCTCCAAGAGGGTAGGTCCACCTCAGAGCTAACTGTGAGCTTTGGCCCAACAAGAGAACAGCAGAGCCTTGGGAAATCCAGGAGCATCCCTCATGCAAGAAATGAGACTTTGTGCTGAAAAGCAGAACTCAGAAACCACAATCCTAAGGTCCCTCCCACCCTTCCAGAACTATCTAAAAGGACACAGCATATACATTAAGAACTTTGAACAGTAACAATCTTAGCTGAAAACACGTGTTCTTTATAAAGTTCTCTCGATCCTTCTCTCTTTACATGGAAGGTTCTAGTCACCCACTGGCCCCCTCCCTCCCTTCCTCCTCCCCGTTCTGATCACAGGTACTGAGTGAATACACCTTGTCCACAGTCCGATGCCTTCCGCAGGAGTGAGGCAAGGCTGGGGCAAGGCTGGGGTGGGGTGGGGTAAGGTGGGAGTGGGGATCCTGCTCCCCCCCACCTAGTTCCAGTTCCTTAAAGGCTGTTTCAAGAGACAGTGGTTTTGTTGGCCGGGGTAGATGAAGGTAGGATGGGCCTTGCTGCTGTCGTCAAGGACAGACAGCAATTACAGGAGCAGGGCATTAGGCCATCTTGGATCAGTCACTCTTAGGCCTCAAAATTTTCTCATCCGTGAGATCAAAGGACAGTGTAAATGGTCTCTAAGGCCCTCTTATTGTAAGTGGCATAATTCTAGGTGGTAGAGAAGTTTCCTGTGCCGGAGGTTCAGAGTACAGGCTTCTCTGTAGTGTGTGGGGCTAATTCATGACACACACAGGAAGGGGAAAACCAGGTTGGTAATGGGTAGTCAGGGCTATGGTCTGTGGTCTTGACTCTGAAACCAATTCTCTCCCTCCCCCACACCCCAGGAATGTGCTTTTCCTGGGCTTCTCACTTGAAGGAAGTCAAGAGGGAAAGGATGAGAAAAGACCACCTCAGCATCCAACCAAGTGAGTCCAGGGAGCAGAGAGGAAGGGAGAGCACTCAGCCAGGAACAAGCAGAAGCCTCATCCCCACAGGGAGGGAGAGGAGCAAAGCTGGCTGTGTGGGAAGCTGGGCGCTGTCAGTACAGAGGCTCAGGAGAAAGGTGACAGGAGAGCGGGCCAGGATGGTACAGAGAACCAGACTCTGAAGGTAAATGGGAACAGATCGGGACCCTGTCCCCAATTCTCAGTCCACTGGTCCAGTGTCATCATTTCTCAGTAAACAGAGACAGACCAGGGAAAGAGCAGTGGATACAGGACTGTCGGGCCAAGCAAGCCTTCCTTAAATCACTAAGAGAATAATATGAACCACGGAACCATTGTGGAGATATTTATCTGCATTGTTTATACAAAGACCTTTTAAATGTCAAAATAGACACACACTTGAGAAAGACTGCTAAGAAGCAAACAGTAGGGGGATGGTGCAGCCATAGTTTTAAAATCATGTGAAATAATAGATAACAAAGAATTAATACATACTGGGTGGTAGTGGCACATGTCTTTAATTCTAGTGCTTGGGAGGCAGAGACAGGCAGATGTCTGTGAGTTCGAGGCCAGCTTGGTCTACAGAGAGAGTTCTAGGACAGCCAGGGCTACACACAGGAAAACCCTGTCTTGAAAAAACAAACAAACAAATGAGCACAGAATTAACATACAAAGTTGTGGTGTGCTTTGATTACACTGATATAAAAAAGCATCCCCTATGATCACAGCCATGGGAATGGTACATACTCAAAATGACCACGTGGTAGGGATAGCTGTTTTGATTTGTGTTGCTTTGGTTTTGGTTTTGTTTAAGACAGAATCTTGCTATGTAGCCCAAACTAACCTGATATTCATTCTAGTTCAAGCTGACCTTAAATTCACAGCAACCCTCCTGCCTCAGCTTCCTGAGTTCTGAAATTATAGTATATAAGCTGCTACACCCACGTGGGATATCATATTTTAATAATTAATGCTACTCTAATTTCATTTTCTATTTTCATTTTGGTTTGTGAGACCTTTGAGACAGGGTCTTACTGTGTAGCCTTGGCTGGCCTGGAGCTCACTCTGTAGACCAGGCTGATTCACTCACAGAGATCTGCCTGCCTCTGCCTCCTGAGTGCTGGATCAAAAATGTGTACCACCATGCCTGGCTAATTTCATTTTTAAAATACTAAAATATTAGATATAAAATGGGTGGGCTTAAAACATAATGAGAAGAAATTAAGCCAAATTTTTCCTCTAGGGTTTGACTGTTGGACCTTCTCCTGCCTAACCCCCAAAAAAAGATCCCTGCTCAGAGGGACCCTTTCTGCCTAACTCCTATTCTGCATAGAAGCCACCCCCTCCACCCAACACTTGCATATATCCTGAGCCAGACACACGACTCTGGATGCCCTCAGGAAGGGGCATTTGGGGCAGCCCTTAGTCTGAGGCTTCTTACCCCACAGCCCACTGTCTCTGTCCCTGAAGCACGGCTTTCTTACCCTTCATAGTTCATCTTCTCTACACGCCATCCTCCCCCTTTTCCTTAGCTTGAGCCTGCCTTCCTCAGACTGGGCCCCATGAGAAGTTGATGCATGCTCCTGGTTAAGCAGAGACTGAGAGAAATGATGGAGACACGGCATCCCCCCCCCCCCAGGCTCATGAAAGACTCCAGGATCACAGAATAGTGCTCCCCAGTAAGGCCCTTTCCTTTTCTTCTTTTAAATTTTTATCAGTGTAAATTCATTATATGAAATAATAGGTTTTATTTTGTCATTTTCATACATGTGCAGGATGTACTTTGGACATTTTTCACACACACACACACACACACACACTGTCTCTTCTCTCCTACCTCCACCCACTGTTTTCTTTTCAAAACTTTCAAGAATCAGCTAAAGATTATACAATGAGTTTTCCACCCAATTGGTGAGGTCTTTCCAGGATTTCATGTGGTCCCAGTCCTGCAAATGGACCCTGGGCCTCCCAGTGCACCTCTGCTGCCTTCTGACCATCCTACACAGACACTCTTTCATCCCTCCCCTCTCAAGACATTGGCACCTGCCAGGCCAGTCTTGCCCGGGAAAGCCTGCTCTGTTGATGCCAAGCAGAGTTCAGCTCCAGCTGCCCCATCATGCCTGGCTTTCAACCATTTGCCAACTGAAGCCAACAGACTTGTAAGGCTTAACTGTGAACTGGCCAGCATCAGTCAGCTAACGATAACAGCTTATCTTGTTACACACAACACCCTCTAGTGAGCGTGAACAAATTGTTATAGAGTTAGAAAGAGCTAAAATGCCACCAATTTCGACAAACAACTTTGCACAGCGCTACAGCTCCTCCAGAAAGGAAGCCCAACACCACTAACAACCTGCCTTACACTAACAAACTGTTTCCCTTCTCCTGCCAGAACCGCGATACAGAACCCATGGCACAGACCTGAGCCCGGTGTCTCCATAAATGATCCTGAGGATGCCACACAGACGTGCTGCCCGCGAGCTGAGTCAGAGCAAGAGCAGCTAGCTGAGTCCTCCCTGATGTGGCTGGGGTGGGAGGTCTCTGCTTTGCATATCTGTGAGCAGGAAAAGTCTGGCCTGGAAATTCTCCTGCGAATACGAAATGCAAGTGGAAAATTTCCAAAATGCCCTAAAGGCCTCAGGTACTGCCAGTTATCCAAGGCAAAATGGATGTAGGATCCTGAACACCACGTCCTGGCCCCGCTCCCAGCCTTCACCAGAAGAAATGAAAGCAGCCAGCACCGCTGCCCTTCTGGGCAACCACACAAGATAAGCTGCCCTTCCTCCAACACCCAGGCTCCTCTGAAAGCTGAGGAGGGACGGTGATAGCATCAGTTTGGCTGCTTCTGGTATGAACCCCACTTTAGGATTGATGAGACCATAAGTCTCACCTCATCAAGGGGATTCGTCTACCGTAGGGACTGCTCTGCACCCTCTCAGAAGCCCCCTCATGCAAAACAGCCCTCCTGAAGGTTCCCCACAGGTCAACAAGTAACCTGGAGCCCAACACTACCTCCTCCTTCCCCTCCCCCCCCCAAAAAAGAGGAAAGGGCTTTGAAGTGCTTCCTCCTTGTCTAGGAAGGAACAGAACCCAGAATAAGGGGTGGCCTCAGCATAGAAGCAGGCAGCCCAAGGGCAGGCAGCTGAGATGAAAAGTCTTTCCCTACTCTCCCTTTCTTCCCTAAAAGAAGCGTGATGGTGCACTATCCATCACTCAGAGGCAGAGACAAGTGAATCTCTGAGTTTGAGGCCAGCCTGGTCTACAGAGCGAGTTCCAGAACAGCTTGGGCTACACAGAAAAACCCTGACTCAAAAAAAAAAAAAGAAGAAGAAGATGAAGACGAAGAAAAGGTTCATACACACATACTTACTTGAGTGCACACGAATGTACAGATATCACACTCATAGACAGGACAGACGCACCCCATACCTGGCCCACCCAAGCTCACCTCTGCCCTCTCCTTCTTGTCACTACTCACAGTAACTTCCCAAAGTGCGTACTGGATTCTATCCCTGTGCTTTCTGAAGTGGCCGCAGTGACAACACAGACACAAAGCTCAGCCCCTTAGAATGGGGAGATCTTGGGGAGACACGCAGCCTTCCAGGGACTTCAACAAACTGCGTAGCTCTAGGAAATTCCCCTGAGTGAGATGGCTATTTCTATGGTGCTGTTGAAATCCTGAGGAAAGGAGTCCAGAAAGGACAGGTCAGTTGTTTACCAGGAGGCTAGCTGTAGCCCTGGCTTGAACCTGAGTCACCTCCTCGTGCCTAATCGAGAGGCTGTGCCTTGCTGTGCCCACACTGTTACTCCTGTGAGCCCAGAGCAGGATTACAGGGCTGACATGTGACCCACTGCTGGGCTTCAGCAACCCCGAGATTACAGTCCACCTGTCCACACAACTGTCTCATAAACAGTACAGTCAGCAAGCTACACACAACCTGGAAGGAGGGCAATGTTTATTCATTAAATAATTCAAAATGCTTACCACATGGGAGAAGGGGAAGCCAAGCCCTTAAAACTGTTCTGTCAAGGGGCTGAAGAGATGGCTCAGTGGATAAGAATATTCTTGTTCTTCCAGAGGACCTGAGTTCACCCCCAGTATGTATATTAAGTAACCACTTATAACTCTGACACCCTTTCTGGCCTTTGGAGACACACACACAAATGTGTTCTGTCAAAAGACAAGTAGAACAAATCATTCTTGCTCCTGGCATTTAGGAAGGGAATGGTATGTGGGGGAAGTGATCAGAGCATCTTGGACCATGGTTCTAAGTCCAACACATTCAGGTAATTTTGTTCTCCAACTTTAATAGAATTCTAGACAGCCTTGGTCTAAACAAAGTTCAGTCTGTAGACTCTAAAAGGGAAGATCTGAAAACACTGTTTTCTCTTATAGGGATTTCCACACAGTTTCTACTAGCATAGTCATGTGAGACGTCCTGCAGTAAAGAAAGCTACTTAGCACACTTCACTGGCAATCCCATCATGGGAAAAAACACCTATTAATATCCCATGGCATCAGAGCTGGGAAACGCCTTCCATTCAGTCTGCAGTTTCCACTCTAGAGAAAGCTGCCATCCTGAGGACAAGCTAAAGGTGTGAGGCCAACTCCACCAGGTCTAGACAGAGCATCGAGGCAGCTCTGCTCTGATGACAAGGGAGGAACAATGGGTGAGGGTCCTGTAGAACTAAATGAACAGGGACAGCTCTGTCTCAGGAGGACCAGTGATGCTGAGAACCTCACAGTTTACCTTGAGACTGGCATAGTGCTGTTTCCTGTGGCCTGCATGCCTCACTGGACTGATTAGTTCTCATCTCATGCTTAAAGCCTCAGTTCTATGTGCGTGTGTGTGTGTGTGGGGGGACTATTGTGTGTGTGTGTGTTTTGTAAAAGTGTGCATGTGCGCTCACTTGAACATGTGGAGGCCAGAGGTTGATGTAGTTCCCCCAGTTGCTCTCCACCTTATCTTTCTAAGACAAGGTCTCTTTCCTAAGCTAGTCACTGTTCAGCTAGTCTGGCCAGGAGGCCCCAGGATCAGCCTGTCTTGCCACCTAGTGCTGGGGTTCCTGGTGAACACTGACACACCTACTTCCTATGTGAGTTCTAGGACTCTGAACTCAGGTCTTCAACCTTGAGCAGCAAGCACTTTATCCACTGAGCCATCTCCCCAGCTTCCTCACGTCCTTCCCGACCCCTCCTGAGTGGATTTCAGGATGACCTATGATAACAAGACCTGAGGCCTGCATCTCCTACCCTAGAGACCAGGGCATGTTCATTTTTTATCACTTAATTGTCCCTGCGTGGCATCAAAAGCTGGAATCAAATTATGTCTCATCATGAAACACACCACTCTGCTCTCTCAAGGCAAGACACAGGCTTGCCCAAAGGGCCCTGTTTCCTTCTCGTTTCTGAGATGTGACTGACAACAGTTAGGCACCTGGTAAATACCACTTCCACACACATCACCTACCTCATTTATGATTACATCCCAGTGCTAAATACTCAGTCCACACGTACACACACACACACACACACACACACACACACACGACATATTTGTTTACATATATGTTTACATAAGACAACAGAGGAGTGAATGGTCTAAGTAGAGGCCACCTCACTGTGGCGACCTCAAGGGTCAGCCGTGTGTATGGTTAAGCACATAGAATCAAGCCAGATTACCTGGCTTTGAATCCTGTTCCACCACTTGTTTATATGGCCTTGGGCAGATGATGAAACTTTCCGTGGCTTTTTATTCCCTATAAAAGAAGAGTAATGGAAATAGCAATGCCATGAGATGCCAAGATTAGTCAGGCAGCACATGGGAGTTGTTTAGACCCATCCCTGCTCAGCAGATGCCCTTTGTAGGTATTACTGTCAGCATCACTATTTTCTTCATCATCCTGACATCAGATACAAGAGAGTCTGGCAGGGAAAACGAATATGAAGTTTCATCCAGACACTGACTCCTTTTATTTGACACTTATCAAACACTATGGTGAGCTGGTACTCTCTCAAGTTCCTACGTGGTACAGGGAATCAGAAGCCATATTTAAATGTGAAGCCAGATCAGGAGAGGAAGAGTCAGCTCTGTCACTGCTACTTCTTAGTGACTGTGTACATCCTAACTTGTGTGACTTGTGGACTCCAGCCACCAATCAGTGTGTACCCTCATCAGCTCCTCATACTGTGTATTAAAAGACAGGACCATTGTCTCTTCTCCTAGAACTGCGGTCAGGACATGGAGGAAATAGATTAATATACTAGGCAGCAGAAACAGGCCACTGAACTGCTTTGTGAGAGAAAAGTATATTCCAACTTAATTCTAAGCCTACATTTCACCTACCCAAGATACTGCCAAGATCTGGGATTGACTCAGAGGCCATCTGAAGAGGGACTCGACGAGAATAAGAACAGAAAAAGCAAACTTTTCATCTCAAAGAACTCGATACTCGTGAGAGCCACTTGTATCTGGGATTTCAGGTCTGAGGCTTGGCTAAGGATGGATAGGCCTAAAATGTCAGAGTCTCACACCAACCCACCTAGAGAGGACCGGGTATTACCAGCCTCTTCGGAGCAAGCCAAGTCCCTCCAAGTTGCAACCTGGACAGGCCGACTCCCCCAATCTGCAGTCAACACTTCCCCGGAGGTGGAGGTGATGATGGAGTTGGAGCGGACAGAGACTCTGCCTGGCTCAGTGGCTTCACTGACTCTTTATATCTAGGGGAAACCAGTCTTCTTAAATGGTCCCTGCTCAGCCCACAATTGCTCAGGACCATGCTGGGCCTACTGCTGTCAGCTTTACTCCAGTAACTTCGCTTATTTCTCACCAAGAAGCTTCCAGCCACATACAGTTTGGAGACACTCCCCTTAGAAAACATCTACTAAGGGGCCTCTCAATCTTACATCATAGGCTTCTGCCAGCCTAGACCAGCCATTAGCAGATCTGCTCTTAAAGCAGCTGCAGGAAGTTCAAGGGCGGAACCGACCTACACTAGAGCCCAAGGCTGTACTCCTCCCAGTGACTTGTCCAGTGACAGCGGAGGTAAGAAAGGGGGTCTCAAACGAACTCGGCACTCGGCATCCCGTCCATACCTCTGCCTCCACCTAGAAGTTCACCCCAGCCCAACACATCCAGCGAGGCTCGGGCACCTAGAAACTTGTCCAGGAGCTCAAAAGCCAGCATGCCCACGTTCCTTTAATTTCCCTAAATCTCGAGAATCTCCTCTAAGCCAGGAACCAGAGATGCTGCAGGCTCACCGGAGGCCTCTGGAGCCCAGGCCACCTCTGGGTAGGGAAAGGCAGCATAGTACAGGGGGAACAAGCTCTGTGGGTGGTAGCTGCGGGGGTTCGGGTCTCTGAGCACAGAGGGGACTGGACACAGAGCGCCGGCCCAAGGTCAGCGGCGCAGCATCGCGCGCACTCACCGGGTTCGGAGGGCAGGGCCATGGGGGGCGGCTGCCGGGCTGGAGCGCAGGTGCGGCGCCAGGCAGGGCGCACAGGGCAGCGGCAGCAGCACGCTGACGCCTGCGCGGCCCGGTACGCGGAGCTGGACCCGACCAGGCCGCGCTCGCAGCCCGTGCCCGCCCCGCAGGAGCCCGCGGTTTGTGGAGACCGAGCTGAGCGCGGTGCGGCTGGGCCGGGTGACCGGGCAGAGAGCCTGCGCAGCGGGATCGCGCACTACCTGGAGGACCCGCAGCCACCCGAGGCGCTGGGCCGCGCTGCCAGCAGGAAAGCTAAGCACCCGGGCGCGGTGGCCTCCCTGTCCTCGGCCGGAAGCGAGCCTGGCTCCACCCGGGCTCCGCGGGGCAGCGACACAGTCAGGGGTCAGATGCCGGCAGGGATACCCGCTCTGAGCCTCCCTACTACCAACCTAGCTTTAACGCCGCCGCGCCCCAAGGTGTTTGCCCACCTCCTCCTGCCCTCCCCACCAGGACTTTCCCCAAAAGGCGATTCTAGAGGCTTGATCCCCTCCAGGACACTTACTCTTGGTAGCTAAGCCGGCCAGCAAGCGTTGGTTTTCTCCAGGTGTTGGACGGGTCCCTTGAATCACCTTCCCGCCCCTCCCAACACACACGGGCGCGTGCGTGTACACACACACCACCACACCACACCACACCACACCACACCACACCACACCACACCACACCACACCACACCACACCACACCACAC
>NW_021604629.1:3876093-3885830 GCF_004785775.1 Grammomys surdaster | reverse complement strand
ACCACACCACACCACACCACACCACACCACACCACACCACACCACACTCCCGTGTTCCCCGGCCTGCTGCGTTCTGGTTTCTATGCCAGCCCCTCAAAGTCCTGAACGACCTCTGAGTTGCCAAGGCCAGCAGGAGCTTTCTGTGCACCCTTGCTCACCTCTTCCCAGCACTGCAGCCTGCTGACCACGCCTTCCTTCCTGGAACACAGATCCCAAAGTTAGCACCGGGGGCCTGCCGCTGCTGGTTTCCACAGACTTGGGTGACCGGTTTCTTAGCCTCCATGGCCTGGTTTTCCATTATGCTGCTCCTGCTGCCAGAAGTCTCGGGATGCCAGTTCCCTGGATCATTTCTGGAGCTAACTCAGAGAACCAGGCCCATCCAGGTGGTTTTAATAGCCTCCTGCCTGTTGATAGCTATTAAACTCCGTCTTAGGCCCAGAATACTCTAGAGCAGCAGGTGCGTCTCAACCAGAGATTCCTAGGCCCAACTCCTAATTGCCTGCCTGTGTTTTTCAGTCTTGATCAGTGACCTCAGCCAAGCACCCCCACTTTAAGTCACGCCGGGGAGCCACCTTTGACTTGTGCCTCTTTCACTCACGGAGTTACTGCTACGACGTGCCTTCACTCACTCCACAGCTGTCTCGCTTAAGCACCAAATTTTATTCTTTCTACTTCATAGTCTGATGCTTGCAATTTACATATTTATAAATGATACACACACGACTGCTAGTATGCATTACATAGCACACTTAAGATGTCAAAGATGTGATAAAGGTGAACCAATAATTAAAAAAATAATAAAATAAGACAGGATCTCACTATTCAGCCTTGGCTGACCTGGAATTTGCTATATAGCCCTTCCTTCTGCCTCCGGAGTGCTGGGATTAAACGCATATGCCATCAACCCAGAAAATTATTTTCTTTTGAATAAACAGTATGCTGCATCTTTTTCTTTTTGCTTTAAAGTTGTCCATGATCTACTTGGTGAAAGAATTGTGATTAAACTAGTTTGCTAGGCCAGGCTTGGTGGTGCATGCCTTTGATCCCAGCACTCAGGAGGCAGAAGCATGCCGCTATCTTTGAGTTTGAGACCAGCCTGGTCTACAAAGCAAGTCCAGGACAGGCGGCGCTCTGTTACACAGAAAAACCCTGTCTCAGAAACAAACAAACAAACAAACAAACAAAACAACCCAAAAAGCTAGCTAGTTTGCTGAACTTTAATTTTTTAGATTTATTTATGTGTATAAATGTATTGCTTCCATGTATGTCTGTGCATACCTGTGTGTCTGGTGCATGAGGAGGTCAAAAGAAGGCATTGAATCCCCTAAGACTGGAGTTAATGGGTGTTATAAGCCACCACGTAGGTGCTGGGAATAGAACTTGGATCTTCTGCAGGAACAAGTGATCTCGACTGCTAAGCCATCTCTCCAGGACCCTAGGTGTTGTTATTTGTTTCCTAGGAAGATAGATACACAAAGATAAACAGAACTCTGTCTTTGCACTTATTAAATTATAATTCTGCCCAAATAGTACCTCCCAATTTTGTAAATGTGAAGGACCATAGGAAAACAATTTGTCCATGAAATCAATGTTCTGATGAGTATTTCACCAACTATTCTTGCAATTATTTTTAATATATAGGATATTTTAAAATTGAGATAGTGAATCTCTAAGATTATAAAAAGTATGCTTTTGGTATCCCTGGTCTAGACCGTCACCTGAAGCCATGTTGACATCTGAGAGCTGTGCAGAGGCCCTGCCCCTCATCAGATGCAGCTACTGGAAGAGCTGGCACCACCCCTCGCCTGGGCAAAAAGGAGAGCTAGCCCTGGTGGACTGACCAACTCAGCTTCCATCCAGGCCCAGATACAGGACTTTGAGTTGGCTCACCCCAACATCTCCCCATCTATGAACTGCTGGAACATGTGAAGGGGCCAGTCCTGCAGATCCAAAGCTGCAGGATCTCCATGACACAGGGCCTCAACATAATATCCAAGAGGAGTCCAGGTAAGGATCCAGTAATTAATAGTGTAGCAGAAGCCAGAGACCTTGAACCAGACCAATGACTCATTCATTGCAAAGCAAGTAAGGGTGTGTGGGCAAAGGGTATAGTGTGGTACCCACTGTGATCCATCACAGCATCCACAGCAAGATGTTTTCGTTTTGTTTGGTTTGGTTTGTATTCTTTGTCGGGAGAGTGCAAGGGCAGAGGGCAGATATGGAGGAACAGGAAAATGAGTGGGATTGGGGTGCATGATGTGAAATCCACAAAGAATCAATAAAAAGTGTATGCTTTTTTTTTAAAGTATGCTTTCAGGGCACACTTTCAGCAAGCTCCAGCTTCAGTGATGACTATGTCTCAAAAATGAAGGTAGGAGGAATTGAGGAAGACACCAGACAATCTCTGGCTTTGACACATATGTGCAGATTGTGGCAAAGGGGGAAAGTTGACACATTTCATTTTGCCATTGAACTTACATAACAGGAACAGTCCAAATGCCACTTCCTATAGAAATTCCTGGCATATGATTCATTTATTATAATATCTCCTTTAGAAAAATATCCCATTTACTTGAAAGACATTTTGTGTGTGTGTGTGTGTGTGTGGTGTGCGTGCATGTGTGTCTATTCCTTCTACATAACACACTTGTAACAGTCATCATCCACAGACGTCAACAAATTTAAGCTATTTCCCCCTTTGTGTTAACAAGAGACATCTCTAAATCCCATAGCTATCAAGTTCTTGGCCCTGAGATGGCCAGTGAGCTTCAGATCACTAGCCAAGATTTCCTGTGTCCCCCAACACTTCATTATAAAGTGCTGTACAGCTCCCACTATGTTTTAAGGATGTTTCTTAATCATGTCACTGACATGCTGTGTCATTGTTCATGTTCTCTCTTCCACTTCATTGTGGCAGCTTGTCCAGTGAGTGAGTGACAGATCCCAGGCAGCACTCTTCAGCTTTACAATTCAGGCAGGATCAACAGCACACTGATGGTCTTCACCATGGGCTAAGTTGTCCATTGTTGTGAATGCATCCTAATTTTAGTAGACAGAATTTTACAAATGTTATCATCAGGAAGCTTGGCATCTTCTGGGCAATCAGATTCTCTCAGCAACTGTAGACTGCCCTGGATCTTGCCCAAGAATGGCCCTTCCAACAGCAAGACATGGAAGGAACAGGGCTCAGGGTTCCTTAACTCTCATGGCTGACCTATTTCCCATGGTAGATTCATGGAATGGAGGTGTCACTCCTTTTAGTTGTGTGCCCATGGATGACCCTACCAGGCTCCAATGGATAATGCAGATGCCCTTGTAAACTAAGTGCAGCACAAGACGAAATCAAGTCATGAATTGGAAAATGGATCAGCGAGGAGTAAGATTGGGGAGGGTATAGGGATGGGAGTTAACAGGGAAAAAAGAAGCATGGTGTACTCTTTAGTTTTTGTCAACCTGACAGAAACCTAGAAAGAGGGACAAGATTGGCCTGGAAACATGTCTATGGGGCATTTTCTTAATTAATGGTTGATGGGAGAGCCTTACCCACTGTGGGTGGTAACACCCCTGGACTGGTGATCTGGATGCTCTAAGAAGCCAGGCTGAGCAACTCATAAGAAGCAATCCTATAAGCAAAATTCCTCATAGCCTGTACATCAGCTTCTGCCTCCAAGTTTCTGCCTTGAGTTCCTGCCCTGACTTGTCTGGATGATGAACTACAAGCTGTACACTCTTTCCTACAAAAGTTGCTTTTGGACCGGGTATTTTATCATTAGCAGCAGAAAGCCTAACTAAAACATATGGCAAAAACAAAATGAAATATGTTAGCAACTTATACCTGAGCCTATACCCAGTCTGCATAACACATCATGTATTCTGAATTTCTTTGAGTTTTCCCCGGTGTTTTCCATGTGTGTTTCAATATAATGCCCTTTATATGCAACTGTCTTTTCTCTGGGCCAATGCAGTTACTTTAGCCAGGGCAGAGTGGCTGTTTTCTCTAACGAAGTCACCAGACATTTTGCCTTTTATTCTTAAATAAGAGTCTCAAAGAAGATTCCCATGGCGGAGGACAGGGCTCCATGATAATGTGTCTAGTATATACAAGGCCTGAATTCTGGGGACTGGGAAAGTAGGGGGAGAGGGATAAGCACAGGCATCTCCTAGGAACTTGTTAGCTCTGTCGTTTTATGTTACTTTGCAGGCCTTTGCAGGGGTCTTTTCAAACCACCCACTCTTTTATGAGAACAGCTTCAGCAGAATCAGATCATATAACCCATCTATCCACTGCCTGGGAAAGTCATTTGGAAGACCCCCTTCTATACTTACAAGCATGTGGACCAGGGGTTCCCAAGCTCTTTCCTTGCTGCCTGTGTATGATGAACACCAGACTGTGGGCTGATAGAAGTGCCTATGTTTAGTTAGTAAATATTGGCATGAGAAATTTATAAACAAAACATTTATATATAGTTCCTATTTTTCCTCTATTTGGGTGGATTGTTCTGCAGATCCTGCTCTAAAGACCACCGATTGCATCCTCCCTTTCACTGCCTCAGGTCAGTGAACACTACCTAGTCTTTGCCAATATACCCCCCCATCTCTCCCCTGCCTGTCCCAGCAACAGCCCACAGGAATCTTTCCTCCTGTCTCCAGGGAAGACATCCTGCCCCACTGGCTCCTCTCCTCCAATGAACTGCTCACTCATTAAGCCCTTCTGATGTCTTAAAGGACACATGGACCTCCAACAGGAGGAGCTTCTGTTACTCGGGGACTGTGGCTTGCTGAAGCAGTTTTAGATGCTAAGAGCTACTGGCTTCCTACACAGCCATGCTCTCCTCAGGACTGCCCTGCCACAAACCCTACAGATTCAGGATGGGTGTGGCTCTTGCCACATACCTAGTTTCTCTGCTTCCTCTCACAGTCTCTTGTGCTAGACGGTAGACTGCACACCCTAACCCCAAAGGAGGCTATAGGGAAAGGGCTCTGTTTCTGAGTGTACTTTAAAGGTACCTGGCTAGTTTGTGTCAGTTCTCAGCCAGAACAGCCTCACGGCTGGTACTAATTGAGTTGAGTGGCCTGAAATCATGACATATGGTCTGACAACAGGGAAGAGACAGAGCAGAAGAAATACACAGTGGTTGAAGGGGAAAGGGCCCAGGGCAGTGGTGTTGGCTCCTGCCATAGAAGGACATCACAGCCTACCCAGATGCTGTGGTATGGCAAGGCACAAACTCCCCCCCCCCCACACACACACATACATGCACACACACGCACGTTGGCTGCTGACTGATTCCTTCTGAGGGCTTCAACTCCATGGAGACAAGCTGACCTGAGCAAGCTGGCATCTGACTGGCAGAGGGCAGAGCAATCCCCTCACTCTAAAGAGCCAGCTCCTGCTTTGTGAGACAAGGTCTCACAAAGGGTCTGGACAGTCTGAGCCCTGTCTACATTAGTGTGGAGGGTTCATATCTGGTCATGAAGCACAAATTTTTGGGATTTTGACAGGGAATGGAGAGGAGTTCACGGGTATCACAAGAGACTGGGAGAGGAAGAGGACTTTATTTGATCTTTTGGGGATGAAGATATTTGAGCTTAGGTCCCTTGCTTCTCTCTGGGTTGTACTGAAGGAGGTTAAAGGTTGGGGATTTGAACCCACAGCCTGTGCTTCTCCTTGGTCTGAGAGCACAGTCGGTGATGATGCTCTTTGGGAAGCATGTCTAACAAACACGGCTTCTTCAACTAGGCCATGAATTGAATTGTTGAATTGGGGGCCCCTTCCCTTTCCAAGAATCCACTGTTGTCACTGCATTCCTGTGGATTGCTGTCTATATGCAGGTGAGGCAGTCACAAAATAAGGTGAGAGCCTGTGTTTGGGCAGTGGAAAAGGAAGGCAGCTGAGAATTTTAGAGACAAGTACAGAGAGTACAGAGAGAGAGAGAGAGAGAGAGAGAGAGAGAGAGAGAGAGAGAGAGGAGGGAGGAAGAGGAAGAGGTAACATAGAACCTATAGGAGAGGAAGAGGAGCCAGAACCACACAGTCCTGGGAGCCATACGTATTAGGGATTTCTTAGATCGATGATTAAACAATAGTAGGGTACGTTTGCCCCATCTAGGGGTGTAGCTTGTGTCTATATCAATTGAGTTTTGAGTTCATTGTGTGGCTGTTTTGTGGGTTGAGAATTTACTAATATAAATCTGACTGATAAATCACAAGCCTCTAGAATTTTGATTTTACCAGGTTACAATCCACAGCAAGAAAACCACGAGGTGGGTGGTCGCTGCATGGGGCTAGCCATGGAGGAGACAAGACCTCCAGGACCAGATAGTAGCCAGCGATAGCATGAGATGGTGCCTTTTTAGATATTTACCTGTACACATTCCCTCCAAGACTCAATCCAAAATCAAACTAGGTGACACAAAGAATTCAATTCTGGTAAGGACATGGTTGACTTTTCATGGACAGGAATCACAACCTCAAACATCCTTGCTTATTTAGCCCTTTCTCGAAAGTACCCTGAATCATCAGCCCTCAGTCATCACTATCTCTTGCCTTATGGTTGAAAAGCTGAGTTTCCAATTCTAATGTGGTCCCTTGTAACGTTTGGAAATAGGGAGAGGGAGGTGTATAGAATTCAAACAAGGCTAAGACCTTTGCTTCCTAGAGATGTGCTTGCCCTATTGATCAGGCTAGACATCACATCATACACATACATATTTCTATTAGGCCATATGCATTCCCAGCATTCCTCCTAACATTTCCAATCCTGGGCCATCCCCTTTCCTATACTTGTCTCAGAACTGTGCATCCAACCATTCAACAAACAATTAGATGAAGGTTGAACAGAAACAGAGGTGTGTAAGTGTCCTGTCAGATGGTATTTGCATCACATTTGTGTGACAGGCTCCAGAAGGCTGGCCACTATCTGTCCCTCATGTACTGTTAACACCCAGTACATCCATAACACTGAGGTTTCTACTAGGGATACCTGAGAGAGGATCAGCTTAAGTTGTACCAGAGAAAAGCACATGACTCAAGCTCCCGAACCTTCAAGAATGAGGTTATAGCCTCAGGAAATAAAACACCTGTGGAAAGAATAGCAGGTTAAGAATTTGATGTGGCACATGCTTTTTACCCAGGCCTCAGGAGACAGAGGCAAACGAATCTCTGAGTTCAAGGCCAGCCTGTTCTACAGAGTGAGTTCCAGGACAGCCAGGGCTGTTACACAGAGAAATCCTGTCTCAAAAACAAGCAAACAAACAAAGATTTGATGTGGTTGGGGGTAGGGCAGAAAGATTTTAAGAGCCAGAACCAGTGTCTTCTATACATGACAGGATCCTTGTGATTTACACGCTCAATGCAGCTGTGGTCACTGGCACAAGACCCAGCCAGCCAACACTTCAACATGAAGGAGGGAGGGGGCTCACTAGCCCTGACCCCTTCCATAGCTGCTATTGAAGCTGAAGGCTGCAGGGGGAGAGTCAGTTTTCTTTAAGAATGTGGACCCTACATAGTTGGCCATGCACAAGTGGATAGCCCCAAATCCAGCACAACTGGACTCAATCGTTATTTTAAAAGGGGAGGGATGGAAGTCCCTTCATTTAGGTTGGGTGGAGATGGGTTTTGGGAACACCCTGGATAAAGTAACAACCTCATCTTGAGTCTCGTGGCCCTCCATAGCTAACTTATGATAATGTATCTGAATAGGTTTTGCTACCAAATTATTTATCTGTTGTTTCACAGAGTTAGTCAGCCTATTTGAGGCCCAGGGACCAGAAAAAATAAGCAAAAAGAACCCAAATAATGGTCCCAAGATGAGAGGAGGTAGGGTTGACAACCATGGAGAGGCTGAAAACCAATTCTTGTACCAGCCCTCATCTTTCTCTTTCTCTCTCTGACTTTTCTCAGGGCCTTCTCTGACCTATTTCATGCTCTCTTTAACCCTCCTTGTCTTGTCTACGTAAAGGCAACCTTCTTCTTTAAGGGCTGTACACAGTCAAGAGCTGTACATAGCCTTTTCTATTGTAATAGAGTCAATCAAGTGCAATAAGGATCTTTGCGATTTTTGGAGGTCTCTTCAGACAGCGAAACGTGGGATTTCTTCAGATTACTGATGTCAATCTCTAGCTGTTTGATGTTCTTGTCAGTGGCTCTTCAAAGGTCTGAGTAGTATAAGTTCAGAGGCTAGCATCTGGATTAGAACTTCTAACAGCAGACATCATGGGTGATTCATTTTTACCTGGAAAGGAAAAAGAAGGGAATTCTCAGGGAGATTTCTCTTTCCTGGATGTAAATTGTTATTCATTTTATTTTTGGTTGGGCCTGGCTTTGTGGGGGGTATCTATTTATTTCATTAATCTTTTTGGTAGCCAATTAGCTGTGCCTTCTGTGGTATCAAACAGGCATATCAAATAAATAAATAAATAAATAAATATCTCATTACACAATCTACAGCTTCTAGTATGGCATGAAATATGAATGATCTGAGGGGAATTTTAAAAACATAAATTTATCTTATTATGCTAAAAACTTCATGCGAGCTATCTGCAATATTTCAAGGGTGAAATTCAATGTTGTTAACTATATGCACAATGCTGAAACAGTGGATTCTAAGGACTTATTCATCTGTGTAACAGAAACTTTACATGCATTGAAATGTGCCTTTCATTCTCTCCCTTCCACAAGGCCCTGGGAACCACCACTATACTTTCTGTTTCTCTGACTCTTATTACCCTAAGGCACCTCATGTAAGTTGAATCATTCGACATTTGTCTCGTGACTAGCTAATGCTTTTGCTTTCACAAAGGATGCAATTTTCTTCTTTGAAAAGTTAGTTTGCATTTCGTGTATGTGGATGCTTATAGTTTGTTCACTCAAACATTTGATGGGCAAGCAGGCTGCTGGTCATTGATTAATGCTGCAATGAGCCTAGGACTGTAAATATCTATTAGTCATCTTGACTTCAGTTAATTTCAGATCAGTAGATGAAGTACTGTTGGATTTTATGGTAGCTCTAATTTTTCCTTTCTAAGAGAATCTTGTATTGTGTTTCAAAGTAGCTGCACCATCTACTATTTCTTCTAATGACTGCACATGTCTTCCAATTTCCCCCACATCATTATTACTTGTTACCTGTTTAAAAATCATGTTTATCTTAGCACATGTGAGATGAGATCTTCTTGTGGGTTTGATACTTATTTCCTTGTGACATTTTCAATGTTTTTATATACATTTTGGTTCTGAATATATAGTTTTGTAATTCTAAAATGTATGTTTGACATGTCACTAAGAGTACCAACCTGCCTGATGAACCTGCTTAATGAATTGATCCAGAGAAGTAAACACATTTGCCTTGACTCTGAACATTCAGCAGAGCCTGACTAGACACTCCTTGAAGCGACTCTTAAGCATGCATTTTTCAACAAACCTTGAAGTTGGATGCGAATTATGTGACTATGTCCTTCACTATAGAATGTGATTGGAAACAACAAGCCATATCTAATTTTAGCCATCAAACTCCTTGCATTACCCTTGATGCTATCTGTTGCTTTCCATGATGGCTACAGACAGGTGGATGAGAAGAGTGACCATTCAGAAGTAACCATCTGAGGCAGCTGATCTCTTATGTCAGACTGTGGTCTGCACAGACTTTTTCACTGGGATAGACTTTTTTCTGTTGAGTCACTGATAAGTATGGGAATGGTTTTCATATTTGAAACATATAATTATATATATATATATAT
>NW_021604629.1:3851568-3875993 GCF_004785775.1 Grammomys surdaster | reverse complement strand
TATATATATATATACATATATATATATATATATATATATTTGTGTGTAAAGATTTTTTATTGAATGGTATTAAAATATTAAAGGACAATTAAAAACAACATTCTATTATTCTAAATCAACAAAAAAGGGAGAGGGGCATGAGTGTGAGAGTTGGAGGTAGATCTAGAAGGAGTTCAGTGGAAGAGTGAGGGTGAACAGGACCAAAATACATGGTATGTATGTATACATTATATGTATGTATACATTGTATGTATGTATGTATGAATATACGTATGTATGAAATTCTCACATGACTAATAAAATATTCTACACTTTTAAAAAGGAATTTGATGTGAAAGGAGCTAATGATGTAGCTCAGTGGGCAGAGTGCTCGGTAGCATGCGCTGGGCCTGGGTTTTGTCCACTGTTGATTAGCCAGGTGTAACCCACATTCCTGTAATCTTGGCCCTTGAAAGGTTGCTGCTGGGGTGCATGTGTAAAACAGTTAAAATGGCAAATTTATCCTGGATATGTTTTCTATAATAAAAAAAATTATGAAAGAAAATTCGCTTCATATTCTTTTATGACTCATGTGCCATTTTGTCTGCAAAAATAAAAATAAAAAAATACAAAGAACATAAAAGCCAAAAGCTTGAGAAGGAATTTCAATGTTACTTCAGAATTCCACTACTTCTTTGCATCATTAAGCATGAACAGGGCAGGACAGGTGGCTACTTCCCATAACCCTGCTGGGCAGGGACGCAAGGCTGCTCTGGAAGCACAAGAGGAAGAGTCACAGTCAGAACAGGCCAGGCCAGGGGCAGAATCAGGGAAAGAACACACTTGAAGAACAAAGATCCAACCATCACTATGACATAGGTCCAGGGCCTCAGACCCCAGAGAACACTGGAAAAACCCCAACAGCTCACAGTAAGACACAGGGTCCATAGCTCACCACATCTCTAACAGATCTCTGTCCTTGGGACAGAGAAGTAAATCCATTAGGATTCACTGACATCGATCACCTGTCAACTGCTCTCAAAAGATGAGCCCCTGACTTCAACCATCTGCAAATTTGCTATCTCCCTTAAACTGCAGATAATTCTTGCTCAAGCCTGCTCAACTCCCCCTCACCTATGATAAAATGAAAAGCCTCTCCCTCCCTCTCTCTCTCTCTCTCTCTCTTTCTTTCTTTTCTTCCTTTCTTTCAAAACAAGATCTTTCTTGGTAGCCCTGACTGTTGTGGAACTCTCTATGTAGACCAAGCTGGCTTTGAACTCAGAGATCCACCTGCCTCTGCCTCCAGGGAATTAAAGGACTGCACCACCATGCCCAGTTCACGTCCTTTCTAAATAAACACAGTGAATATTTGTGCGTCAACAACTTAGAATTTCACAATAAACTTTGGCAGATAGCTCCAATTGTTGGTAACAGACCTGAAACAATGACCTAAGCAAGAAAAGAAAACCTTCTTTTATTAATTACGACTGCATACCACACCACAAACCCCCAGGCTCCTTCTAGCCTGTTGTTCTGCTTGCCCTCATAGCAAACGGAAGATTTTTTTTTTTTTTTTTTTTTTTTTTTTTTTTTTAAATAATGAAAATGTCAACAGGGGAACCTTTAGCCATTGCAGCTGTGTTCCATGAAACAAGAAGAAAGGAGGGGTAGAGATTTGGAGGCAGATAGCATGGGCCAAGTGTGTGGAGTGTGTGTGTGTGTGTGTGTGTGTACAGAAGCTGGTGTCAATGGCTGATCTCTCCCTCACTGTCCACCTATTTTTTTGAGACTCCCAGAGCTCACCAATTTGACTGGACTGGCTTGACAGAAACTCCAGGGATTCTCCTGTCACCAAATCCCCAGTGCTGGGTTAACAGGCACACGGTGAGCTCTGTGTTTGGCTTTTTCACAGAGGCTCTGACAGATAAAACCCATACCCATATGCTTGCATAGACAGTGCTTTACTGTTGGAGCAGTGTCCCCAGCTCCAGACTAAATGTCATTACTTTCTACTCTGTGACATCACTAACCAATGGCATCTGTGTTTCTTTTTTTTCTTTCTTTTTTTTTTTCATTTATAACTCCCACCAAGGCATTTCCCTCCCCAAATATAACTGCCATTGATTTCCATGGTTGATTTGCTTGCACCAGGCCTAGAGTCTCACATTGAAGAAGGCAGAGAAGAATGTCAACCAGTTCAGTTTAACTAATTTTGTACCTCCCAGCTCCCCTCAGTGGACCTGAGTGTCACTGTATCTGCAGAATAGAAGAAGCTACCATAAGATCCAAAGTCAAGTGAAACCATTTGGCAACTTCGAGGACATCAAAGGGAGCTGGGTGTCTCTCTCATGCTGTGAGGACAAAGTCTGAGTTGATCAAAACCCTCACTACACTCCCTCATGAAGCTCTGAGGTACGGAGGGACCATACTGGCATCACCACTCCCTCCCACCATAATTATGGCAGAAGGATTCGGGCCCCGCAGACCCACAGTCACTGCTATCAGACACTATGCTTCACCTCTTCTTACTCAGGAGGCCCATCTTAACCCAACAATTGGGAAGACCCTCAAACACATGATCATCTGTGAGCCATTTACAGAGCACCCAGCTCATGTCTGGCACTAGGACCTAAAGGACCAATGGAGGATAGAGGGTAGACCTCACCTTCGTCATGGTTGTCAGCTAATGACTGAGACATCATTCATCAAACAGTCATTCAAACTATGACTGGGAGAGAGCCATGAACAAAAATACAGGAGTGTGGCCTCAGCTAGGAGAAGCTCACGCAAAGAACCTGAGATGATGCATGCACACGCCACTGGGTCTTATTTTCTTTCTCTCATGTATTTGTGATTGGACATTCTGTTGCATTCTTGGTGTCAGAGCTGGGTTTTGATGTGTGTG
The DNA here is from genome assembly GCF_004785775.1 of Grammomys surdaster. Classification (NCBI taxonomy): domain Eukaryota; kingdom Metazoa; phylum Chordata; class Mammalia; order Rodentia; family Muridae; genus Grammomys; species Grammomys surdaster. The sequence continues at coordinate 3,873,109 of NW_021604629.1, read as the reverse complement.
GATTTCTTGCTTTACTACAGAACCTGGGTAAGCAAGTCCACATTTAGTGCTCCAGGGCAGTGCCGTTCTGAAATCAAAGTTTCCAAACCCCGTCACCCCTCCAGCATTTATTAGATCTCTCACAAACCTGTTTTTAAATTCCTCTTGCCCACTCTCCCCAGGGCCCCTGGTATTTTCTGCCTGTTTCCAGCTCCTTCTGACTGAGACATTCCTTCCATGTACGCAGTCACTGAAGTCAGTGTGGGGAGCCCTCATGCCCAGAGCTGTCTTATAAGCACCTCAGTTCTTCCATTGTGGTTATAGAGATGTCCATTTATAAAAATGCTCCCAGCTCGGATACACCCGCAACCTTCCCTAGTCAGCTCCAGCTACAATTACCCATGCTCTCCCTGAACCTGGCCTTCTCTGTTAAGCCCTTCTCCAGAGAGTAAATGCCATGGATCTAACTGGGGTGACTGGCCCTGGGCTGTGACCTTTCTGTAGCAACCAGCCTCTTAATACCACCACTGTATCTGTGATGGTTCATTCCATCAACTTGATGGGATCAATAAACTGTATCTCTGAGGGTGTTTCCAGAGAATATTAACTGAGAAGGTAAGAACGTAGTCTGCCCTGTTCCCAGGGTTGGAGCCTGTGAATAACGAGAGAACAGAATATGAGCTGAGTACAAGCAGTTCTCTTGTTTTACTTCCTGGCCTGCAAAGATGTGAGTGAGTAGCCTCCCACCACTGTGGACAGGAGCTGGTCCCACTGCCTTGCCTTCTCCTCCATGATAGACTCTATCCTCTGACCCATGAGTCAAAACAGCTTTTCCTTCCTCACACTGCCTCCTGTTGGGTAACAGACACCATCAACGAGAAAATAGCTATAAACCTTACAGCAACAATCCACCTGCCCCTTCTCCCTGAGGACCTCAGAACAGTCCTAAAGGTCACCACCTTTGCCCTTTGACCTCCCTTGCCCTTTTCATACCTGGTGAATGGTACCCTGTCAGGCTGAACACTGATGTCACAGACAATATCTACAGCAGCCCAGTGCAGAGACCTTTGACCTCCTGGCCCAGTCCAGTGTAACTTAGCCCAGCTTGAGGCTTACACAGCTGTTTCCAATCTATTTCCCAGAGTCTTTCATAGGAGGTGGGGAGGGGAGCAGAAACCCTTCCCCCAACACTTCCCGCTCTCCTGTGGTCACTCTTACAAGGAATACACAGCAGAGTGGCCATGTACTCCCATAAAAGTTTCCATGAACTGCCTCACGTTGTGTCACATCCCATTACAGCTCCCTCCCCTAAGGCTGAGCTAGAGCAAGTCGTATCTGCAAAACCATGCTCTTCAAGGGGCCCCGAGAGCAGTGGTCCTCAACCTTCCTAACGCTGTGACCCTTTAACACAGTTCCTCATGTTGTAGCCATCCACAGGTTGAGAACCACTGTCAACTAGAGCCTTTTGCATGTAGACTGCAGCCTGCCTGCCCCACACAGTTGGTACAGACACATCCCAGTGCACCTGGATCTACAACCCTAGTGCTGAAGGTACCAGGCTCTCCCAGCAGGATCGTGGCCCTAGTACAAGAGATAGCTTTGTCCCAGTAGTCACCTGACAAAAGTACACAGTAATGTCCTCCTTTCTGACCAGCTGTCAGCTGAAATCACACCATCCAACTTGCCAGGGAGTAGTGAATCATTTGCCTTAGTTAGGGTTACTATTGCTGTGATGAAACACCATGGGGAGGAAAGGGTTTATTATTTGGGTTACACTTCAACATCACTGCTCAGCATCAGAATCAGGACAAGAACTCAAACAGGGCAGAAACCTGGAAGCAGGAGCTGATGCAGAGGCTGCTGAAGGGTGCTAACCACTGGCTTGCTCGACCTGCTCCCTTATGGAACCCAGGACCATCGGCCCAGGGGTGGCACCGCCCACAGTGGGTTGGGCCCTCCTCTATCAACCACTAATTAAGACAATGCCCTACGGGTTTGCCTACAATTCAATCTTCAGAAGACATTTTCTCCTCTGTGTTACTCTAGCTTGTCTCAAGTTGACAGAAAAAAATAGCCAGCATATCATTCTTAAACGCTTTAGGACTGACCTAAATTGTGGGTTTTTTAAAAAACCTTTTTATTAAGTCTTTGTGACTTTCACATCATGTACTTTATTCCACTCGTTCCTGTCCCTGTGTATCTGCCCTCTGCCCTTGCAACCTCCCCCACAAAAGAAAAGAAACTAAGATAGGAAAACGTCTTGTCGTGGAAGCTGCAGTGTGTCACAGTGTGTCCACAGTATACCTTTTTGTCCACACATCTTTTTTTCATTAATTTGTTTATTCACTTTGCATCCCAATCGATGCTCCCTCTCCTCCCGCTTCCCCCACCACACCATCCTCTCCCCTTCTTTCCCCCTCCCCTTCTCCTCTGAGGGGGTGGAGAAGCGGAGACCACCCCCAAAGCTGTTGTTCACACATCTGTACTCGCAGATATTCATTGCAATGAGTCATTAGCGTGTTTCAAAGCTTCTGGCTCCTGCTACGCTCTCTACACTGGATCCTTACAGGGACTCCTCTAGGATACCCTGTTGTTGCCCTGTGCCAGGGAGATCCTGCTGCTTTGGATCTGTAGGACCCACCCCTTCACAGATCCCAACAGTTCATAGATGGGGTAGATGTTGGTGTGGGCCAATTCAGAGCCCTGGATCTGGGCCAGGAAGATAGCTGAGCTTGTCAGCTGGCCAGCTCCTGCACCCAGGGCGAGCTCTCCAGCACTGCCCCGGCTAGCTCACCCAACGCCAAAGCCGGCAAGGGGCAGGGCCAGCTCTCCTACTTTCAAGTCTTCTGGGCCAGCTCACCAGTGCCTTCACCACCAGTGAGGGGCTGGGCCAGCTCACCAGTGCCTTCACCACCAGTGAGGGGCTGGGCCAGCTCCTCCCCTCTCATGACTTCAGAGCCAGCTCACCCACCTGCCAAGAGACAGTATCTCTTCCTTGCTCATACTACCCCACAGCAGGTGAGGGGGTGGCTCTCCCACACTCATGAACTCAGGGCCAGCTCGATTGAACCCCTGCCACTAGACGCAGCTCTACTGTTCTCTGGGTGGTGAGGGGCAAGGGAAGGAATCTTAAATTGTGTTTTTAAGATGGAAAAACAAGTGAATATTTTTTTAAAAAATGCTTTGGGGCATGGTGCACACACCTTTAATCTTAGCACTTGGGCGGCAGAAGCAGATAGATCTCTGAATTCAAGACCAGCCTGGGCTACATAGTGAGTCCCAGGCCGGCCAAAGTGATGTAATAGTAGTAGAAAATTTGAGCTTTGATCAAACCTTTTAAGGAAGAGACAACATGCCAAAGCTCGGAAGCTGTGAGTGCCCTGGAGTAGGAGAGAGAGAAAGAAGGAGGGACATAGCTCCAACAGTCAGCAGCAGGACAGAGTCAATCCTGAAACACAGAAAATCCCCTGTGGGATGAAGGGAAGACAGACCAGTTACATTCCAAAGACGTCAAAGGGAAGAAGGGGGATCAGACATGGAAAAAAAAATAGACGTCCAAAGAAAAAGTTAACACAGTCTAAATGATATTTTAAAAGGCTTGATGGAATTGATAAAGTCCTAGCAGGATGTATTAAGGAGAGACAGGAAACATAAGTACCTAAGAGAGGTTTGAAATTAATTTATTTATGAATTTTTAAAGTTTATTAGAAGATACAACAAGGGGCTGGAGAGATGGACAAACACTTAAGAGCTTTCACTGTTTCTGCAGAGGCCTAGAATTCAGTCAGTTCTCAGTACCTGTGCTGGGTGGCTCTCAAAGGCTGGAAATTCTGCCTCTAGGAGATCCCAAAATCTCTCTTTGCTTTAGCAGCTACTGTATTCTTGTGAACACACACACACTAAAAATGTTTTTTTTAAATAAGATACTACAGTCTAAGCAGTGTGCAAGCCATAACTCAGTTAATAGAGTGTTTCCCTGAGATGTACAAAACCCTGGATTTTGTTCCCAGCACCATGTAAAACTGGGTGTAGTGGTACATACCTATAATCTCACCACTGGAGAGGTGGTGGTGGTGGGAAGACTTGTCCAAGGTCATCCTCACCTACACAATAAGTTTGAACATGGTGTACAGTGGTATACATATGTGAGAATCTATCTGAAAATAAAATGGCAGGCTATCCATCATCAGATACTCAACAGGATGTAAACACTTAGAAAGAAAAGCCTGGGGTGTCCATGGAGCCACAGGCCTGTAACAATTCTAAGGTACCTATGACAGACATTACAAAGCAAGAAGTCTCTCCACTGTTGTTTGTTGTGATCCTTGCCACTCATTTTCTGAGCAGCTTCCTCCTGGACCTTCCTTCCCTGGGCCATGTGGGAAATGGGAACAGGGAAGAACACAGGACTCTGGGAGATGGGGATGGGGGTGAACAGTACTGTTTACTCCAGAAGGTGTTTGTTTCTAGTGGGTTCCATTCACCAATGACTGTCCTCAACCCCGACTTGGGGGACAGAGGTCTCCTGTGTGCTGTCTTTTGTCCTCTTGCCTGCAGCCTCTCATCCTTCGCAGTGGCAGCGACAGCTGGAGCACACCACATCATATATTTTTCATGACATATTTTAATCACCTGAAGCTCTTCCTGTGGCATTTTCATGCCAAGCCTTCACACTTCCTGCATCCTCCTGTCTAATCTAGAAACACTCATCTCTTCCCACTTTTCTGACTTTGATATTCTGGGTTTATTCCATTTTGTTTAAATTATAGTGCTTGCAAAATGTGTTTAATATATCCTAACTACTGCTGTTTCCTTGGTATCTCTTTCTTACCAGAGTATTCTATTATTTGTAGACAGCATGTTTTACTGTGTGTGTGGTGTGTATGTGTGTAAGTCTGTGTGGGTGGGGGGTACGTGTGCATAGTGTGCCCATGCCTGTGGAGGTCAGAGGTTAGTGACAGGCATCTCACCAATCATCTCTATCCCAGCTTTTGAGACAGTCTCCCACTGAACTCTGAACTCTCGTGTGTGTGTGTGTGTGTGTGTATGTGTGTGCACATGCATGCATGCATGCATGTATGCATCTGTCTGTCTGTCTGTCTATCCAAGTACCTGCAGAGGCTAGAAGAGGGTGTTGGATACTCTGGATTTACAAGTGGTTGTGAACAATCTGATGTGGGTGCTGGGAACTGAACTCTGGTCCTCTGTGAGAGTAACAGCACTCTTAACTGCTGAACCATCTACTCCAGCTCCTGATTTTATTTACTGTAGAATGTTTCTACCAACCCCCAAAAAAGCCTTCTTCTAGACATTTCAGGTCAGTGAATTTGTATGGCGTGTGCCTCTTGTGTCTGGTTTCTCTCACTTAATATTTTCCAAGTCTATCCATGGGATAGAATTGGAGCCGAATGACACTGTTTTACACAATCACACCAATTTTGCTTCACTTGTCTGCTGATGGATATGCAGTTTGCTTACTTTAACTTCGAGGAAGTAGAAGAAGAGAAAAGAAACCATCATTTTATTCAAAGCCATGGAGATTTATGTGTGTTCCCTTTTGGAAATTCCATCATTTTAGCTCTTACATTAGAGCCTTTGACAAATTTAAGCTAATATGAATACTTCTGCCAACACACCTTTGAGAGCTAGTTTTTCTGTGGATGTATGTTGCATTGCTATTACACAGGAGGAAAATTGATAATACAGTAATTCTTCGTTTAGCATTTTAAGAAACGTTAGAACTGTCTTCTAAAGTGACCATACTATTTGACATTCCCACCAATAATGTGGGGGTAGAGGGATCTCCACCCTCTCCATATGCATCCTCAGAGACTTTGTTATTGTCTTTAATTGTATCAATGTCAGTGGGTAGGAAGCAGAAGTGGCATCTCATTGTGGGTCTCTAATTTGCATCCCACTGATGATTGACAGAGAAAGCATCTTTTTGTGTGCTTATTGTCAACTCTAGATCTTATTTCAAGAATTGCCTGTCAAAACATTTGTCCATTTAAAAATTACATTATTTCTTTCTTATTGCTGGTTTTTGATGGTTCTTTCTATATTCTGGATACTTGGCCCATATCAGACATCATTTGTACATCACAAGTGTTTTCTCTTATTCCATGTGTTTCTTTTTACTTGTCTCTTAGTGTCTTTTATGGAACCCTGGACTTTAAGAAAGTCTGTTTTTTCTCTTTTTAAAAGAGAAAGCATTATAGAGGTAGAGAGGTAGCTTAGCAGTTAAGAGTACTTACTGCTCTTGCGGAGGACCCAGGTTTGGTTTCCAGCAACCAAATGGTGTCTTAGAACCATCATAACTCCAGTTCAAGAGGATCTGATGCCCTCTTCTGATCTCCGAGGGCACCATGTATGCACACAGTACACTTACATACATCCAGTCAAAATACACATAGACTAAAATAAAGCAAATACATCTTAAAAGAAACCGTGATCTCAGTCAAGGCTATGAGGATTCACCCCTGTTTTTAACTAACAGTATTATTATTGTAGCTCTGACAGTTAGGTCTTCAATAAAATTTAAGATAATTTTTATATGTGAGCTTTATTCTTTTGCATGGTTATTCAGTTTTTCTTTTGCCATTTATTGAAGAGTCTATTCATCCTTCCTAAAATGCTGTTAGCATCCTTGTAGAAAATCAATTGAGTATAATGTACGAACGCGTGCTTACTGCCAAACTCTGTTCTGTCCACTGATTGCTTTATCTACCCTCATGCCAGCACAGCACTCTCTTGGCCATTGTCACAGAGTGTGAGCCTTCCAAATTTGTTATTTCTCAAGATATCTCTGGTTATCCTGGATCTTCTATATTTCCACATAAATTTTATTATAAGCTTGTCAAATCTGTAAAAATCCAGCTGGGATCTTGCTAGAGGCTGGGCTGAACAGTCTGGGGAATACAGCCATCTTGACAGTATTAAGCTTCGGAATTCACGAATACGGAATGTCTTTCTGTTTGTTGAGGTCTTCTCTGATTTCATGGACTGCCTGCTGATCTGTGAAACATCCTGTTGTCCTTCTTCTGTTAAACTTATCCCTAGATAGTTTGTTTGTTTTTTTCTGCCACTTTTGCATGTATTGAGAGTTTTGTTTTGTTTTTATGACCTGATATCTTGTCTATTCTGAACAATGTCCCAGGCGCACTTTCGAGGAGTTTTTGTTCTGCCACAGGTGGCTAGAGCGCTCTTACTATTGAGCCTTATTTATTTATTTATTTATTTATTTATTCAAGTTCATTGTTGTTTGTGCCTGTCCCTTTTGAGCTGTCCAGATGCCCAAGGCACCTCTCAGACTGGGGTGTTGAATTCTTTAAATATTATTGTAATAACTATTTCTTCATTTGTTTCTAGTTTTGCTTCATGCATTTCAGGTTATGTTATTGAATGCACATATGACCAAAGTTTTATATATTTTGATGCTTTGACTATTTTATGATTATAAAAATGTTTATCTTTGCCTCTAACAATTTTTGCCTGGGCACCTCTTTTGTCTGGTATTAGACACACCAGCTTTCTTTCGGTTACTGTTTGTATGGTGTATCTTCTTCCATTTGTGGTGGCTTGGATGAGAATGCCCCCATAGGCTCCTAGGTGTGAATGTTTGGTTCCTAGCTGGTGGAACTGTTTGGGGGTGGGGATTAGGAGTGTGGTCTTGTTGCTGAGGTGTATACTAGGTGAAGGCTTTGAAGTTTCAAAAGCCTTTTTCAGGCCCAGGCTCAATCTTTCTCAGTGTCTCTCCCTCTCCCTCTATCTGTCCCCTCCACTCCTCTGCCTCTTGCTTAAAGATCAGATGTAATCTCTCAACTACTGTGCTATCTCCATACCTGCCTGCCACCATGTTCCCCACCATGATGGTGACAGACTCACCCTCTGAAACTGTAAACAAATCCCCAAATAAATGCTTAAATAATTTCTTGTGTAAGTTACCTTGATCATGGTGTTTCATCACAGAAAGCTTTTTTGTTATTGTTTTAATTTTTATTACATTTGTTGGTCTGGTTTCCTGTTTGTGCTCGAGCATGTGTATGTGTGTGTGTGTGCTTGTGTGTGTACTGGAGGATGTGTGTGTGGGTGTGTGTGTGCTGGACGATATGTGTGTGTGCTGGAGGATGTGTGTGTGTGTGCTGGAGGATGTGTGTGTGCATGCATGTGTGTGTGTGTGCACTCATGCCACAGCATGCATATGAAGCTCAAAGACCAATTTGCAGGAGCTGGTTCTCTTCTTCCACCATGTGAGTCCTAGGGATCCAACTAAAATTGTTGGCCTTGGGAACAGGCTCCTTTACCCGCTGTGCCATCTCACCAGTCCATTTTCCATCTACTTCTGTCTGTGAAGCTAACGTACATTTTGTTTAACATATAGTTAAATTAATGTAGCCACTCTGCAAGTCTCTGCCTAATTTTACTCTGAGTTTAACTTTTTCATGCACTTAACAAACGTATTATAACAACTATACCCCCTAAACCTAGTCTAACCCAACACAGACTCATTCCTCACTCCTGTGAGCATTCAGTGAAGCTGGCAATTCTACTACTCGGTTCTCTTCAAACAATAACAGTTCCTTACCTGTGGCAACTCAGCTAGCAGAGAGTCTTCCAATTCTGGAAACAGGAAGAGGGAGAAGAACGGATGAAAGGGGTTAATGCCAAGCTAAATATGATGCAGACCACTCCCACTACCATCTAATAGTCCAGACACCATCTACACCTCAATCTCAAGAGCAGTGGAGAAGGGAACTTTAAAAAACAAAAAAAACCACATGGGGGGGAAGAGAGATGACACAGCAGTTAAGAGCACCTGCTGCTCTTGCAGAGGAACTGGGTTCAGTTACTAGCACCTACCACTGTCTGTAACTCCAGTTCTAGAAAATGTGATGTTTTCTTCTGGCCACTGCAGTCATGAGACATGCACATACATGCACATACATACATGCAGAAAACACTCCAACATAAAAGAAATCTTTTTAAAAAAGAACATAGAGATATTTGGTGATCACTTGTAGTCTCCCCTGTGCCTCTATTCCATGCATTTATCATAATTGACATTTGAAATGGAGGAAGGATAGCTAGCATCCACTCCTTTATGACTACAGGCCATCCGAGGTACCAAGAGGCACCGTGAGTAAGCAGTGCTGTCTCTGCAGCTCATCATTCTGGGCTCGGATCCTGGACCTGCTGTTTATTATGTTTCCTTAGGCACCACATTAATCCCTGTAAGCTCAGGTTTCCTCATTTATGAAGTGGGGATTAAGTGTTATTACCCTACCTCCTAGGTTTATTGTCAAGATGAAGTGGCAGTCCCTACACCTAATACACAGTAAATGCATGTCAGGGATTGCTTCTTACAGCTAAAGAGGAGGAAACCATGAGATAAAAAATGATGCTGTGCAGAGAATGAGGTTTCTTTCTTCATGGCTCCAAGCAATGGCAGAAAAGTGAATGATCAGACGGTGGAGGTGCAATCAGGCCCATCTGTGTGATGAACAGGTACCTGATAATGGCATTTGCTCTCAGAAGTGTGTAGTTCAGGGCTGGATGTGCTTTCCCTGGGACTGAGAGAAATGAAACTTAGTCTAATATGATTAAAATCTCCATCATGTCTCTGTTCAGAGGAGCCTGGGGCTGCCTGGACTCCACACAAGCTTGTATCTACCTCTGAGAGTCCAAACCATGTATGCAGCTCCAAAAACCTCAAAGAGAGTCTGAAGAAAAGGCAAAAGCCCAAGTCTTTCTGTACCGTTCTGAGGAGGCAGATGAGGGGCTCTTGCCCCTGCAGCTAAGAAGTAAGGTGGCAAGGGGAGCAAAGAGTTAAAGTTGCTCACCTGAGGCATGCGGGTGAATTCTGTGAATGTCTGGATTCAGGCTCTTCATCTGAGAGGTGACAGAGAAGACTGGCCAGAAACACAGGTTCCAGGACTGGGGATATAGCTAAGTGGGTAGAGTGCTTGCATGAGGTCAAGACCAAACCCCACCATTTCAAAATGTGTGATGTCCTGTGCCTGCAATCCTAGAGCTGGGGAGGCTAGGTGGGAGGATCATGAGTTCAAGGTCATCCTCAGCTACACAGAGTTACAGGCAAGCCCAGGCTACACGAAAGACACAGTATCTATCGAACAAACAAAAATCAGCTCCAAAGACTTCCCTCCAGTTAACTGGTTAACTACTAGTTAGCTAGTAACAAGGGAGTTACTTTCTTCTCCAAGGGTTGGATTATTCACTCACCCATAAACTGAATTTATTGTGTTGACTGACTTCCACCCCCATTTCCTCATCTCCTCTCCATCCTCTTTTACCCTGGCCTGTGTCTCCCTTATAGACAGGTTCTAGGGACTCCTTTGCCTGGGGACTTGCAGTTACACTGAGGAAATACACCAGAGGGTGGGAGGCATGTGACCTTTTGGTGCTTGTGCATGTGGGTCCCACACTACAGGACTACAGAGAGAGACTTATGACCCTTCCAAATGACACAGCTACTTTCAAGCAGATATCTCCTTATGCCAACCTCCACAGGTTCTGGAAGTCACTGCTTTCTTCAAGCCTCGAATGGTAACCCCAACATACTGTTCCTGGCCCTAGGCTCTTCCTACTTAATCCCCTCTTCCATTACCCACATTTGAATGAACCAGGATCCCAGCTGACAGAAATAAGAGCATGTGGTTATTAGCCTTTTGATAAATGACTCAGAGTGAATCTGCTTCTCTGAGAACACTTCCTACATAAAGATGGGCACTCTTGGGATCACACGCCTGAACTACAGGGTCCTTCAATGTGATTGGTCCAAAAACAGATACATGACCCCATAAAGACCAATCAGATTCCCCCCAGGAATGTGACGTTTAGCTCAGAAATAAATGATTGTGAGGCCCTGGGACAACCCCATATTAATCTACAAACCCACCTTTTTAAGGCACCTACAAAACCAGGCAAAAACTGTTCCTTAAACACCTGCACTTTGCTTGCTAGCTTTTCCTCTGGAAGGGTGTCAGTGACACACTGTACCATCATTTCAGTACAGTTTTCCTCTCTAGCCAGAACTGGTTTCTGTTGCATAGAATCCATATTGTCTACAAACCCAACCCCACGTGGAACTTTTTGGAGATACATGCAGGATATTTACAGAAGTGCTTATTGTGCAGCAGGCACTCTTGATAACTTTTAGCATTTAATGTCTAAAAAAAACAAGGCTAATAATATCCTTAAGTAGGCCCATGCACTGTTTATTAAGCTCTGAAGGGCTTATTAGATTCAGGTCTTGGAAATTAAGTAGAAGTTGGGAAGAAATCTCACTGCTTTTAATGTGCTGTGTGAGAGAATAAATACCATCCATGAGTGGTGCCTTGGAAGAGTGGAATGTAAGAAATTTAAATCGGCGTCTCCCAATCTGGCTAGTTCTTAATCAGCTGCCATGTTCCCGACTAGCCTAGGCCTGTGGCCACAAGCAGCACTGTGTTCTCACTGCAGCGGCTCAGGTGGGCCAGAACACCGGCCCTGGCACCCACGAGACACCAGCGTGGGAGATGGCTCTGCCAATCTTCCACGCTGTCTCCACAAGGTTGGGCTGAGCCCAGACCATCCTGCAATCCACGTGGTGCCCAGTAGAAATGAGACTCTAATGTTTAAAGATTATCCAATAGCTTTATATTATATATTTGGTAATGCTCAATAACAAGATGTCCACACAATTAGAGGTGTAATCCAATACCCAACCTAGATATATCAACTACCTTTGACTGTTAGAGACACGGGAACGGCCGCAGCCATCTCTCCTCCTTTCCCTAGCTCCTCCTCTTCCTCTCCTTACTCCTCCTCTTCCTCTCCTTACTCCTCCTCTTCCTCTCCTTACTCCTCCTCTTCCTCTCCTTACTCCTCCTACCTTAGCTCCTCCCAACTTGTGAGGAAAATATTCCCCTACAGGAATGCTCGTGTTTCCTTTGTAATCTGCTCTGCTTGCCTTTGGCGGGAGGTGTGGGGCTGTCAGTTGACTCATGGGGAGCCAAGGGACAAGTGTGACCAGGCACAGTACCAGGCCTCCTGAGATCACCAAGCCACCCAAGCAAGGACTACTAATTACAGTCCTTCCAGAGGTTGTTTGAGTTACTAGGAGGAGAGTTTTTCCTAAGGTCACAAGTTCGAGAGCCTTTAAAGTTTAATGTCTCTGGAATTTTCTCAACATACAGAAAAAGAGAAGAAATCCACCAAGGAAAACAGATTTTAGAGATGGAGAAAGTGAAGCAGATCCTGGCAACATCTTTGGTGTTTTTGTTTGTTTGTTTGTTTTGTTTTTTGTTTTTGTTTTTTTTTTAAGTTCACTGCTCTTCAATGAATAAGGTTAGTAAGAATCTTCCTAGAGTGAAGTAGGCTAAAGGGGAGCTTTGGGGACAAAGTTGGAAAGAGAGTTTTTATGTTGGTGTCCATGGGAGAAACAGAACCAACAATGTGGGCCAAGTATCTGGCTAAATGGGTCAAATGATGCCAAACCTGGGACAACCCCAGATCAGGAGCTGGGTGGGAAAATCAAGAACAAACCAGAAAACAATAACTAGTTGGGTGAGGTTCAGGTCTAAAGAGTGAGTGTCTGTCACATGGGCTCCGTGGCTCTGACTCAGTCCCTGCTATTCTTTTGGTTTGATTTGATTTTCTGAATTTTAAGACAGCGTCTCACCATAAAGTCCAGGATGGCCTCAAACTGAAGTTCCTTCTGTCTCAGTCTCCCAAGTGTTGGGCTTACAAGCATGTACCTCCTTGTGTGTCTAGTCCTTTCCATCTTAAGAGAATCCACACAAAGATAAACAGACTAAATAAAAATCATCTTCCCTAAAACCACAGCTGACAGAGGGATTGAGAGCTCTTGAGTTATTCACTATGAAGAAACCAAGTCGTTTCCATGCAGGTAATGTGGTATGAAGACAACCAGAGGTGAAGTCACGGTGACACTCCCGCCTCCGCCTCCGCCTCCGCCTCCGCCTCCGCCTCCGCCTCCGCCTCCGCCTCCGCCGAGGTAACCATCCGTCAATGGTGAGGTGTTCACCATCGCTCCAGACCCCAGCTCCAGCCTCATCACCGAGCTTCGTCTTCACTTCATTTCAGCTGAATCAGAATCCCGGAACCCTAAAGAAGAAGATGGGGAAAGAAGGAGGGAGGGGCTGGTGAGGGGTGCCATGCCCACAGCAGTGAAAGAAGAAGCTGTCAAGAGAATGAGGACAGAGAGGACCTCCTCTGCCGTCTATGGCTACGGATGTCAGTGCCCACCAGAGAAGAGCCATCACAGCTCGGCCATAGGAATATGCCAAGACCCTGCAGACCCAGGTTGGTTCTGCCTGCAGAGGATCCAATACCTCAGAGAATTAGCTGATTTCAACAGACACCTCAGCCTTTGCTCGGTCCCAACCATAATTTTTATAAAAAGCCTCTAAACAGGACACCTTAAGGCAAGTCCCTTGGGCCCACTCCCAGGTTCACATAAGCAGCTGAGCAATACTTGATCTCCTCTGCAGCCACCGTGTCTGTGTTCGCATCAGTCGGCCAGCGTGCTTCTCACCCCTAACCCCGTGCCAGCTGTGGCATTCATTCTAGACAAGCTTGTCAGTTTCTACAGTGTCCCAAGAGAAAGTGTCCTGGATAGGGTAAGGAGAGTCACCTGTTACTATAAAAAGATACCTAAGATGTGGATCTTGGGGGATGGTGGGGCCTTTCTGGGCTCAGGGGTGCATAACTCAAAGACCCAAGTACCAGACAAGTGATGATCACCAAAAGGTGACTTGAAGCCATTGATTGTCTCACATCGATGATGATGATGTATGTGTGGCCAGCTGACTTTATTACAGGAAATGAATAGAAAGTAGGATATTAAGCAAATGGGAGAGAAACTGAGGAGAGTGGGGGTGGGCCCAAGGGACTTGCCTTAAGGTGTCCTGTTTAGAGGCTCTTTATAAGAATTATAGTTGGGACCAAGCAAAGGCTGAGGTCAGTGTCTGTTGAAATCAGCTGATTCTCTGAGGTATTGGATCCTCTGCAGGCAGAACCAACCTGGGTCTGCACAGTGTTGGCATATTCCCATGGCCTGGCTGTGGACACGACCGTACACTACTCACAGGCCACTCAAGCAGTTAGGGGTAGCGGTCACACACTGGTGCCCCGTCCATTCCTCTTTGGCTTCAACTCTGTTCCCTATTGGTGTTGGCTGTCTGCTGGCCGGTGACCTTGCGGGTGTTGCCGGCCATTGACCATGGTGGGATCTGCAGGCTGTGAATTAAACGCCGCTGGCTTGTTCTCATATTTATGAGGCCAGCTTCTACCTTTCACCACAGGTGCCTACAGAGGGAGCTTCCTGCCTGAGCAAGCCAGCTACATTCCAACAAGTAGACTCCCAATTATATCCTGAGGCTCAGATGGAGCAGGCCTGGTAACCACTCTCTCCAACCCTCTTAAAATGGTAGAGCAGTGGTTTGCTTGGCACAGCCTTCAGAGGTGAGTGACTCGGTCCCCTAAGTATCATTGTCTAACTCTGGCCTTGCTCCTTGGTCCAGAGGAATCTTGGGGGACCCCAAGAAAATCCTGCCTCCCAGGGGAAACCCTCTGGGGCCCCAAAACTAACTGTCTTGGAACCTTGCCACCCATCCTACTTGGATCTGCCTGCCACCGCAGCTGATCTGCCTGGAACAGCCTGCAGAAACAGGAACCAAGCATAACTGTCCTCTGAGAGGCTCCACCCAGCAGCCAATGGAGAGAGATGTAGACTCACAGCCAAACATTAGATAGAGGTTGGAGAGTCTCATGGGAAAGTTGGGAGAAAGATTGAGGGACCCAAAGAGGACAGGGACTCCAAAGGAAGACCAACAGAGTCAACTAATCAAGCCTTTGGGGGCTCCCAGAGACTGAACCACCAACCAAAGAGTGAGTATGGGCTGGACCTAGGCCTCCTGCACATATGTATCAGATGAGCCGCTTGGTCTTCATGTGGGCCCCAAACAACTGGAGCAGGGGCTGGCACTGAGTCTGGTGCCTGCCTGTCAGCCTGTGGATCCCACACTCCTAAACAGACTGCCTTGTCTGGCCTCAGTGGGAGAGGATGTGCTTAGTCTCTCAGCAACTTGATGTGCAGGGTGAGGGGAAGGGGCTGACACCCAGAGGGGGGCTTTTCCTTCTCGTTTGAAAAGGGAGAATGAGGGGAGAACTTGTGTGAGGGGGTATTGGGAGGAGGGGAAGGGCTGATACTGGGTTGTAAGGGGGAAGAATAATAAATAATTTAATTTTTAAAAATGTTAGAACAAGCCAGAATGTTGGAGAACAAACCTGCACATGCCTCCTTGCTTTGTAGGTGTCCCTCAGAGTACAGAAGTCCACGGGTTTGTGAGAGAGATCTAATCTAAAAATGGGATCGGACGTGCAAGGGCCTAAGAGGCAGCCATCACTCAGCAAGACAGGAGGGAGCTGGAGAGTGGCCAGTGGGTAAGGACACTGCGGCTCTTGCAGAGGACCTGGGTTCAGTATTCAGCCCCAACTTGACAGCTTGCAACTGTCTGTAACTCAAGATCTAGAGGATCCAGTACCTCATCTGGCCTCAGTGGGCACCAGGCATGCACATGATGCTTGTGTGTGTGTGTGTGTGTGTGTGTGTGTGTGTGTGTGTGTGTGTGTAAAACATTCATACATATAAAATAAAATGAATAAATCTTAGGAAAAATGGGGGTGGGGGAGAGCACCTGTAACACTCTTAAAACAAAAACAAAAGAAAGCAAAGCAAGCCCTGACCGGCAGGAGAACTTGCAGGCCTCTGGGCTGTTAAGTCAATAAGAACACATTGCTGGGAGATGCCAAGACTCTGCAAGATGAGTGAGCATGTTTCTTAAACTGCCTCTTCCCAAGAGTGTTAAGAGGGTGACAGTCACAACCCCAGGCTGCAGGCTGTTGGCAAAGAGGTGGAAGGAAGCCTAGGCAGAGGGCTGCAAGGACACAGCCAGCTCCCCCTCTCCTCAGGACAGCTGTCACTCATCAGTGGTTCCTGCTGAGCCTTGGGAGTGGTACAGGACCAGCCTGACCCATGCCAGCCCACTTCGCTTTAAACTGGCTCTTGGGAGTGCTGAGACCCCACTGGGGCCTCCCCAGCCCCTCTCTCTGCCCATTATCACAACGTTCACATTTTGTCTCCCTCTGTTTTCATGAGTAGGTTGCTATTTTTGTTTTTGGTTCTTTGCCCCAAGCCAAAGACATGAATAATGATGAGAATCACAAAGGGAAGGAAACCATGATAAATAGTCATGTCCCAGGCTCCAGCCCAAACTCCCAGGGAGAATGTCTCTTAAAATCAGCTCTGAGCTTCAAAACACACATTTCAATTCTAACTGGGAGGGAGGCAAAAAAAGGCCTTCTCTACAGACACATGGTCCAAACAAAAACAGAAACTTAACTCTGTGTATTCTTACAACACAGGCCTTTTCTGTGGTCCTAAAGTACATGGGCTTTTCCTCTCCAGCAAAAGAGTAATCGGCTCTGCAAAAGATGCTCACTAGAAACCCTCCACCCCAAGACTGACACCACCTACTTGCAGTCAATGTCACTATGCCACCACTGAGATGCCACTCACAAGTCTGGGCCCTTAGAACTTCTGTCTGCCTAGTTAAAGATTGGGGGCTCCACAACCCCTTCCTTTGGTTCAACTAATTTGCTTCAGGCAGGAGTGTGGCCATAGAACTTAGAGAACATGTCTCATGTTCCTTTTATTATAAAAGACATGTTAACAGATAGGAAGGCAGTCTGGAAGAGTCTCTCGTGCTGGAGTTTCTGTGTGGACTCAGCCAGTCCTGGCTATGTTCTTGGCTCTTCAGCAGCAATCCCTCCTCCCAAGAACAAGACTCCCTCTGAAGTGGGAATACATTATCATTTGTCTTCACTGTCATTTAATTGAATTTAGAATCACCATGGAAACAGACCCATGAGTGTTTCTAGAATGGTTTAACTGGAAAGGCAAGACACACCTTGAGCACACTCAAGGTGGGGCCCGTGACAGAATCAAAAGGAGCAGAGGAGAAAGCCAGCTGAACATTGCATCCCCTTTCTCTGATTCCTGGTCAGTACTATGGACCAAGCTACTCAAAGCACTATACCTTTTCCACCATGGTGGACTGTGCTCCTCTCAGCTGTGTACCCAAATAAACCATCCCTCTCCTAAGGTGCTTCTTGTCAGACCACAACAATGAGAAAATCAACTGGTGTAAGGTCTCATGGTTCATCATCAGACTAAGTAGGTGTGGATGCTGGTTAGTTCTAATTCACTTGACACAAGCATGGGTTATCTAGAAAGAAGAAGCCTCAGTGGAGACAATGTCTTCATCAGATTGATATGTCTGTAGGACATTTACCTGATTCGTGACTGGTATGGAAGGGCCTAGTCCAGTGTGAGTGGTGCCACCCTGAGCAGGTGGTTCTGGGTTGTATAAGAAAGCAGGCTGAGCAACCGTGGAGAACAATCCAGTAAGCACCACTCCTCAGTGGCTTCCGTTTCTGTTCCTGCCTCCAAGATCCTGTTTTTAGTTTCCTCTCCAGGTAGCTTTTGGTCCTGTTTTATTGTTTCATCTCAGCGATGGAAACTGGTGTAGGGGAGTATGTCAGGGAATTCTATGTGGCCAGCTCCTAGGGTGGGGTAGGGGAAGACTGGGATGCAACTTTAGATTCTTATGACCCTGCTTTGAGGAAGAGAGATTCTAGAGCCTCTGGTTTAGCTTGGGGAGAAGAGGTCGGAGAGAGCTTGATCTGTGAGGATGCTTGTGGGTGTGGCTTTCCTCAGCCCTCCAATGAGAATGAAGGTGAAAAACTTCAACATTCTGCATCTTGTCCAGAGACACCTTATGAACCAGACCAAAGACCAAGTACTTCGACCTTACTATTGTAGATACGTGGGGAGTAGTATGGGTTGTGAGCCACAGACTGAAAAAAAAAAACAGACCTAGGTATATGGATGCAAGTGAGTGAGTGAGACAGTATTACAACCTCTTCAACCTTTCTCTTTAAGGAGCCATGAAGGAAAACTGTGACACCCACCAGGACTCCTGCAGGAGAGCTGGAAGCCAGTGCCACTGAGTCTCCCCTCTCTGTCCCGCACAGCTGTCTGGAGGGCTCTCTCAACACAGCCGTACTCAATGGAGCTGTCTGGTCATGTGGAAAATTGCTCCCATTAGGTTGTAAAGAGTCATGGAAACTTAGTGTTACAGCACAAGAGCTGGGCTGTTGGGGACTGAGGAACAAGCCAGTGCCTTTGCAGAACAGCACCTTTGTATGGTCACTCTAGCTGCCAGACTCCCCATCCACTGTCCCGGCACAGCCAGAGACACACTGAGGAATGCCTTTTCTACCCTCATCTCTAGAACATTCCCTGGTCCCTTTAGCTCACCTGCTCACTCATATAGCACATGTCTATTTATTGAACACCTACTGTGTTCCAAATAGTGTATTAAGTAGAGACACGAAAAGTAAAACAGAGAATGACCCTTCTCTTCAGAGTTAACTAGGGGGAAAGGTGTTGTTTTGAGACAGGATCTCACAAAGCCTAGGCTAGCTTCTTATGTAGCCAAGGCTAGCTTTGAACTTTTGATCCTCCTGCCTCAGTCTCGGAAGTGCTGAGATGTCAGAGTTAGTGTTTTAAAAGAAAGAGGTGGATGATGTACAAGTGAAGAAAGACATGAACAAGATAATTTTGGATGATTCTTACTGGGATTTTGTTGCTGTTTTGTGGTTTGTTTGTTTTGTGGTAATACTAAGAATCAAACCCTACATGCACCATGAAATGTTCTGCCTCTGAGCTGAGTCTCTAGTCCTTATTTTCACGTTTGTTTGTTTGTTTGTTTGTTTGTTTGGTTGGTTGGTTGGTTGGTTGGTTTGGGGAATTTTTCATCTGTTTGTTTAACAAAGGGTCTCACTACATTATCCTGGTTGGACTGGGACTCACACCAATCCACCTGCTTCCCCCTCCCAGTTTGTTTTTATTTTGTTTGCTTTGCTTGTACAGATGTTCTCCCTTAATGAATGCACGTAGTGCCAGAAGAGGTTGTTAGACCCCAGAACTTGAGGTACCGATGCTTGTAAGCCTCGGTGTGGGAACTAGGAACCAAACCCGGGTGCTCTGAAAGAGTAACACGTTCTCTTAACCACTGAGTCACCTCTCCAGCTCCAAGCTTCACTTCCTTTTGAGACAAGATATTACTTTGTATCTCAGGCTTGCCTGGAACTCACTATGCAGCCCAGGCTAGCTTCAAACTCGTGATCCTCCTGCCTCAACCATACTGGTAACCAGAATTGCAGGCCTGCATCACTATAACCAGTGCCTCTGTTGTGACTTTTTAGCAGAAGCAAAACAAAATGATGCTCTAGAGAATGCTTTGAGAGACACAGTTGCCCACCCTGACTGGAGCTGACTGAGAAAGCCTCTGAGGAAAATGGGAACTTCTATCCCAATAACAGGTGACAAGGACTGTGTTCCTCACAGGAGTCAAGGCCTAGAATTGAATCAGGAGCAACAAAAATGTCACCATGGCCGCGGCTTGTGAGCCAGGGCAGGTAAAGGATGGCGTCACAGAGAGGTGTGGCCTTGGCAAGGCCATTGGATTTTCTTTACAAAGAACGGGAAATCAGTTTCTAAACCAGGGTGTGGTGCAATCTGATAGACATATTTAATGGACTCTCTTTGACTACTGAGTGGAGAGTCCTGGAGTGTGAGGAGCAAGCTGGAGCAGGAGAGCCAGTCACGAGTTGGAGCACTCATTCCAGGTAAGGTATAACAGTGGCTTTCACAGGCAGTCAGCAGTGGCAACAAAGAATACCGAGTAGCCAGTGAAACAAGATCTGGGCACAAGCCTATCACCATAGCCTCTTGGAGGCTGAGGCAGGAGAATTGGAAGTTCAAGGCTAGACTGGACTGCAGAGCTAATTCAAGGCAAGCCTGGGCAACATAGTATCTCAATAAGTAAATGATGAGTTTGGATGTAACTCAGTGGAGAGACTTGCCTCACACACCTGAGGGCCAACCCTAGTGCCACAGAAAGGGAACAGAGGTGAGGCTGACAGGTAGCAGAGATGTATTAGCATGAGGAACAAAAGACCAGTAGTAGCCAGCTGCCTGGAATGCTGGGAGTGACTTTGAACCCAGATGACAGTAAAGTGACAGTTTGATGAGGTAGTGTGTGGATTCTTGACAAGGACAGTTTTGAGGGATCAGTGGTGACAGGAGATTGTACCAAATATGGCTAAGACTTCTCATTAAACAGGGAGGAGGAACATCTGCCGGAGTCCTGCCCTGACAGTCAGGTACCAAGGTGGGACACAGCACTGGAGGAAGGGTCAAGGCTGCTGACCTCTGGCCTTTAACTTGCTCATACTGTTTTGGGGGCCAGAAGCTCATGGCTTCTGACAGTTAACTCTGTTGCTCTCCTGAGGTTAGAAGCTGCTGGCTTCTAGCAATTGACTCCTGCTGATAGTAGCAGGGGCTGAAGGAAGAAACTTAGTTACTTGTACTCTTTACTCTTTGACTCTCACTGACCAGGCAAGAGGCTCAGAGTTTATTAACTCTTCGTAAGCCAGAAAGAAAGGAGAGGAGAGGGGAGGAGAGGGGAGGAGAGGGGAGGGGAGGTAGAAAGAAAGTTAGGCACACACCCAGAACCATGCACACACCCAGAACCATGCACACTGGATGAAGCAGAAAAGGGCTACATCAAACCTTTATTTTTGCTTTCATCTGTTTATAGCTTTTTAGACAAAAAGTTCTCTATGTAAGAAAAAAAAAACCTCAGATAAAATGTTACACAAAAGGGAGCTACAGCAGAATGTTGATTATAAATTGAAAGCAGTGTTTCATTCTATAAGCTCATTATAAGTTCAAAGCAACTGTTTCATTTGACCTTGCTTTGTCACACACCTGTGTACACCTGTGGCCTCATCCTTGGACCTGACCTTTTTTTTTTCCCCCTTGATCACAAACTCATCCGAAGCCTATTTCTCTTAGTGCAATTTATGAAAGCTCCTTATTGTACTCCTTATTATGCAGCCTCTACTTATTATTCTGAGGAGTGGGCACATTCTATTCTTGATTCTAACTTTATTATGTCTTTCTGATAAGACAACTAAAACCATCTCCTTAAATTTTCTTCTTAAAATTATTTGAATCAAATCAAGAACTCTATAAAGTCATTAATTCATCTAAACAACATTCTTATGTGAACATACATCTTCATATTGATCTGCAGGAAATTTGCCCAACAGGGTGGCTGATGCCCAGGAATCATTAGGCAGTGAGAACCAATCCTGAGATAAAGTCTTTGGGATCTTTGCCTCTCAGAAAGCATTCATTGCAGCCATGCAAAACAGTGGGCCATCTCCAGAAAACTCGATTGCTTTGCCATAGCCTTTCCTAGATGGCTTCTGTCAAACACCCATGATACCCTCATTCATTCCTGATGCCCACTAAAGTAAGATAAATGATATTCAATCTGGCATGTGTGTGTGAGAGAGAAAGAGACACACAGATACAGAAAGACAGATAGACACACAGATACAGAGA
>NW_021604629.1:3845178-3851558 GCF_004785775.1 Grammomys surdaster | reverse complement strand
TTGATCATTGTTGGAAGAGCGAGTGGCCAGACAGTGGTGGCCTGAAACCAAAGCAAGTACAAAGAGACATGCTGACATGAAATAAGCTGGTTCTAACTGGGGCCTGTAAAACCGAGCCTGGATAAGAAGTGGGACTGGAGGTTAGGAAGGTGGGACCAGAGTCCTCAGAAGGATGCACAACTCCCCTGAGTCCCTCCCTGAGCTGCCTCTCTGGAGAACTATGCTGGAGGACAGTAACTTCTCCCACTAATCCAGTGACACTCCAAGATAATCCACACTTAGTAAAAGGGAAGGAAAAGAGAGGCACTGTGGAAAGCAAGGCTTAAATCAAACTTACTACTGCATGGTGAGATTCCATGTTCCCCTGTAGGAGCTGACTGCCCTCGGCTGAGAAGCTGGGGTGACACTCTCTCGGGTTAGTGGCCAAGTTGGACAGTGCTGGCAAAGAAGCCAGATGACGAGAGAAAGCAGCAAACGTGGAGGCTGTTAGAGAGAAAGCTACCTTTGGGTTCTGACCTCCAGGCAAGATTGGGAGTTCTTCCCAACTAGTGCTAAAGTATATAGTACCCACCACACACGCACAGACAGACAGACAGACAGACAGACAGACACACACACACACACACACACACACACACACACACATCCTGCCTAGAGCAGCCTCGACTCTCACAACTCTTCCCAATAAAGTCCTGTAGGAGCCTTCATTGAGGTCTTCTGTTATGCAGAAGTAGATGTCTGAGCTACAGGCGGTGTCTTTCTCAGGGACTCTAGAATGTTCTGGTAAAGCCTAACTGATCTAGAGGTCCTGAAAAGACAAATTGTGACTCCACCCATGTCACAGGAGCCAAGGGTTTAGAGCAGATCTAGTGTGACCTCTACGTGCCATAGGTAGGGACAGTAAAACCCAGAGGTAGTGTGTAGTTTGCCCAAAGCTTCAGTGCTATGTTACCAAAAGAGCTGGTTAAAGTCAGGCCCTTGATTCCTAGCCCCTAACTCCTTCCACTGCCCATATTTCCTGTTAGTAGCCATGACTGACTGGCTGGAAATGCAGTGTAGTGTCCAAAAGATTGTTATTGCCAACCTCATTGTCCAAAAGCAAAAACTGAACCACCTGTGATGATTAATCTTTGTCAGTATTACTCCCTACGTTCAGGAGAATGGTCCCCAGAGGTATTTGAATCCTTGGTCCCTAGGGAGTGGCACTGTTTAAAAGGATTAGGAGGTGTGACATTGTTGGAGGAAATGTGTCATTGGGGGAGAGTCTTGAGGTTTCAAAAAGCCCATCCAAGCCCAGAGTCTCTCTCTCTCTCTCTCTCTTCCTGTTGCCTGCAGATCCAGCTGCAGCTACCTCTCCAGCACCACGTCTGGCTGCATGTCGTGATTTCCACCATGACAATAATGGACTAAACCTTGAAACGGAAAGCCAGCCCCAATTAAATGCTTTCTTTTATAGAGTTGCCGCAGTCACGGTGCCTCTTCACAGTAGCAGCACTTGCTTGCAGCAGGGTCTCTTGTTCACCGACAGCTTCTAGGGTTTCTTCCTCTCTCTGTCTCCCATCTCATCAAAGGCATGCTGGGATTACAGATTGGCACTACTGAATCCAGGTGCCTGGGAACTGAAACAGGTCCTCATGCTTACATGGCGAGCGCTTTACCCACTGAGCAGTCACCCCAACTCTCTTCCTTCCTTAAGCTGCTTTTGTCAAGTATTTTACCACAGCAATGAGAACAGTGTCTAACTTACTGCCTACAACCTCAAATTCTTTACCCTGTCATAAACAACCTGCTGCAAGCCCAGCCCAGCAGTATGACCAGCCCACCCTCACCTCTCCTTCAGAAGCCAGGCATGCCTCCTTTCCCCAGATTCACTTCCCTTATTTGCAAAGTGTGTTCCCTTATTTGCAAAGTGTGCCGTGTGGCATGAGAAAGAGTACAGAAGCCCTGGCTCTGGACGCGTCTCTTTAAATGTGTGGTTTCTGTAAGGGCTCAGTGTTTTCTTAAATGGATCTGTAAAAATGGCTTTTATTCCTAATTACACATTTGTTTTAATATAAGCATAAATAGAGATAGCATTTTACTGCTGTGTTCATGTCACATTGATGCTCCAGGGACATGGCCTGTTCTATCCTAACTACTTATCTTGGCATGCCCAGCTACTAGCGTCCTTTTTGTGTGAGAGAGATGGAAGCAGCATTAGCAGTTCAAGCCAGGGCCCCAGAGGCTCAGCTGCCAGCTGTCTGAAGCTCCACAGCAGGCACAAAATCCTGGGCTCCAGAGAGGTCCCCTTCCCGGACCTCAAACTGTCCTTCCCCACAGCGATTACCCTCTGGAGTCACAGCAGGGGAAACCTGAGAATTGAAACTCCCTGCTGTGAAGGCCCACAGAGGAACAGCCTGGCAAACCGACCTCCATAAGTAGTCCCTGGCTGCTTCGAGAACTCAGCATGCTGTGTTCATGGCTGTCCCCTGAGATAGGTTGCTGGCTTCTCTCCTTGTTCCCAGAGTGGGCAGGTACTCAGGGTCAAGGCGAGGGCAGAGATCCCACTCCCTCTGCTCTTCACTTTGCTCTCTCTGCCTCTGTCCTGGGCCAGAGTCCCTTCTTGTATCCCTGACCTTGTCCCTGCCCTGGTTCTCATCACTCTCTGCCCTGTGGTGTTACAAGATTTCTTCCTTGGTTTCCATCCCCCTCCACCCCCTGGTTTCCTGTCAGTAAACACAACAATCTATTCTGGAGCGTAACAACAGGCCAGTATCCCAAATGCACAAGGGGCCCTGAGGACAGGCAGTGGAGCTGGCTATAGCTCTTAGTTTCCAGTCAGGCCTGGGTGGTTCTGCTACTGAACTCTATCAACATCTACTCTGGACTATGCCCTGTGTGAGGTTCTAGGGGGACAATTTTAGGATACACACAGCATGGCCCAGTCCCTGAGAGAAGGCAAGTCCAAGAAGCTGAAATTATCATGGGTCAGCTGCATGGAGACACCTGGAGAATGGACAAGGGGAAAGGGAGGGAAGGAAGGAGAGAGGAAGAAATCAGGGTGGCCACCCTGCTATGACCTTGACACTCTAGCATCTCTCTGTGATATCAATTTCTGACTTGAAGAGAAACTTCCAGTCACAAGACCAACAGACCTCACATGAGTTCTAGACAGGGAGAAGGACAGAAATGAGACAAGGCAAATCCCAGAACTCAGGGACAACAAGCAAAAGGCAGAGAGACGTCTGAATATTTACAGTGGGAACTGTAACTGATTCATAGAAACTCAGCATCACACAATCTCAGAGACCCACCTGAGCATCCCTCAAAGCAAGCTACTTCCTTAGCCTGTACCCTTGATCCTAGAGGAAGTGATGTGTGAACTGCATCCCTGGGGACGGTACCCAAAGAGCTCCTACTCTGAGTCTTAGATAGTCACCCAATAGATACATGCCTTTGTACAGACCTCATCCATAAGCAGATTTGATAGCCAGTGTGATAGCACACAGCCATGAACATGCACTGGAGAAGCAGAGGCAAGAGGATTGAGGGTTTCAGGCTAGCTTGGAAAAAAACCTGTCTCAACAACAAAATAAAAGCACTACAAATTTTGGGCTGTGTCTATAGTCTTTAGTCCTTAGGATGCTGAGGCAGCAAGATCATTTGACTCTAGGACATCAGGACAAGCCTGGGAAACACAGTGGAACTGTCTCAAACAAACAAAAGAGACAACAAAATCAGAGCTTAGTTAACTAAGACCCTTCGTGCCTATAGCCAGCTGTGCTTGTGTGTGCTTCCAGTGTGTCTTTGAGGGCTCTTATATTCAGAGTTAGGTCCAAAATATGCTAGGACCACTGAGAGGAGGTCAGTCCTTTATGAGGTGGGACCTAGTCAGAGACTCTTAGGTCTCTGGGGGAGCTGCCCTTAAAAGAGATTAAGGTAAGTCTATGGGACCCCTGGGGTCTCAGGAGAGTTATGACAATGAGCCTGAGCCAGGCATAGTGGCTCCTGCCTGGACTCTTAGCACTCAAGAAGCAAAAGTAGGAGGATTGCCATGAGTCTGAGGCCAGCTCTAACTACACGGTGAGTTCCAGACCATCCTAGGCTACCTTGTGAGACACTATCATCAGAACAAAAAAGACCAATGAACTTAGCCCTTAGCCAACTGACTTCTTAACTTAAGATCCAATTCCTTCCTTCCACATGTTCCTCCCATTGATGCCGTCCAATGGGTCTGCCTGGTCTTGGACTTCCACCCCAGAATGTGAGCTAAATGCCTATCTTTCTTTTATAAAGTTAGCCTGTCACAGGAATGCAAGCCTAACACAAGCGTGACAGTTAGTCACAATTTTATGCCAGTCTATGGCCCTCTCTTACTGTTTTAGTTGTGCCTTGACCCTAACAGTTTCTGAAAACTAATTTGAAAGTCAAATTCAGAAGACTGGAAGACAAACAGTCCAACTCTGTTAAGAACAGTACTCAGCTTCTTCAAATGCTGAAAGGACAGCTGGGTTTCATTCAAAGCACATAGGAGCCGAGAGTCTGCAACAAAATTTAAAGGCTGTGGCTTCTTTACAATACAGAGAGGCAGACATTAGAGGTCCACTCCCTCTCCAGAGCCCTCCACCCTCAGAGTTCCTATCCTGATATACCTTTGTAAGCCAGGAGTTGGCAAGCTACACCTCTGCCAACCAAACCATGCCTGTCAATGGGCTAAAAATGAGTTTTATAGTTTTTTTAACAGTTGGAGGGGAGATCAAAAGAAAAAGAAGAGTTAGGGGCTGGGAATGTAGCTCAATTGGCAGAGTACTTACAGGAAGCTGTGGTTTGATCTCCAGAACTGCATGAATCAATTGAACCCAGTGTGGTGGTGCACTCCTGGAACCTATCTGGCATGTGGGAGGTGGAGGCAGGTGGACCAAGAGTTCAAGGTCAGGGCTGGAGAGTAGGCTCAGTGGTTAAGAACACTCCTGCTCTTCTAGAGGAGCCAGACTAGATTTTTTTTCTTATTTATTTATTTATTTATTTATTTATTTATTTATTTATTATTTGATTTGATTTGATTTGATTTGATTTGATTTTTTGTTTTGTTTTTCAAGACAGGGTTTCTCTGTCTAGCCTTGGCTGTTCTGGAACTCACTCTGTAGACCAGGCTGGCCTCGAACTCAGAAATCTGCCTGCCTCTGCCTCTGCCTCCCAAGTGCTGGGATTAAAGATGTGCGCCACCACTGCCCGGCTTCTTTTACTTTATTGGATAGTTTATCTATTTACATTTCAGATGCCATCCCCTTTCTCCATTTTTCCCTCCCTAGAAACCCCCTATCCCATCATCTCTCCTTTTTGCTTTTATACCATTTTAGTTACACCCAAGTATTAAGGTCAGCTCTAGGTTGAGGAACTAACAATACAATAGATGCAAATAGTCCAGGAATAAGAAAGACAATAAACACAAACAGTCAAGGAACAAGCAAGGCAATAAACAAAATTCTGTGAACACTCCAGTGATCACTGTTTCTAAGGGCTTATCAGAATGACCAAAATATCTCAGCCAAATTCCCTCAGATTGGATTTCTAGCTCAAATAGGGTAGCTCATGAAGATCTGTAACAGCAGTAGCAGGGGATCTGATGCCCTCTTCTGGCCACCTTGGTGTGGTTTTGGTACACAGAGAAACACAAGTGCAGGCAAAACACCCATAGACATAAAATTTTTTAAAAATTAAAGAATTCAAGGTCATCCTGAGTTGCACAAGTTTGAGGCCAGGCTGAGCACATGGGATCTGATCAGGAAGAAAAGAAGGAAGAAAGGAAATAAAAAGGAATTTTGCAACCCATGGAAATTCCACGAATTGAAATCAGCCTTCAGAGAGAAGGCTGGTATGTCTTCTTCATGTCCCATGAGCCTCTTTGTAGTCACCCCTTCGCCCCCCATGCCTCTGACCCAGACAAATATTCATCTGTTTTCTATCAGTACAAATTTGTTATTCATTTTCTCAAACTTCAAGTAAATGGAATCACACAGCCTGCACTTTTTGTGTCTGGCTTCCTTCAGTCAGGATAATGTTTTTGAGATTCACCCATGTTGTATCAATACCAGACCGGACACGTCTGCTTTTGTTTGTGAGTGAAAGGCAGAGTCACGTCAGGTCTGAAGGCACAAATCATAATTCCACATGACCAGCAGCAAGATGAGTTACTTACACGATGCTCGGCTGTGTGGTCTTACACACACAAAAGACCTCAAGGTGGATACTTTACAATGAAAGTGTGTTCTACAAATCAGCACATAACCACCATTTTATGAATTTGAATAGAAAAGGTTTGGGGGGGGCAAATATCCAATACATCTCACAAGAAATGTCGAGAGAGAGAGAGAGAGAGAGAGAGAGAGAGAGAGAGAGAG
>NW_021604629.1:3841837-3845078 GCF_004785775.1 Grammomys surdaster | reverse complement strand
GGGAAGGAGGGAGGGAGGGAGGGAGGGAGAGAGAGAGAGAGAGAAAGTGTGTGTGTTTGATGAAAAAAATGAGAAGAGAGAGCTCTAATAACATTCAAAAATAACTTCAACCACTATAGATTTTTGAGTGGTTATAAATTTATTTGTAGCAGCTGGCACAGTCTCTAATCTCAGCACTGGGAAGGTAAAAGCAGGCAGATCCCTGTGAGTTCAAGGCCAGCCTGGTCTACTTAGTGAGTCCCAGGCCAGCCAGGGATATGCAGCGACATCTTGTCAAAAAAAAAAAGTTACTTGTAAATTTAAAAGAAAAGTAGTTATGTGTATGTGTGTGAGGGTGTCCATGAAGGCCATAGGGTCCCCCAAGAGCTATAATTACAAGTATGAGTCACCTGACAGAGGTTCTGAGAACCGAACTCAAGTCCTCTGCAAGAACAGCATGTGCTCCTAACCACTGAGCCATCTATCCAGCCCCTGCTTATAAGTTTTGTTTCACCAATTTGTTCAAAGAAAATTCCTTGTCAATGATGCTCCAGGATAATTTGAAATAAGACTTTTATACAAACTCAATACCTAAAATATTTCTTTACTTTGTATTTTAATTATAAACATAATAGAATTTTTTTTCACTAAGCCCCATACAGACACCTCCAAATTCCCTTCAGCTAGCCCCATGTGCCATACCTATATTCTCTTATATGAACTGGAGGCAGTGATGTTTCACAGGCTCTGAGACCAGGAGAGAAACTCCAGCTCTGACTAGCAAGCTGTCATGCTAAAGCAGGCCCTCCTGCCCCCTAGTGGATATTTTTGTACATGCCTCTCAAGAGGAAAATGTGATAGAGGCAAAGCTATCATCCTTGTTACTCAGGCATTGTGCCTACCAAGAGTCCTGTCTGGGATGAACGAGTTCATAGGCGTCCTCCCAACATAGCTATCCTTCATACCCTGCAGGGGAGGTCGAGCCTGTGGCATCCAGTGATTCCATCTGTCTCTCTCCTTTCATCTTTATTACTTCATCATGAGCCAAGTCACCTGTGTTAGCCGTGAGGCCACCCTTGACATGGTCATTAAACCCCCCCTTCCAAAAGCTAAAAGACATAAGGTCCTTAGGAGGGAGAAGAGAGAGTGGAACTGGAAGGAACACACCCACTTTTTCAGCAATTTGATGCCAACAGGAAGACTCTAGGGCTCGGGCACTCAAGGAATTTGGGGTCCCCTTGAAACATAAAAAGGAAAGAGCCATGCTGGACCATAAGTACTTGCTACCCCCTCTTTGTCTAGGCAGAGACCCAGCCTTTTCTTCACTAGCCACAACACAGAAGTGGTGGCCACAGAAAGAGAACAACAACAAAAATATCCTTTCTTCAGCTCACAGATCAAGCATCAAGGTATTTATGTATGCTGGGTAGGTTTTTTGTCAACTTGGCACAAACTAGAGTCATCTGAGAAGAGGGAGCCTCAACTGCAAAAAATCCTCCATCAAATTGGGCTGTAGGCAAGTCTATAGGGCACTGACTTAGGTAACCATTGCTGTGGAAGGATCCAGCCCACTGTAAGGCCACCCCTGGGCAGGTGGCCCGGGGCTGCACAAGAAGCAAGCTGAGTACCTCATGGAAAGCAAGCTGTAGGCAGCCTTCCTGGATGGTCCCTGCCTCTCCTTCCACTTGAGTTCCTGACCAAACTGCCTCAATGATAAGCTGTGATCAGATGTGTGAGCCAAATAAACCCTCCTGGTATTGATCACATCAACAGAAAACAGACTAGGATGCCAAGGATTGCTACGAGAAAATTAACCTCTATGGAAATCAGAACAAGTCAACACTGATGGGCACTAGTGCACATGGGAAAACTGGGGGACACCTGAATTTGCATCAGAAATAAGGACAGTAGATTCCACTCTGAAGAAACAACTGAGCAAACTGTAGAATCTATATGGAATGTTCTGGTACTCCAGTACATCTCATCTTTGTCCTCCTTTGCTCTGAGGCTCTTGGGAGTCTTGGCAGGCCAGAGGCCCCAGACTCCCTGTCTCATCCAGTCTTCCTTTCCCAGATAGAACCCCATGTGTCTATTGGAGAAGTGATGTCAGAGGTTATGTTAGAACTGGGGAAGGGAAGCTTGTATGCTAGTATGGACATCAAGGTGTTCAGAGTTTCTCCCTTAACCTTTGTTTCTGAGTTGGACTTGAGAAGAACCCCTCCCCGGAATTCTCAGGAAGTCCAAGTCCTGGTATCTACCTAATCCCCCTTCCCTGAACTGTGAGCAGACTTAGCTTAGGCCATGAGGTTGGCAACAGTTAGCCAATCTCTTCCTAGCCAAAGATCCCTGTATTATGACAAGGAAGAGACACCAGTGTCCAGGGGCACTGGCTCTGGTCACATCCTGGAGTTGTGAAGCAGCTGTTATGGGTCACCAGGATGTTAGTGTCAGGATCCATGAGTCCTATCCAATTGCACAGTTGCCACCTACATGTGATCTCAAGGACCACTCCTCCATCAGAGGAGATCCAAAGGGGTCTTACCCTATTACTTTGGTCTTTCAGGACATGAATTTTATCCTGGGTTCTCTATTGCATATTAATTTTCTGGTTATAAGAAATCAACAAATTCTTTTTTTTAAAGATTGATTTATTTATTTTACATATGTGAGTACACTGTAGCTGTCTTCAGACACACCAGAAGAGGGCATCAGATCACATTACAGATGGTTGTGAGCCACCATGTGGTTGCTGGGATTTGAACTCAGGACCTCTGGAAGAGCAGTCAGTGCTCTTAACCACTGAGCCATCCCTCCAGCCCCGAAATCAACAAATTCTAAACTGGCTTATTAAAAAATAAAATAATACAGACAAAAATGTCCTGTGATAGTTAGCGTCTGGTAAACCTACAAACAAGGCTACAGAGACAGTTCTCTTGCCTTTCCATCTGTCTCAATTTCACATCTAAGAAAAATGGCTACCGGCAGCTCCACTCTTCATCTCCTAGATGTAAGTCTAACGCTCAAATCTTGCAGTTCTCTTTGAAAGTCCAATGTTGACAGCTGGGGAAATAGCTCAGTAGCTAAAGCTCTTGTCAAACAAGCAGGACAGCCTGAGTTCTGTCTCCAGTACCCCTTCTTAAAAAGCCAGCCTTGCCGGGTGGTGGTGGCGCACACCTTTAATCTCAGCACTTGGGAGGCAGAGGCAGGCGGATTTCTGAGTTCGAGGCCAGCCTGGTCTACAGAGTGAGTTCCAGGACAGCCT
>NW_021604629.1:3835361-3841737 GCF_004785775.1 Grammomys surdaster | reverse complement strand
AAAAAAAAAGCCAGCCTTACTGCTGCAGGCAGGAGAG
Source organism: Grammomys surdaster (assembly GCF_004785775.1). NCBI lineage: Eukaryota > Metazoa > Chordata > Mammalia > Rodentia > Muridae > Grammomys > Grammomys surdaster. The sequence continues at coordinate 3,841,700 of NW_021604629.1, read as the reverse complement.
CTGGCCTTGCCCCTCACCTGGGCAAAGTGGGATAGCTCGCCCTGGTGGTGTGGGCTTAGAAGAGCTGGTGGGCTGCCCAACTCAGCTACCACCTAGGCCCTGATCCACGGCTTAAAGTTGTCCCACCCCAACATTTACCCCATCTATAAGCTGCTGAAGTGCATGAAGAGACTGGTCCTTTGGAACCAAAGCAGTGGGTTCTCCATGACACAAGGCAACAACAGGATGTCCGAGAGGAGTCTGGTGAGGATCCAGTATTGATGGTATCACAGAAGCCAGAGGCCTCGAACCAGACCAGTGACTCATTGCAACGAACATTTGCAAGTGAAGCTGTTTGGACAGAAGGATATATGGTGTGATATACTGTGACACACAGCACTGGTGGGATTTTCTTTTCTTTTGGAGGAAGTGGTTGCAAGGACAAAGGGCAGATATGGAGGGACAGGGAGATAACTAGGATTGGATGAATGATGTAAAATTCACAAAAAAATCAATAAAAGGAAAAGAAAGCTAGCCATGGTGCATGCATTTGTAATTTAGCACCACAGAGATGAAGATAGGTGATTCCCTGAGCTTTCCTGGCCAGTTAGCCCAGCCTATCTGAGATCCAGGCTAATGGGAGACCTGTCTTAAAAAACAAGGTGTTGGGCTGGTGGGGTGACTCAGCAAGTAAAGGTGCTCGCTGCACAAACTTGGCAGCCTGAGTTTTGATTCCCAGGACCCGTGTAAAGGACAAAGGAGAGAAGCAACCCCACAAGTTGTCCTTTGACTTCCACAGGTTGCAGCATGGCATATGCACACATGCACACACATGAGAGATTGAGGGAAGACTGCTACTGGAACATGCGTGTCTCTGAACCCATCAGTGTACCCATCAACTAGTGCAGGATATGGTCCATAGCAGCTAGGCTGTGCTGTCCTCTGAGATCTGGATGCCAAGTAGTCTCTGGTCTATCTGAGTCCAACCCCTGTCCATGATTTCTCCCAGGTTTCCTTTGATCCCTCCTCTTCCTTCTCTGGATGTCTACCCAGAAGCCGCTCCACTGATCCTTGTGAGACCTGTTGACCCACCCCATTTCTCACTGCCACATGCTTCAAAAATCCATGACCCTATAGTTCCAGGCAATCTCAACTCCAAGAGTCTCTGGGTACTAGCTTTCCTGATTGTATATCTGACAGCTTGCAGGTGCAGGCATGGGCATCTGCTGCAGGATCCCGGTATGGTATGAACTTGGAAGGCACAGGTCAGGATAAGGAGCCATCAGGAAGACAAAACCTCTCTTCCAGTTCCATCTTAGTTGGCTTTGACTGTGGAAGCTACACTGAGTCTGAGATTTCATTCAATAAGAGATTGAGAGTCACCAAAAGACTCCTGGGTAGATGAATGAGAGCCCAGAGATGTGAATGGCTTGGCTCATATCACACAGCAAACAAGGGGCAGGCACAGAGCCCTCCTACCCCACACCTCCATCTGCCATCCTGGATCCAGGAGCCAGCCCAGGCAGCCGCCGTCTCAGCACGGCCATCTGGGAATACTGGAGATTATCAACCTCAACTCCGTGTTGCAGTGGAGCCAAGCCTGAGCTTTGAGCCAAAGCAGGGGACTGGGGATTAGAATCCTGGACACAGTAAGACAGAGCCAGCACCTGGGAAATCTCAGGAAGACTCACACTAGCGCCTGAAATTGAGGCTAGGGAATTCATTGTCTGTGAATTCTTGTAGAGCAATGCAGAAGAGAAGCAGAAGGAGCCCTGAACTCAGCCACACTTGGCTCTGGGTGAACCCATCTCTGACAAAGCCCAGAACCCAAAGTAAGGGGACAGCCAACTAGAGGAAATGGGTGAATGTGTTGCTAGTTGCCACCAGCTATCTAGAGTTGGACTTCCAGGTTCTTGGTACGTTATTGAAAGAACTGAAGCGCACACAACAGCGAAGCAGCAAGAAGTTTTGTTTGAAGAGACAGTACAGGACACACTGCAAGGGAGCACAGGCCACTTTGGCTAGAAAGTCCAAAAGAGCAGCAGGTTACATTTATATCTTTTACGAATCCTTTTATGGGTTCAGGAGGAGGAGTTGATTGATAGGGGATGACTGTTCTTTCCGGTTTGATTGGCAAACATAGATTATGTAAGCCTTTGTTGTCTTGATCATATAGTGGCTAATACTCCATGATATAAGCCTCTGTTCACTAGGTATGCCCTTTCCTATGATTTATCTGACTTTAATCATATGCAAGCCCAAATCAGACACTGCCATAGGGTTGTCAAGGAAAAGCAACTCACTCCACTGTCTGAAGTGCAATATGTATGCAGCTCAGTGCAGGGGAGAGTCCCAGGTTGCCAGATACACTGAAAGAAGGGTACAGGTATAGATAGCCCAAGCCTAGCAGAGTCCTAGGCTGCTAAGTTTTCCTATATCATAGTGGCCTCTGGTCTCCAAAGGCCTTGGCAGAACTCCTACTAAGTCTGGCATTTAACTCACAGCATGGAACTGAATTAAAACCAGCAACATTGATGCTAGCATCCAAGATGGAGGGAGAGAAGCCATTTGGCTCCTGATCTTTAGGAGATCCTGAAACTAGATTCATGTAAGATACACCAGAACGTCAGATGAAAGACTCAGAATTTCCATGAAAGCAAGAATCTAGCTATCCAGATCACCACATATCCCCAATGTCTAGAACGCAGACAGATGATATGCAACAGGTATCCAATAAACAGCCAAGTCAATCTGTTCCTGTGGCAGCAGGGGAGCAATTTCTTTTATGACTCTCACAATGTAATGTAGCATCTTCATATAACAAATGTCAAGTCAACACATAGTGGTTGGTTAAGAACTTACTGTCCTTAGAGCTACTGCCCACCCCAATTAGAACATTTCATCCTTTGCCTCATCAAACATGTTGATGGATACCCTCCCCCGCTCCAAAATAAAATAAAGAACTGGATCAGAGACCAGGACGTTTTGGTCTTAAGAACAGCCAACATCTATGAAGGACAGATGTGCAAAAACACTGTTCAGAACATTCTCACATTGACCCTCCCGTGACTGTCCCCATCTGTAGATAGAAAGAGTTGTGGTTGGTCACAGGTCATACAGCCTTGACTGACAATCCAGACATGTATGTATCTCACAACTGGGATCTCTGAAGACAGTCCTGAGTCTCCTGCAATGTACACAGAAGGCAGCATGGTAGCACATCCTGGGACTCTTGAACTCTGAGGTGTTCTCTGCTAACCCTTGAGCCACAGTCTTTCTCCCAACATTTATAAATGAGCCATTCTTCCTACCTACCCCACACTGGAAGCCAGTGGGTCCCAGATTGAATATGGTAGGATGACTATCAGTAGGCTACTTGGGCCCTGGCAGATCTGCCACGCTCACCTAGTTTGGACTTTCCTATGACCTTTTTCTAGAACACAGCATGGAATATCCAGGAAGAGCTTTTCAATAGAAGTGAGGAGTTAGGAATGTCAAGATGGCAAAAGAGAAAAAAGGGGGGGGGGCTTATAAATGGCCAACAGGTGTGTGGGAAAGTGCTTGCCACCACTAAGTATCAGGAGAACGTCAATCAAAACTCAATTAGGGAAAGCCTCACACTCCTCAGGGTGGCCAGTATCTAAAAGATAAAAGACTCACATGTCCACAAGGAACTGGAAAAAAGAGGGTTCCTTCGCACATAAAGAAAAACTAGTCCAAACACGGAGGGAAACAACATGGAGATGCCTCCAAAGATTACAAGAGCCTCCATAGTCTCCAGTTTGCCAGCCTCTAGGTACATACCAAGAGGTGTGGGTGTCCCCAATCCACGAAGGCAGTAGGAGCAGAGACGTCAAGGGTGGGGTTAGGGGGTTCAGAAGCCCTGCAAATGATCACACTAGGAAGGCTTGTCAGTAGACTGATCAACTTTACTTGGGGTGACTGAAGGCTCATAAAGTTTTGGGGTACTGAAGGTAAGGACATTCAGGATGGGCAAAAGTCACTGGCTGTGGTCTTAGGGTACCTGGCATACCTCATTAGCAAGAGGAATCATTTCAGGAATCTCGGGTGCTGGCTGAACAGGTTTTGTCAGGAGAAAGGGAATTGACCCTATAAACTAATTAATTTGTTTATAGGATCAGGTAGAGGCGAGTGTAGGGGCTTAGAATCTCCCGGACAACGTCAGAGAAGAAGAAAACCAGCTAACAAGGGAGTCATCCATTTTTCGAAGATCTCAGAGGTTATCTGATTATGGTGGACTTTGACCTTAATTAGCAGTTTTCCCACAGGGAGGGAGTGAAGTCACCACCTCAAAATGACACTTGTATGACTGTGACCACTACTCATAATAGCCAAGGCATGGAAACAACTTGAGTGTCCATCCACAGATGACCGGATAAAAAAAAGTTGGTGTGTATGTGTGTGTGTTCAGTGGAATTATTCAGCATTTTAAAAGGAGATCTTGTCATTTGAAATGACATGGGTAAACTTAGAAGACATTGAGCTAAGTGAAAAAACTATGTTGCATGATGCCAGTTATATATGGGATCCAGAATGTGTTTTTAAATTGAACACATAGAACTGGTAAGAGGGCTAAGTGACCTGAGTTCTATTCCTAGGACCTGTATGGTAGAAGGAGAAGACTGATAAAGTTATACTCTGACATCCATATACCCACTATGGTATACAGACATATTCTGAATAAACAAACAAATACAATCAATAAACATATAGCAACAGGAGAATAGTGACTGAGAATAGTAGCTGGAGGTCAAAGGGTACAGAGTTGTGGCTTTATGGGATAAATAGAGGGCAATCTAATACACAGGGTGAGGACTGTAGCTAGCAATATGCTACACTGTAAATTTGTTTTAGAAAGTAGGATTTAAGCATTCACCTAAGATTGCAAAGAGGAGAACGAGAGACTGGAGATGGTACATATGTTAGTTAGTTAGTTAGTTAGTTAGTTAGTTAGTTAGTTAGTTAGTTAATGAATATGTAAACTGTGAGATGGTTGATATATTAGATCTAGAGATATGACAAAATGTCATGTTGGACATCTACAGTTCATACAGTAAGAAAAAGAATCCAAGGACAGAAGGCATCAGCTTCCCATGTCATCTCTCCATCACTCTCTGGGAGTCCCAGACACTTAGGCGAGAGAGCCTCATTGAAGGCCTAGCTTTTCAACACCCACAGAGATCTGGAACTAGCCATGCCAGGCCCAGGAGACCCAAGGTTGAGAGAAGGGCAAACCTGTCCCTAAGAAGTCATAGTCTCTTGAAGGTGGTGGGGCCGACATCAGCACCCTCAATACAGGCTGGAAAGTACCTTGAGGAAACAAGCCCAGGAGCAGAGGACGGCAAAGAGGAAGTGTTCTCTCTGGGAAGTCATGGAAGGTGGGGAGCCTGCAGGGCAGCCCCAGTGTGTGTGGGCCCAGGACAAGGTCACCAAGAGGAACCAGCTGCAAGCAGCTCTCTTTATGAGTGCAGCCTCCAGGCTACCCTCCTACATCCCTGTTCCAATTTAGCCTGCCCTTGAGCTCTGGGTGACCTTCAGGTCCTGCTTGTCCCCAGTCCTCTACACAGCAGCCCTTGAGCAGCCAGGCACTCTCGGGCTTCCCTGACTTCCATTCCCTATGGGTAATGACTTCCACTCTGAAGGATGTGGGCTGGAAGTTGTTGATTGGGGCCATACTAGGGGTTAAGCCAGAGCCACATAGGAGTTCTTCATCCCTTGCTAGACCCTCCTGAAGACTGATGTCACTGCCCCAGAAGGACCTCAGCAGCAACTCCTAATTCTAACACACTACAGCTGCCACAGCACTGCTCAGCCTTGCACCACTGCCAGACTGGGCTCCCGGGGCTGCTAGTTCTGTAAGCTAGGGAACAGAGTCCAGTAGGCTCAGATGCCAGCCTGGATATTGCTGTAGAGGTAGATTAGTATTTAAATCAATAGACTCAGGTCTGGGGAGATGGCTCAGCAGTTGTGAACACTAGCTGATTCTTCAGAGGACCTAGGCTCAGTTCCTAGCATGCACGTGTCAGCTCACACATGTCTGTAACTCCATTTCTAGGGAACCTAATGCCCTATCCTGAAGCCCTCAGGTACTAGGCACATACATGGTCCACATATGTACATACAGGCAAAATAGTCATGCCCATAACATAAATAAATCTCTAAACTAGCAGACTTTTGAATAAAGCAGATCACATGTCATCATGTGGTAGGCCTTATCTGATGAGCCAAAGTCTCTAAGAGCAAAGACTAAGCTTTTTAGAGCAGGAATTTGGCCTTGGGACTATAACACAGAGACTGCCTCCAACTCTGTCCTACCACCTGGAAACAAGAACTACAGAC
>NW_021604629.1:3826845-3835261 GCF_004785775.1 Grammomys surdaster | reverse complement strand
TCTCTCTCTCTCTCTCTCTCTCTCTCTCTCTCTCTCTCGGTGTGTTTCTCTCTCTCTCTCTCTAGGTGTCTGTCTGTCTCTGTCTCTCTGTGTATGTATGTATGTATGTATGTATGTATGTATGTATGTCTCTTTCTCTTACACACACACACACACACACACACACACGGTTCTATCCCTCTGGATAACATGATTAATACACTCTTCTACTTCATCCATATACAAGGATGCAGCCTTAGCTTCCCTCAGTGGCATGGAGTACTTCGAGGACATCAAGGGCCCTGGGTACCAGACTGAGCATCTGCTCCTTGCAATCCTTCCAGGAACAACCTGGCTCACACCCAGTGCTGAGGGGGTCTCTTGCAGCCATGGGAGAATGCTACTAGAAAATGGATTTGATTTTAAAAAATTGACACTAATGATAAGCATTCACCAAGGCCTCGATTTCCATTGTACACAGTGACTCACTTGCTCATTCAACAAATATTTACCGACTATGTGCATGGGTCAAGCTTTCTTCTAGGTTCTGGGAATCCAGCAACAAAGGAAACAATTGCACTTAAGCAGGAGAGACAGGGAACTTGCAGACTGAGATCTAATATCTTTTGTGTTGAGAGAAACAGCCCATTGAGGAGAGTGGACCAAGAGAGGCAGGTGAAGAGGGTTTAGCTTGTGTAAGATGCACAGAGGCTACAGTTAAGGTGGCATTTGAAAGGAGGTAGACCGGGAAGTTGAGAGAGGAAAGCAACTCTGGAGAGGAGCCAGCAGAGGCAGAGTTCCCAAGGAGACACACTGGGAGAGCGGCAAGAACCAGCAGAGCCAGGACAAACTTAGAAGGGAGAGCAGAGAAGTAGCAGAGGCAGGCCAAGCATGGGCTGAAGATCAGCCAGTCACTAAAAGTTGGTCCAGGAGAGGTGTCCTAACTCTGTAAGACTCCTAAGAGAAGGTAGCTCAGAGTATGAGGACCTGGGTTTGATATCAGTCAACAATGGACAGCTCATGAGAAAGAGAAGGAAGGGAAGGAGTGGGGTTCTCTAGACAGTGATTGAGGGCTCACCATTCCTGAGCTGCAACATACCCAGAGAAACCCATGGCTAAACTTCCTGCCTCTTTTGTCTTGCCTCATCCCTAGAGGCAGAACTGGATTTAACCCCAAGATGAAGTAGTTGAAAATGGGAGAAAGTCCAGTGAGGGAGAAGGCCACCAAGAGCCATCTCTACAAGTTGATGTTGGTATTATTTTTGGCTTTATATGTTTGTTTGGTTGGTTGGTTGGTTTATTGGTTGGTATTATTTGGCTTTTATGGCAGTTACACTTTATAGCCCAGGCTACCCTTAAATTTATTAAATAGCCCAAGCTAGCACCCAAATTCTTTGTGATCCTACTGTCTCCACATCTGACCATCTTTCTATCCCTCCAACAACATTCTGTAGTGATTGCCAGCACTACTGTCCCTTATCCATCACTGATTCCATATGGTGGGGAGAATAAAGAAAGAGCCCCTGTTCAAGTATCAGGATTACCCACAATCGGAAGGTGGAGCTTCCCTCCCTGAAGAAGTTGATTGGGGACCTTTGTGTTTAGTAAACAGAAACAAGTAACTAGTCATAAAGGACTCTGCCCCACTCCAGTGTGTCCTCTAAAGCCAAGGATGGGGGCAGCAAGAACCCAGGTCCCCTGTACTCAGTCCTGAAGCAAATTCAGAGCCCTTAGCAAGAAATCACTCCTGACCTGGAAGCCAGAGAGGCACACTGTGTTCTCCTACCCCTCAGAAGTGACGTGCCCCTTCCTTTTCCAATGTCCCCTTTCTGTCTGGAACATGGGGAGGACTATGAGTGCCCCTCTCCCCCAACTAGAGCTGGTGACTCAGAGGCCACCTGCATCCATTTTCCAGCTCTGCCTGTGGCACATCCTCTGTTCCTGCTTCCAAGCCGCCAGCGAGCAGTGCCCTCTGCCTAGGCTACATCTGAACACTGAAGCATTCTTTCAGGATTCGTCACTTTCTGAGAGTGCTTACATAAAGAGAAGCTGTTTCCAGGACAGAGCAAGGACTCACCAATGGAATTTAGAACAATCCTCGGAAAAGCCAGTCCCCCAGAGAAGGGAAAATTCCCTGCCCTAGCAGACTCATCACTTGCGAGCAGCCCTGAGCTTGCAGGGACCCTCAAAGGAGAACAGCAGAGAACCTAACCCCTGAGCCCTATGCTCTGGAAGTTTTACAGGGCCTGGATGCTAGGGCCGAGTTTATGGGAATGGAATGAGAAGGCTTTCATTGCCCTGCCTCTTCTCAATGAGCATACATCCCAGCCTACAGGTCTTTGATACCAACTTCATGTTCCCCCACACTGCTCCCATCTGCTGGAGATGCTCAGATGCTTCTCAAATGTCTGAAAGACAGCAGCCAAAGCTGATCTCTAAGTGCTTTGCCCCACTCTGCAAAGATTCCCTGCTTGCTACCTCTATCTAACGACTTCAGGTTCAAGCAGGCATGAAGGCCCCTTGACCACTAAACTGGACTTCCAGCTCTACACTCAGAAGCGTCTCCCGATGAGATCAAGCCACAATCACTTCCTCATAGACCTTGGCTTAAGGCCCTTTAGTGGAAACTTCCTGGCCGGTACTCACCTTCCCTTAGATTTTGCCTCAGCTGTGTCTCCTACATTCAACATTCAGAGAGCCCTGGGAGACAGAACGGGGGCTCAGTGGAGAAAACAAGATTCCTTAAAAGAAGAAACCATTTCTCACATTGTGTTCCTACTATCTCAGATCCCAGCAGAGAATCTTCCTGGGTGGATGGTTGGATGGATGGATGGATGGATGGATGGATGGATGGATAGATGGATGGATGGATGGATGGATGGATGGATGGATGGATGGATGGATGGATGGATGGTTGGTTGGATGGATGGACGGACGGACGGACAGACGGATGGACGGATGGATGGATGGATGGATGGATGGATGCTAGCTGCCTAGATGAATGAATAGATGGAGAGATGATGATGTATAGGTAATGCACGGATGATGGGTGAATGGATGAATGATGACTGGATGGGATAACTTTAGCTTTGAGCAAAAAGTAATGGAAACCATGCCTAAGAAACGGGGAGTCATTAGAGTAGACTCTGTACCTACAGGAACCTTGGAGATCCATTTCAGAAATGTGGACAATGTCATTTCAGCCCCTGGATGAGAAAACCCATGAGTACACTCAGGAAATACCTTCCTGAATGATGAGATGGAAAATGAAAACCAAATGGCTGAGGAATGCCGCCTGCTTCCCTCGTTCTTCGCTGGGGGCAGAGCTGCTTGGACTCGGCTGGATCACGGGCTGATGAGCTGATGAAGGAAGGATGACCCACAATACTCTGGGATGTGTTTACATGACAAGATTTGGTTTTGCAATATCAGCACCCTTCCCTAGAACATCGGGGACAGATTCCAGAGGAGATGGCTTGCTATCTATGTATTCCTAGTGACTCATACAACCAACCAAAGGAACACAAATAAAAGAGGCAGCTGACTGTAGGGCACATATCAACACAATGACAGCTCAACACAATAGACCAGGCAAGTCAGCCTGTGCCAAATGTTATTAGAATGAGCTCACATGGAACCTTCTAGAATAGTCGGTGAGAGGCTGAGGATGGTGGTTGCCTAAGCTGCACACTACTACATTCACTTTGCATGCCTAACCCACTTGCAAGCTGTAGAACAGGGTGAAAGAAATGAGTCATTATGATGTTTGGGAAATCAAACCCAACACCATCAAGAAAGAATTGAGAAGAACCCCCAAGCTAAAATGTTGCTTCTGATACCAAGAGAATTGTGTAACAAAAGAAGCAGATCGGTAACTTAGAGGAAGAGATGGTGGTACTGGAGAGTCCCTTGAGGACATCTTTTATGTTTTCTGGAGGAGAAGAAGGGAGGATGCAGAAAGAAAAGAGAGGTAAACATTGTATGTAAGCTTCAATAACCTTAGCCTTATACAAGGATGTAACAAGACTGGCTTTGCAAAAGAATGTTTTTGTGACAGATGCGAATGCCATGGTGATAATAAAGGAGCAGTAGCATGCCGGCCCACCTGCTGAGGCAGTGGAATCCAAATTTGAATTTTCAGAGAGAATAGGGAGTGGTTCCAGAAATTCAGTCTGTGTGCATGAAGACCATGAAGAATATTGGTGCCTCTTAAAGATAGATGTAAGTAAAGGTTTCAATAGAAAGAAGACTGGGAGAAGGTTCTAGAAGATTGTATTTGTTGGGAATTTTTGTCAACACCAGATAGAATCATCTGAGAAGAGAGAACTTCAATTGAGAAAATGCCACCGTCAGATTGGCCTGTGGGCATTTCCTTGACTAAGGATTTATGTGGAAGGGCCAGGCTCACTCTGAGCAGTGCCTTTCCTGGGCACTGGGGTGTATAAGACGAAAACCGAACAAATCTGGAGGAACAAGCTGTTACGTTTTTCCATGGTCTCTGCCTCAGTTCCTGCCATCAGGTTCCTGCCTTGAGTTCCTGCCCTGGGTTTCTGCCCTGACATCCCTTCATGATGGGCTACAAAATATAAATTGAAATAAATTCTTTCCTCCTCAAGTTTTTGTTTTGTTTTGTCATGGTGTTTTACCAGAACAGTAGAAATCAAACTAGGATACATAAATTGACAAAGAAGTATTTAAAAAATGGCCAGAAAGAGACCAAGAACCTCCAAGACCAAGGAGTGGAGCCAGGAGATACCATCATGTTAGGTCAGGGCCATGCTGATCTCACACAACAGGAAGACCTTGCCATGTGGATGAACACACAGCTGACTGAAGCAGTGTGTATGTTCCCGTAAACAGTGTCCTCTCTTGACAATCAAACCTCAGTCATCACTTGTCCAGGTCTGATTGTCAAACATGGAAACCTCAAGTCTGTGCTAAAGGAAGGTCTGTCAGTATAGTGTCTGCCCATATGGAGTTATATAATCATCTAGTACAAAGTAAAATTCCATGAAAGGTTTTCTTCTGATACACCTCCTTTGTTACACCTCCTCTGGAAAAGGAAGTAGAAGAGACTGGTGAAAGGGCAGGTAGAATAGGTGGTCTTTGATCTAAACCGAGAACAGGAACACTGTAGTGGAGGAGCATCTGGGAACAATGAACATCTTCATAGACTGATGTGCTGGTCATTTTTTGTCAACTTGACACAACTTAGAGACACCTGGAAGAGGAAATCTTAGTTGAGGAATTGCCTCCATCAGATGGGTATGTCTGTGGGGCATTTTCTTGGTTGCTAATTTGTGGAGGAGAGCCTAGCCCACTATGGCTGGTGCCACTCCTGGGTATGTGGTCTTAGATCAGATAAGAAAGGTAATCAAATATAAGCCTGGAAACGAGCCAAAAAGTAGTGCTCTTCCTCGGCTTCCGCTCCAGTTCCTGCCTCTAGAACTCTTCCTTGGCTTCCCTTAATGATGGACTGTAAAATGCAGAAAGAAAAATGCTTTTATTCCCAAGTTGTTTTTGGTCATAGAGTTTCTCACAGCAACAGAAGACAAATGAGGACAAATGGTGTCCACTGTCAGGCCTCTTAATGGAGGAACACCTTGGCCTGCTGGCGTTTTAAGTGCAGGAGTGAGTGTGCAAAATCACTGTAATCATCGCTTGCTATTATGTTGTTCTGCTAACAATTACAGGACTGTTCTAAATGTGAAGCTTGCAATTGTGTTGTTCTGCTACACAATTACAGAAGTGTTCTAAATGTGAGGTAAAGGATGAACACAAGCATAGAAGCTTTGGCATTGCACAATGTTTTTAGTGACTTCATTTATGTAGACTTTCATTTCTCTGTGACAGGATACAGGACAGAAGCAGCTTAAGGGAGGAAAGATATATTTTGGCTCATAGTTTCAGAGGGCTTCAGTCCACATGGTAGGAAAGGCATAATAGCACAGCTCAGTTCATGACAGTGTGGAAATGTGACAGACACCATTCACACTAAGGTAGATTAGAAAAGCACAGGGCAGGGGGAATCATGGGTATAACCTTCAGAGGTTACAGTGGTTCATATTCACTGTCAACGTCACTGGATTTTGTTTTTACATTTATTTATTCATTTGTAAAAGTGTACACACATGCATGCATGCCTGTCACCACATATATATGGAGGCCAAAGGACATCTTGTGGGAATCAGCTCTCTCCTTACACCGCGTGGGTCCTCGAGACTGAACTCATGTCCTCAGGCTTGGCAGCAAGCCCCTTTACTCACTAAGCCATCTCACTGACCACTTAACTACATTTAGAATCATCTTAGAAACACCCTTCTCAGTGTGTCTAGAAAGATGTTTCTAGAACGGTTTAACCAAAAAAAGGAACGATTACCCTAAATATGGGCAGTACCACGTCATGGTCTGCAGTGAGCAACATCGTTCATCTCTGCTTCCTGACAAGGGACACGTGACCAGCCACCTCATGTTCCTGCTACTTCCCCTCCACCGTGGATTTCCCCTCAAAGTGTGATCCAAAATAAACACTTCCTCTCTTAGCTTGTTTTTGCCAGACATGTCATCACAGTGACAAGAAAATAGTGCAGAGGCCCTCCCTGCCAGGTAGGCCTCATCTCCTGAAGCGTTCACAGCCTGCCAAGTAGTGTCAGCATCTGGGTGCAAGCACTCACACTATGATCCTGTGAGGGTGCTATTAGTGATTGTCCTTTGAGCCAAGCAACCATCAACTTGTGGAGTTCAGCTGCAAACTCCTGTAAAGGATTAGCCAAGCTGGACTGGTTGACTGTTTACACCACCCATGAAAAGAGAGGTAGGAGGGGCCACAAAGCCCTAGTCAGTCACTCCCTACTACCTACTGTATGCACCTCTGCCTTAATTGTACATGACCTTGGGGAGGGTCTGGAGTATATGGGGTGGGGGTACACAAGGGGAGAAGAAGGGCTCCATTTGTGCAGCTCTAGAAAAACCCTCACTCATCCTTACTGGGCAAGGCTTTTCAGGTGTGGTCTCTTGGGAAAGGAGCACCCACACATCTGTAAGTAACCCCTTACCCATGTTCTATAAGGAAACCCAAATGCACTCATTGGTTGCCCCAGAGTGAACTTTGGCAGAGGTGTGCCTCAGTTTATTGTTTGGACCTTAGTATTAGGAGAAGGTTGGACTTTGCTTATGTCTTCCCCTTGAAAGGAATTTTAGCAACAGAGGACATTTTAGAATCAAACCGTAACATCGGCGTACATGGTGAAGTTAAAAATAAAAAAGTAAACAGAGAATGAGCTCATGGGACAGGCATGTAGAACTGGAAGGAGGGGAAGAGACTGGAGGGAGGCTCGCCGAACCTGAGCTGCAAGTCCAGCCCAGCTGCAAACTGCGGGGGCAGACTCTTCAAAGCGCATGTCTGTTTGATATCAGTGCTGTGGTTTAAAACTGAAATGTCTCCCACAGGCTCTCGGGTTTGAACACTTGGTCCTCAGCCGGTAGTGCTGTTTAGGGAGGTGATAAGATCTTCGGTACACATGGCCTAGCTGGTGGGTATGAGACTCTTGGGCCCTGCACTCTGCCTAAGATCTCTATTTCCTGATGTACCGAGACGTGAACAAGCTGTACTGTACGTTTCTACCAGCGTGGCCTAGGTACTTCAGCCACCGTGCCTTCCCTGCCGGGATGGACTGAACCCTGAACCAAGTCAAAGTAAACTTCTCCCATATGCTGCTTCTATCAGGGATTTGCTCACAGTTAGGAGAGTTACTGACAGCCAGGCCAATTGGCAACAGTGACAGAAAGGAAGGGGGTCACAGAGCCAGGAGAAGCTGCATTGTGATGCCTGAGAGGGAACAGACACAAAGATTGCAAGTGGACATGGAACCCCAAACTGGCGGAGTTCAGGAAGGTGTTGCCAAGTGCAGGCTGGTGGATGCATTTCACAGCAAGGCAGGGAGGACTCAAGAGCCCTCAGTCAGTATTCCTTACAAGAGTCTCCCCCGTGGAATACAGATGAAGCCGTGCTCAAGATGGGCTCCAGACTGGAGGTAAGAGTAGCCCTCAGTCAGTACTTCTTACAATGAGTCTTCCCGTGGAATACAGATGAAGCCATGCTCAAGATGGGCTCCAGACTGGAGGTAAGAGAAGCCCTAGCCACAAAGTGCTGGAGAAAGAAAAAAACAGATACAACAAGGTATACATGCCTAAGACAGCCTATGGGGAAATGTTAGCTTTATACCCCACCCCAAGACAGAGGAGTAAGAGTGATGTAATTGCTCAATAGGTGTGGTAGTTTGAATAAGAATAGCCTCAGTAGGTTCATAGATTTGAAAGCTTAGTCACCAGGGAGTGGCACTATTTGAAAGGATTAGGAGGTACAGCCTTGTTGGAGTAGGTGTGGCCTTGTTGGAGTAGGTGTGGCCTTGTTGGAGTAGGTGTGGCCTTGTTGGAG
>NW_021604629.1:3787832-3826835 GCF_004785775.1 Grammomys surdaster | reverse complement strand
GTTGGAGTAGGTGTGGCCTTGTTGGAGTAGGTGTGGCCTTGTTGGAGGAAGTGTGTCAATAGGGGTGGGCTTTGAGGTTTCAAAAGTCCAAGCCAGGCCCAGTGTTTCTGACTGTTGCCTGCGGATCCAGATGTAGAGTTCTCAATTACCTCTCCAGCACCATGTCTGTCTGTGTGCTACCATGCTCTCACCCTCACCGTAAGGATAATGGACTAAGCCCCAGTTAAATGCTTTTTAAATAAGTTGTTGTGGTCATGGTGTCTCTTCACAGCAATAGAACATGAATAGGTTTCAGGGTGACTGAAGAGACATGAAGTCCCTTTCCCCTTGGATCCTTTAGAAGTGAACTCTCTGGCCTGCTTTGGGGATCCTTTTCTCTGTCCCCAGAGGAGGAAAGGATTCTCTGCAAACCCCATTCTGTGCTTCAGACTCCCTATTTTGGGCTGAGACTTGGGTGAAGTGCCTCCTCACTGCTGGTCCCAGCTTCACCAACAAGATTGAGGGTCCATCCTCACCCATGCACCCTGTGCCCTGAGAGAGACCACCCTGCCAGGGCCTATGACATATGCTTTCTGATAATTTCCCCAAGGGTCACACTGGCCACACCCTTGGGGTTTGGCTCCCAGCTCAAATTCCGCCAGCAAAATTATCTTTAATCAATGCTGCTCAGTCTGCAGCTCCTCCCAGGGGACTGCTGCTAGGCAATCTATTTCACAATCACTGGCTCCACATCAGGACCAGAGGAACAGGGTGTAGTGGAAAGAGCACCAGGCTGAGAGGCAAGAGCCCTGGGCCAGCCCTCTGGACCCTAACAAAGTAGTCTGTTTCCCTTCCTTATCCCTCTTTCAAAGGGTGGGGCTAGGTGAGAGTGAAGCTGTCTAGACTTGTGTTTTACTCATAAGCACATCCTATGAATGAGAACACACACTAAAGTGGTGTCTCAGGGCAAGCTCCCCTTAGCCATGCTTATACGTATGATTCTGAACTTCCAGCCAAAGATGATGGTGCCAAGACTCTATCCACACCTCAAATAGGGACAATGAGCACCTTTCCCCAAGTGATTTGAGAATGAGAGAGAGAGAGAGAGAGAGAGAGAGAGAGAGAGGACTCAAACGCTGGAGCCATGTTCTCAACTGAGCCATCTGGAGAGTTAGACAACCCATTGCAAGGGATGGGGTGGGGGGAAGTTAAGGTGAAAGCCTGTCAGAGGAGGAGGGGCTGAGAGTCTGGGTGCTTTCAGTTCTGCAATTAAAGACTCCCTGGGGCCTCCTGAGTGTGTCTGAGTGTGTGTATGTGTGTGTGTGTGTGTATTCATGTTTGTGAACGTGTCCACGGCAGGAGGAAGCATGTGTGTACATTCAGAGGCTGAAGAACAATCTGAGCTGCCGTTTCTCAGGTGCAGTCAGTCTTCTTTTTGAGACATGGTCTTTCATTGGCTTGGAGCTCACCAATTCACCCTGACTGGCTGGCCAATAGGTTCCAGAGATTTTCCTATTCCCACACCCCGCCCCAGTATTGGGAGATAAGCTTTTTATGTGGGCACTCATGATTGATTCAGGTGCTTATGCTTCAGAGTAGTAACTTTGCCATCTAAGCCATCCTCGAGCTGGCTTTTAAAAATGAGTTTGAGGGCTCTGATCCTCCTGACAATTTCAAGGGAGTGAATATCACCACGCCTGTGTCATGCTGGCCCTGCCCCACCAAGCATCTCAGCCCCATTCTGATCCTCATCTCCACCTCGCTCCATTTTACACCTCAGCCCAGTGTTCTGGCCACATGTTCTGCCAACTCATGTCAGGTTGAGACAGAGAAAACCTAAAGCCATCATTCTTCTGTGAGGTGTGTTCTTCAGAGCTAGCTGACTATGCCTCCCTCCCTGGGCAAGGTTGTCCACCATAGATCCATGACCCCACATAAGGCCAGGACTCAACCCCTGATGCAGCCAGCCCACAGCTTCCCAAGTTTTATTTTTATTAACCCAACTGGAAAATTGGACTCCACTCAGGGCTGTGCTGCAAAACAGATGCTGGATCTGGGCTCTGGTTTCCTAGATAAACACATTGCGATAATATGCATCTACCCGTGAAATGCTCTCTGTGGCGGCACGTGGCAGCTCTCCAGAAGAAAGAAAAACAGTGTCAACTCTACATTCGAAGCTTCTCACTCCCCTTCCTGGCCAGAGGCTCCACTGAAGGCTAACGCCCTCCCTGTTGGCTCTTCTTGTCCTCTCCTGCCTCTGGCCAGGAATTTAACAGCTTCTAGAAAGAACACTGGGCTTTACTCTATTCTTGTGTCTTGAACAAGGACCTTCCTCTGCCCCCCCACCATGCCCTTTGTGAACTCCAACCCAGCACAAGTAGACACTATGTACTTCAGTTTGCCAGGTGTGTCTGCCTCCTCCAGGGAAGCTCCCTGGAGTTAGGAACAGAGCCTGGTACATACTGTCATGCAGTGCCCAGAAACGGCCCTGGCACCAGAGAGTGGACAGAGTGGCTAATGTTGCTGAATGAGGGAATGAAAGTGAGTCACGTTAGCTTAAGCCAGTGAGGGAGACACGAGATTCAAGAATGTGCCCTGGGTGTCCTCCAGCCTAAGCTGGGTGTGGGGACCAAGGGATCATCACACACCCCAGCCTCCAGAGCACCAACATCTATGAGAGGAAAGGGGATTTCTTTCCTCTCATGTCACCTCACTATCCTTGTGAAGAGGATCTCTTTATAGTCACCAGTGGGTGGAGGAAACTGTTAGCATAAAATCCCCAGCCATGGAGGGCAATTGATATGGGGAAAAGAATGAGAGAACTGTAGCTCAGTGATGGAGAGCTCTGGCCTAGTGTGTGCAAAGCCTTAGGGAAAAGGGAGGAAAGGAGGGGGCAGGGAAGCCATCACCCATCACCAGATGCAGTCCCTGGACCGGAGCACTAAGTTGTGGGGGTGGGGGTGGGGCAAGTGGAAAGTGACTCATCTGGTGGCTCCTTCTCTCTGTTTTGAAAGACATCAAGACTTGAGGACATCAGGTTGTAACACCAAAGGGCCTTGAATGAAGTTGGGATTCAGAAGAGGCCAAGGAGCACACAGAGGAAACATGGGACCATGAGGAAGGTGACAAAAGCCACCTTTCAAAGCAACTTGGATAGACACTGATGGATGATTGGGTGGGGACATTAAGTGTCAGGGGCACCCTCCAGACCTGACAAGCAGTGGTATATAGTGGTGCACAGGATGGTGGAAGGGTTACAGCCATCCTCCAGTTTGGCACATCTGAGGACATACAAGCACCTCCAAGGACACAGATAGTAGGGGAGAGCACTTGAGAGGAGCCAGAGTACCATTCAGAGACGTGTGCCTCGACTTGGGTTCAGGTCCTGTCAGTTGTCTCCCTTGCTAATGTTCTGGGCCTCACTAGACCTCAGCTGCCACACCCATGGTGGGGAGTGAAAATCTTGTCATATCGTGTGCAGGGGCGAGGCTTGTGTTGGGGGTATAAGCACAAGGACTCAAATAGCTGCCAAGGAAATGACAACCCCACCCTCGACTGTTACCAGAAATCTTTCCCTTTCACCAACACAACTCAGAACGTGGTGTCATGTTCTAAGGATGGTCACATCAGAGAGAGAGAGGCATGTAACCACTGTCCCTCACCCAGACGCCTTTGGCCTGAAATATATGTCATTATATAGTGAGACAGAGCCCAGATCTCATTCAGGGAGCATGGGGAGGCAGAACATGCCCTTCAATAAAACAAAGAGCAGAAAAGGTTCTAGCTGATAAAATGTCATCTGCATACACTCACTCAGGTTAAGTTGTGCCCCCTTTTGTGTGGAAGGAAAATTGAATATTTTTTAAAATGAAGAAAATCTGCCCTTTTAGTTTAGATATAAAAGACAGAAAGTTGACACAATTATGGCAGCTACAAAGGTCATTTTCAGATAATGACACAGCTTTAGTGAATCTCAGTGTTCTGAGTGCCTCTGAGGAACTGCAGGACTTCCCTCTGTTCTGACTAAGGACAATTCCTTGAGAGTGATCTGCAGATCCTGGAGAGCCCCCAGCTGCCCAGATGCTCTGAAGAGTGAGCATCTTTCCATGATACCCTTTTCCTTAAAACCCTGGGTCCACCAGAGCGCCCAGTCCCTTGTATTTCAGTTGGAATTGCCCAGACTTGTCCTTTTCCCTCTCTGACAGCAGCCTCACCCCTCTGAGGGTTTACGGCCACTGTGTGCTTATGAATCTTGGTATCCTGAGGTACCTGAACTTTCCCTCCCCTCTGTCTTTTTTTCCCCTCAGTCTCTTCCTGCTTCTTTCCCTTCTGGCTATTCATGAAATTCACTGTTTGTCCAGGACCCATCCACTCTTATGGGGAATAGACTGTGAGATGAACCTAAGGAAGGAGACAGAGATGAGGTGGATAGAAAACCCCAAAAGAGCCAGGAACAGGAGCTGAGTCTCAGAAACAGGCTGACATGGTTCAGGGACAAGGAGAGACCTAGAAGGAGAAGCAGAATCCAGAGAAAGGGAGACTGAGACACTGGAGAGTTTCCCTAAGACCGTAACATGATTACAGTGCCCTACCCTACACAAAGGTTGTCCACACAGAGAGTCAGGCCTGTCAGGCTTTGCCTTAAAATTGTAGAGTGGTCTTGTTCAGCTCAAAGCTTTTGTTCTGATTTATCTTAGTGTTTTTGGTTTTTGTTCCTTTGTTTTGTTTTTGTTTTTGTTGTTCTTGTTTTTTAGATAAGGTCTCTCTGTGTAGTCCTGGATGCCCTAGAATTTGATATGCAGACCAGGCTGGCTCTAAACTCATAGATATGTGTCTGCTACTGCACTTCAAGTGCTGGTGTTGGCCTCTACACCTGGCCAACAACATTCCCCTTTACAGGGTCCCTCCAATAACATTCTCCTTTACAGGTCCCTCTGTTATGCCTTCAGCCACCTGTGGTCAATCTTGGTCCCCAAACATAGAAAATTTCAGAAATAAACAATTCAGAATTTCTAAACATTTTTACAGTATACTGTTCTAATCATTCTACATTGCTGCTATTGTCAATTCACTGTGCCTTTATAAATTAGACTTGGTTGGAGGCATATATTTGTGCATATAGAGAGGGGATGATCAATACTATCCCCCACTTAAAGCATCCACGATACGTCTTGAAATATAACCCTCTGGGTAAGGGAGTGAGCCTACTAAGCTTTGTTCTAAACTTCTTTGGCCTTGTTCTATAGTGTTATTTCCATAGTATGTTTGAATGCTTGTTTTTCTTTGTGTGTGGGAAGACAATGTCAGGCTAATTCTTCTCTAAGTAGGCACCTATAATATCATCGAATATTGAATATCCACCCCCATTCTCTCTATCCCTTGGCTTTTCATTTGAAATACCCACCATGGAGTCCAACCTGCTTCTGTACTCTCTACTGTGTTCCATGGAAGTATCTGTCTATTCCCATGCCAATCCTACAATGTTTTAAAGACTGTAGCTTTATTGTGGATTTTGATATCAAATAGAGCAAATTCTTCTTTTTCAAAATGTTCTTGGCTGGGTTCATCTACTTTTTATTCCAGATGGACTCCAGAAATCAGCGGTCATAAAAAGTTCAGAACTCATCAAATACCTTGTTTTCTGAATGTTCCTCCTTTTCCAGTTACTAACCGGATTCTTCTCCTCCCCACCCCCATTTCCTCTGAGCAGCACAACGGAGCATCAGCAAGATCCTCCCCTTCACACTGAGAACCGAATGCTGACAACCCTCATTTGATAAAATTAGAACCATGCAGAGAGGCTATTCTTAGGGTCAGGAGTGGGAAGTACAAAGCACTACATTCTGATTAGATTTAATCATTTTTAAAATATTTGTTGTACTGTTCATTGTATGAACGTGGGTGGGCATGTGCATATGAGTGATAGTGCCTACAGAGACCAAAGGTATCAGTTACCCCTGGAGCTGTGAGCTGCCTGACATGGGTGCTGGGAATTGAACCCAGGTTTTCTAGAAGAGCAAGCATACAGACTGAACCACGGAACCCTCTCTCCAACCCCAATCATCTTTTTTTCTTATAGAAAAAAAGGATAGCCTGGCATAGTGGTACCTGTCTTTTTACAGGCCACTCCAGAGGTAGAGGTAGGCCGATCTCTATCAGTTTAGAACCACCCTAGTCTATGTTGAGAGTTCCAGGTGAGTCAGGACTGTATAGTGAGACACTGTCTGAAAGAAAAGGAGAAGCTATTGACTAGAGGTAGCCAATGCCTCAGTCCCCAAGCCCTTCTGCCTCCCATAACCAATGACTTACAGCCAACACAACAGGCACCTGTGAGCTGGGATGGGGCCACTTCAAGCATCGACAAAACTGTGTTTCTGAGCCATCCTGGCTGAGACCCAGGCTCCAGCCAAGGACACTTCCCAAGGCAGAGACTGTTTTGTGAGCCATCTGCTAAAAGTGAACGCGCCTCTCCTGGCAGCAGCTGGCCTGGCTACATGCTTCCTTACAGGATGGTTTGCTAGCGTTCCTCTCCTATGAAGCAAAACAATGGGTGGCTTCATGGGTTTCCTAACCCTCCTTTTCTTTGTCAGTAGGAAGTTTTCCATGCACCCTCACTTCCTATGCACGTGTTTACGATGCCAGGACAGGCTTCTGTTTCCTGCTTGATTTCTCTCCTTTACCTGAGTCATGCTAGATAGCTGGCTATGGACATGGTCGTCCTAATTCTGGATTTTTCTGAAACAGCCCAGATTTCAAATATTCTGAACTTTAGCCTTAAGCTGTTAAAAAATACTTGGAATTCTAAGGTTTCCATGCCCGGCTAACCCCTCCCATATTGCATTAACACTGGGAAATAGCCCAAAACAATTTTGTAAGATGATGTGTCCTTAAAGTTGGTTTGATTCTGAAAAAAAATTCTGTTATAAAACATTCCTGAACAATGACAAACATGTCCCTTGACTGTTTCTAACTAGGCTCTCCAGCTCTTATATTTAGCCAAAGGAATTCTTTATTTGGATTGTGTATTCCTTTTTATACATCATGCCTGTTTCAAAAAAAAAAAAAAACTTGAATTGAAACCTCCTTATATCAAAGTGAATTAGAGAGGGAGGGAGGAGGAGATGGGGGTGGGGAAGAAAGAAGAAAAAAGAGAGGGAGAAAGAATATTATCTACAGCTCTACAGCACACAAGGTGGCCCATGGGGATGTTCCAGTCACAGCTGGGAAATGTGGAGCTGTCCACTAGGGAGGTGCTGACGATTTGCTGAAGTTGATCAGGGGCTGCCCTCCAGGGTCCTGAAAGAGTTTCTTCCACACTCCCAGCTCCATCCTATCAGAAAAGTGTAAAGTGCCATGAGAGTCTACATCAACTATCTGTAGCCCTCTTACGCAGCAAACAGGCCTTCAGAGTTCTCAGCATCTTTTCCATACCACTCAAACCTGGCATATTGTCAGCCCACACTGGATTCCTCTGAACACTACAATACCTACTGTAGATGCTCCTAGAGGGCCTATCATTCCCTATAGATGCTCATTCTGGTGAACCTAAAAGGAAGACAGGATCAGCTGCTTGAGGATGGAAGGTATGTGTACCTAATCTCTCTCTACTTCCTGATGACTGACCCCTTTATTGTTTTGTTTCCATGATAAGTCTAAGAACCTGCCAGCCTCCCTTTCTTTTCTTCTTACTCACAATGTGTAAAAAATAAGATTATTTTTTAGAAGGGGGAACAATTAGCTTAGATGTTTGCAATAAGGTGACTCTAAACAAGTTATTTTTCCCTCTAGGCTTGATATCCTCGTAAGCAAGGCAAGAAATGCCAGGGACTCAGCATCTTTATGCCCTCCTGTCCTTGAGCCTTCTTTCTGTCTTCCCTCAGTCCTATGCCTCCCAATAAGCCAGTACCAGCCTATCACTCAAAGTCTCCATCACTGAGGACTGCTGTGGGGCCTCTGCAGCAGGATCTAGGATCTAGAGATGAGACCATTATGAGGTATTGGATGAGCCTAAGGGGCTTTGGCTATGAACAATGTGAGATGTACAAAAGGCAGACCCAAATGTTGTGGTAAATTCAGGAGCATTGATCCTCTCTCTCTCTCTCTCTCTCTCTCTCTCTCTCTCTCTTTCTCTCTTCTCTCTCAGCTTTTATAAAAGCATTACATACCTACTATAAGGAATTCTAACAATATTAAAGCACACAAAGAAAAAGTCTTGAATCTTCAATATAATACCACCCCAAAGTAACATAGCTGGCATAAGAAAACATTATTATAGGTGTCTTTCTTTATGGGCATATACAAGTAGGTAGGTGACTAAGAAAAAAGCAGATAATGCTTTATGAATGGATGGATGGATATAGTATAAATTGATAGATGAATGAATTGATAAATGAAAGAAAGAGATTATAAAGGGATCATACTTTAATGCAGTGGTTTTCAACTTTCCTAATACTGTAGCCCTTTAATACAGTTCCTCATGCTGTGGTGACCCTTGACCATAAGATTATTTCATTACTACTTCATAACTGTAATTTTACTACTATTATGAATCATAATGTAAATATATGATATGCAAACTTTGTGAAAGAGTTTGAGTCACTACTTAAATATATATATATATATATATTATACATGGTAATATATATGGTAAATCAATTCATCTTTATTTAACAGATTAAAAACACTAAGGTAACAGAATTTCTTGACTTTATTTCTTTTCCACAATAATTGTTTCTTAGCCATATATGGTAGTGTACACCTGCAATACCAACACTCAAGAGGCTGAAGCAGAATTGGAAATTTGAGACTAGCTTGGGCTACATGGTAAGAACTTGTCTCAAAACAAAACAACAAGAACAAACTTTATTTAGAAAATTACTTTGAGACTAAAACCCCCTTTTATCTTATTGTAATCCAGTTTTAGGCAATATCAATCAGGAAGTTAGCACTTTTACACTGCATCTCATCTCCCCTCCCCTACTTCCCAAGTGCCATGTCTAATATACTTATTTCCTATTTTTGTCTCTCACTGTGAGTCACTGCTGGGGCATGCAATTGGAATTAAACAGTGCCTATAACAGAGATGTGATGGCATAGATGCGTTATAAACACTAAGGAATACCAATAAAAAAGACCATCTTAAACTGTCTCTTGGTTACACAAACATAACAATAAATTCAACTATTTATACGGATCACTGACCTAGTGTGCCTAATTACCATGACTCATAGGGATGATTGTGTAGGACTATCTTCAAGTATTATGATTTCTTAAATGAAATTAAGTGAGCAGGCAACCTGGGTAATCTCAAAAGGTCATACAGCATGACAGCATTGGAAATCAATCTCCTCAGTGAACTCCTGGGGGAATTCCCATTGGAGATTAGGGCAGACTGACCGTGCACTGTGCCAGCCATCCTAAGAACTCACTGCCCATCAAACACATGGCTGAGAACCTTACATATAACTGCCCATTTAATCACCCATCATTCTCATGAGAAACTGACTTGATTTCCAATTTTAAACACGAAGAAAAAGAGTGGTCAAGGAATGATCAAGTTCTCATAACTAGTGAAGCCTCAACTTCAGACCTGCACAGTAAGTAACAGAGACAGAAACCATGTGCCTGATGTTTTATGGGGCTGTTTTATGTGGAGGAGATATAAGTATTATGTGGCCACATGTGTCTGTGGGAGTATACATGCACCTGTGTGTGCAAGGCTAGAGCTGGCATTGGCTGGCTTGTTTCATTTACAGGGTTTCTCAGTAGACATAAAATTCTCAAATTCTGTGAGCCTGACTCAAAGATCCACCTCTCTTCTCTGCTTCCCTAGTGCTGGGATCACAAGGTATAGAAGACTGCACATAACTTAAAAAAAAAAAACCCAAAAAAAAACCCAAAAATCTATGGGTTTTGGGAGCTGAACTCAGGGCATTATGCTTGTATGGCAAGCACTTCAGCTCCTTCCCTGACTGTAATAACTTATTGGCTGTATGGCCTTGAGTTAAGCACTCAACCTCTCTGGGACATAGTATCCTCAGTAAACAAGAGACTAAAAAGGGCTTCATTGCTGTCCATACTCCACTGAGTGTGCCTGGGAAGGAGCTTAGTAGATGGCGTCATTATCTTCTTCCCTCCAGAACTCTCAGGGCACAGCCGGTAGTGTTGGTTGGAACTCAGTCAGGAATCAGCCCCCGTTGATGAGAAAAACACCACCCAAAGCCACAAAAACAAAACAGTTTTCTTGCCAGAAGACAGACAGGGAGGACAGCCGTTCCGATGGCCATGAACCTTCACCAAGTTCAGGTTCAGAGTGAAGTCTACCAGGAAGGATACTATTTGTTCACACGATACATTCTCAAACTATGATTTGACAGTAGAAGTCATTTCCTCTGGGTGCTATCAAGAGGGCCACTAGCTATCATCTGCATTCCTTTGGTCAAGCTTTCTTCTACAGCCCTGAATCAGACACTCCAGGGAAAGTTGAGCAGATAGCCTGCCTCTATGGATATGACACCTGAAAGATCAAGGCTAAAAAAGGGCTCACTGGAAGCCTGGAGAAGGAGACAGCAGGCCAGTACTAGAAAAGCAGAAAGCCCTGAAGACAGAAGAGTTTATTTCTGGCCTCAACTCAAAGCCAAGACCTTGGATGAGTCCCCTATCCTCTAGGCAGAAAGACTTGTTTTCTCATCTATAACACACAGGCTTCCTGGATGCTCTTCCAAGGTCTGGCTAACTCTGCCTCATGCTATTCTGGGAGAGGTGCAGGGTTGACATGATAGCTGTAATTTATCTGGGAGAGTTTTCAGAGAAAGGAATCCAGCGAGAACCTAGAGACTACAGACTAAGACAAACTGGAACATGAAAGACCTTGGTGAAGGGCATGTGACAGAAGCCGGACGAGTCTTTTATAGGACAAAGGCAAGAAGATGGCTCTGGGGTTCATATGCAAGATGCACCAAGAGCCTAAGGGAAGAGATGATGTATGGACCCAAATTCAGTAAGTCAGGGTCTGCCCTGATGCAAACGACAGTCTAGGAGCGTAATATGGAAGAAGCCTGTTCGCTCTAAGCAAAGGGAGGGATGAAGGGAGTGAGCAAGTCTGTAAAAGGGGAGGGGCTACTATTTATTTACTTATTTATTTATTTATTTATTTATTTGGTGTGTGGGCATGTGCTTGTGTGCATGGATCTCTCTCTCTCTCTCTCTCTCTCTCTCTCTCTCTCTCTCTCTCTCTCTCTCTCTCTGTGTGTGTGTGTGTGTGTGTGTGTGTAATCTCCTGTATGCAACTGCCCGTGGAGTCTGATGGTCGATATCGAGTGTCTTCACCGATCCTTCCTCCTACCTTACTTTTGAGATAGGGTGTGTTAGCTACTTTTCTGTTGCTGTGATAAAATACCGTGTCTAAAAGCAGCTTGGGTGGGGGGAAGGTCTATTTTTAGTTCCCAGTTATGGAAAGACAGACTCCCATAGCAGAAAAGACATAGCAAATGTATCAGGAAGCTACACTTTCATCTACACAAAAGGGAATTCGGTAAGGCAATAAACTCTCAAGGTCTGCCCTCAGGGCCATACTTCCTCCAGCAAGTACATCCTCATAAAGACTTCATAATCTCCTCAAATAGCACCACCATCTGGGAACCAAGTGTTCAAATAAATGAGAATATCTGGGACATGTCTCATTCAAACCAACAGATAAACTATCTCACTGAACCTGCGGCTCACTACTGATTCAGCTAGTCTGGCTTGTTAGCAAGATCCAGAGATCCTCCCATCTCTGCCTTGTCAGTGCTACATTACAGGGGAACTGTAATATTCCACTATGCAAGGCTCTTTCTGTGGGTGCTGGGCATCCAAAGTCATGTCCTCCTGCTTATACAGCAAATACTTCACTGAATGAAATATTTTCCTAGCCCATGGGCTCACTTTTAATCTTTGATGGGATGTCCAACAGTACGTAGGAGGGCATGTCTTATGCCTTGTCTGGGTGTTTGAAAAAAATAAGCTAGACAGAAGAGGGACCACTAAATTTGTCTTGGAGCCTTGGAAAGGTGTAAGAGCTCCCAGAGGTCTGGAAATTACATGTTTCTCAGGGCTGATCTCTAAGATCTCTCTCTCGACAATGATTGAATCTAAGGACTATGTCCTCTCAACTCCCCAGTCAGCACTCAAACTCTCCCACCTTTCAGGAGTAGTCAACTCCCAACTCATTCTCAACACTATCGCCAAGCCTCATGGAGGGGCTCTCTCTGAGAGCCTGGGAGCCCACGGGTGAGCCCCATCAGGAGAAGAGAAGAGGCCGATGTCCTAAGTTGTCAGGTCTTAGGCTGATATCTCTTGTTGCTTCCTGTGATTTGCTGCAGTTCTAAATGTAGCTCAAACAGACAGACAGGAGATAGTTCATTTGGGATTTCTCCTTGGCCAAGAAATGATACCCATAAGGACATTGGGTCCACTTGTTGCCAGGACAGTTGGGGTTAGAGCCTAGACTGGCAGCCCTAACAAGCTAGGATCAACTACTTGTCCTCAATGGCCAAAAATGACAGCAAAAAGTAGAGATTCACTTACTACAACTACAGTTTGGAAGATGGCAAATAAAAGGGTGCACCCTAGTCTGTGGTCAGGGTATTGGCATGTGGTTTACATTTTAATAGATGGCTGTGGGTATTCGTGACTAGGCAATCCTGGCTCAGGGGTCAGCCTGTCATTATTTCAACTCCCAGCTATCCTGCAAGGTGGTCTGACAAGACATCACTCCTGTGTGAAGTCTCTTCCTGGCAGACAAGTTCCTCTTCTGGCTGGCACCAGGATTTGGCCTTTCCTTTCTCCAGCATGAGATTCCTGGGGAAATTCCAGTTCCCTGAGCTCTACCATTACAATAGCATGATAGCCAAAACAAGGGGGCACACACCTGTAACTGCAGTACTTAGGAGATAAAGACGGAGTACTCCAAAGTTCAAGGTTAGCCTCAGCTACAGAGCAAGTCTGAGGCCGGCCTGGGCCACATGAGACAACCTAAGAAAATAAATGTGGGCTGGTTTAGCCTCATTTTGATTTAAAGAATTTCCTTCTGTGAATGAAACTGTCAGGCAGTTTTATGAAGAGCAGTGTTTAGATTTAGGGATGAGCAAGCAGAGCTAATGCTGTAAAACTCCTCCTGGCCCTAGTCAGCACCGCTCATTTGTCATCTGCAGCATCCATGTTTGACATGTCACTAGGAAAGCATGAATCTTGCAGGCACTTTTGGCTGTATCATTTGTGTTGAAGTGTCTCAGCTCTCTGGCACCACAGGAAAGGCGAATGAGAAGCCCCGGAGAAGATCTCTTCCCTTCCTATACCCCCAGTTTTCCACACGCCTATCCCTCCTCAATTCAAACAGGCACATCCTTCCATGGATCCTGGTTCCTAGATGATGGTGAGTCTCCAGGTTCTCTCTTTTTATTCTTTAATATGTATTTGTTGTAAAATTCATGCATACAACATAGCATTTATCAACATGGGGTCGGTGAGATGGTTCATCAAGTAAAGACTCCAGCCACCAAGCCTGATGACCACGGCCACATGATGAAAGGAGACTATCAGCTCCATACAGTTGTCCTCTGGACTACATACACACACACTCACACACTCACACACACTCACTCTCACACACACACTCACACACACACTCACATATATACACTCACACACATACTCTCACACACTCACATACACTCACACACACGTGCTCACACACACTCACATACACACACACTCACATACACTCACACACACTCACACATTCACACACACTCACATACACTCACACACACTCACACACACTCACATACATACACTCACACACATATTCTCACACACTCACATACACTCACACACATTCACACTCTCACATTCACACACACTCACACTCACATACACTCACACACACTCACATACATATGCACTCATACTCTCACATTCACACAGACACTCACACACACATACACTCACACACACTCACATTCACACACTCACACACTCACACTCACATACACAGGCACGCATGCACATACCTAAAGCTAAAGCACCTGCATTCCAACATGCATGCACACAGTAAATAATGAACAATGGTTTTTGTTCTGTTTTGTTTGTTTTTTAAGGCAAGTTTCAGGACAGCCAAGGCTACACAGAGAAATCCTGCCTCAAAAATACAAAACAAGTAAACAAACAACAACAACAAACACTGTAGTCACTTTTAAAAACATGGTCTAATAGAATTAAGTATTCTCATATTGTCCTTCACCATGTCTCCTTTCTGCAACTGCGTAAAAGTCTTAAAGCGACAGGGTCACCTTTTGTGATTAGATTGATTCCAGGAATTCAACTCCTCTTTGCGCCTGCACAGAGCAGTGCAGAGCTGAAGTGTAAGAGGATCACACTTGGCCTCAAATGCACTTCACTAATGGCTATTATAAATCACCCACATTTGCTGACTCTGTGGATAAAAGCAGGTCGGTGCCCTCAGCCAAGAACCTTGGGCTCAGCCGCTGCAAGGGCTTTCTTCCAGGGGACCTGCCTGGCAAAGGCAAGTTCTGAGCTTCAGGAGTGCACAGTATAACACAAGTTAGATGCTCCACATCAGATGGGGGCACTAGAGGACTGTGCCTTCCAGGGTGGCTGTCACCTACCTGTGTGGCCCCTGCTTCCACCTCAGAAGAAGCAAGTTATGTAGTGCCTGGCTCCTCACCTATGAAACTCAAATACTATCTACTTTTCAAAGTTTCCAAAATATCATATGTCTGTGTTAATTACTTCAGAGTCAAATGTATAGTAAATACCTTTTGTTAAGTTCAATTTTTAATGTATTTTATTTATATTTGTATTTATATTGTATTTGTAATGCATTTTATTTATATTTTACAGCATTCAATATTTCATCATATGTCCACCCCTTTATCATGGAATAATTCAATCAATAAAAAGTGTAAGTATTACAACATATAGCATGATGTTTGAGCTAAGAGTACATTGTAGGATGGCTACATCAAAGTAAGTTTCATATCTATTACTTTACATATTTACTTTTCTTATGTGAAAAGTATCCTAGCAATTTGCAACAATATGTTAACTATAGTCACTATGCTATATACTTGAACTTTCTGTCTAGCTGGAGGGAAAAAAATGAAACAGAGTCTCACTGCGTAGCCCTGGTTGATCTGAAACTCTCTATGTAGCACAGGCTGACTTGAACTCAGAGACTCACTTCCTCCAAAGTGCTGGGATGAAAGGCATGTGCCATCACACCCTGCTGGAACTGAATTCATACCCTTTGACCCATATCTGTCTGTCCTCGACGTGAGAATTGCTTAAGCAGTGGGAGGTAGTACTCACGGTTGCCTAGATGACAAGTTTCCTATGCTCTGCAAGCTACAACAAGAACTGGGGGGGGGGGTTCTGAACAATAATTCCAGGTTCTCCAGCTCACACTCCCCCTTAACATGGAAAGTTCTCACTCCAGTAGGAGGTATCCCACTTTCCACTGGCCCTCTTTGCTTGTAATGGATGTATGTGATTCTATGGGGCTCTAATTTCAGAGGCTGGTCTTCCCTGTCAGCCCCATCACTGGCACATGAGACACTGATGATATCATGTAGGCTTTGTCTCTATGTGTCACACCCAACAATACTCAGGGGATGTGGCTGTCGTGTCAATGTTTCTTTGTAAAATAGTTTCATCCTGTGTTTGAAAGTCCTTGAAACACAGGACTGGCTTGAGCAAGTCTCTTGACTCACCTTGAAGCTGCTTCAGCTGTATCCCAGTTAGGGAGTTTTGATCTACACACAGGGCCCTGGGTTCTAACCTCAGCATGGCATAAATCAGGTATGGTGGCAGACAACAGAAATTCCAACATTCGGGAGGTAGAGGTAGGAAGATCAGAAGTTTGAGGAGGCCAGCCTGGCTCCCGTGAGACGTTAGCAACAACAGAAGGTATTTTTAAGGGCTATGCACTAAGATGTGTTATTGCTGGTTCCATTCTCTCCTAAGAGAAGTGCTAACCCTTGACAGCTCTTCACAAGGGCATCTGGGAAATCTGGCCTTTGGTACCACCAGCCATGCCATGGTGGCTAAGTCTATCCCAGAACAAGGGATACATCTGGGCTAAGTAGAGACTTGTCATCATTATCCTTCCACACTTTGATGTCCCAAACATAATCTCCCAGCCACATCCCCTGCATCAGTTTTTTATTGTTACATGATGATTCCTTCTAAACTCAGTAACTTAAAATAACACATATTTATTACGGAGTCAGGAATTCAGGAGTGGCTTAGCAGGGTTGTCTAGCACAGGGTCTCTCTTAAGATTATCATCAAGGGTTAGACAGTGTTAGAATCATCAGAGGTTTGTTTGGGTCTGAAGCACCCTTCTTAAGATGGTTCACATGGCTTCTTATGACATGGTTTCCTACAAAGCAAATCATCCAAGGTGGAAAGAATGACCAAAACCAACACAGATGTCATTCATTGCCTAGTCTTAGAAGCCACATGCCACCACTGCTGCTGGCATCTATCACAGCCATCAGAGAGGCCATATGAAAAGCAGCATACACAGGGTACAGATAAGGATGAAGAGATGACATGAGCCGCCTTGGATGTTGGCCACCACACACTCTCTACCCTCTTTCCATCTCCACCCTCCAGTCTTGCTTGAAAGGAACCCACCTTTCTCCAGCGTCAAAGAGGAAAGAACTTTAAAGGTCTCAAGAATGGGAACTAAGCCCAGGTATGTGTGCTTGAATGAAGACAACCAGGTAAAGAAATGGGGAGTACGGTGGAGGGGGATAGCACTCAGTGGATAAATCACTTGCCACACAAACATGAGGAGCAGAGTGTGGATCCCAACATCCACATAAAGTCAGGCAGGTGTTGCGACCACCCATAACCGCCCCCCCCCTCTCAGGAGGGAGACACAGGATTCCCCCAGGGAAAGCTGAATAGCTAGATTAGTTAGAATTATGAGGCCTTGGTTCAGTGAGAGACTTTGCCTCAATAAATAACGTGGAGATCAATTGAGGAAGAAACCGACGTCAGTTTGGTGCATCCATGGGTACCTACACATGTACCTGCAAAAGAAAAAAAGAGGGAGGAAGGGAGGGAAGGGGGTAGGGAGAAACTCACTAGAAGGCCCAGAAGCTTTAAGAAAGAATATCAGCACGATTGTGAGAATAGACAGGAGACCCAGGTCGGAAGTGGCATTGTGTGACTAGAAATCGCATTATAACAGTAGAGAGGTGTTTCCCTCACCTCTGTCCATACCAGAGACTTTTTGTTGAGAGAGCAGCCGCCATCTTGAACGCCATCCACACCACTAGCAGGAAGGGAGTCCTGGAAGGTCCTGCACTAGCGATGAAATACTCTGGCCCAAAGATGATGTATGTTCCTCCCATGCACAATCCACCGGCCATAAATTGTTACTCTGTCTCCAGATAGCCACAGGGAGCCAAGAAGAGCAATCCTATCACGTGCCTGGAAGGGGAGAAAGCTGGAAATAGTTGGCAAACAGGACTCATGACTCTTCAGCTTAAGAGAACAAACTGCAGAGAAGCAAAGGAGGGACTGGAGCCTGAGATTTAAATCCCAGGCAGGAAGTGACTTCTGCAAGGCTGTGCTAATTAATTAATAACTAATGAAAACTTTGCCAGTTACTTCCTCTCCCTGGTCATTCTCTACTGCCTCCTAGCATACCAGTCTAAAACTCAAGATCCCTTGAGTACTCTGCCTCAGGTTTGGGGCCCTTTTTTACTTCCCCTCATTCTTTACCCCACACCTCTCCATGGTGATGGTTACTTGAAGACTTAAGGAAATTCATGGACTTGAAGTCACATGCCCCTTCCAGAGAACCACTCAATCCCCTGGGATCCTTAAAGGCAGCCCCCAACCCACTTTACAGAGATGGGCTAACCTCTAGCCCTAACCTGACCACTGACCCTGGTTCTTAGTAGGCTCAGTTGAGCCAAGCTCACATCAGCCTGAAGATCTGCTGACCCTAATTCTCTCCCTTTTGAGTAGATGCTCAACTCTTAGGAATCTCAAGTACTTACACACACTACTTGGCTCAGCCTCTTTTATCCGGGCCAAAACATCAATCTCCCCAGAAGGCCTTCCCCAAGGGACCTAGGGGTGGCTGTGACATGGTGCTGTGCATTGTCACACTGTCTTGTCTTGCTGTAGACTCCGTAGGAGCATGCACTTTTGTTCATGTTCTCATGTGTCCTAGCTGCTGTAGTTAGAGCATGTTTTGTTACTGTCCAGGCCTAAGGCCTCTATTTGCTCGCGCACAGACTAGTAAATGTCCATCAGGGGAGCCAGCATCATCTAACCCTGACCTCTCATTTCCCAGCCTCCAAGTCAGTGTGACCAAAGCCGCACAGCTAGTGACACGTGCAGGATTTAGACCCCAAATCAATCAGATTGTAGATGCTGTGGCTTCAGAGGGCATCAGGAGAGACGGCAAGAGAAGAGTCCTAGAATGCCAAGGAAAGGAACTGGAGTACATGGCTCAGGCCTCAGCATCTGGTTTTGTTCACTGAGAGCTGGACAGAAAGGCTGGACATACAAGTTGTTTCAAAGAGCAAAGCAAAGAATTGCAGAGCTGCACAGTGAGGCTACACCAGACCCTTGAACTCTGTGGGTAGACATCCAATTCCTATTCCCTTGTTTGTGGAATCCAGCTTTGAGTCTGCCCTGTGATCCTTCTCCTTTGGAAGCAGCCATGGAAACAGCAAGAACAAGACCATTGCAACAACCCCTTCAAAGCACCTGGTATCGGGAACTTCTTGAATCCCTGAACAGCGAACCTGGGGAAGTGAGTCCTAGTCTCATTGTTTGTGGTTTACCAGAAGCCGCGACCAGGACACATTTGGTGGCTAGGGGGCAGGCCAGGGCTGCAGAGAGCCAGAGGCTGAAGTCCAGCTGGGAGGACTCCTGCAGGAAGTGGGCGGGGCTTAGGGAGAGCCTCCATCTGCAAGGAAATCCCCTCCTCTGGGTTCACTCAGAGGACAGTTCAGGTTGAAGCAAAGATGCCAGAGAGCAGGCAGGGAAGCCAGACCCAAGGGAAGGCATAAATGCCAGAGACAACACTGCGAGAGTCAAGAAAAAAGCCAGGAACCAACTGAAGGTCCTGGAGCGTGTCTGCACTCGGCCAGCTTCTCTAGTTCGGGAGAGCAGAGAAGAATTTGTTGGGAAGGGAATAAAGAAAAAAGCTATTCCATTCATTTTATAAGCTCATCAAAACTCTGATAACAAGACCTGTCGGGAATAGCACACACACAGGAAGCAACAGGAGAAAAAAAAAAAACACAACACTAACAAGGTCAATAAAACATGTGGAAAAGAGACACCCACGGTGTGAGATGGGGCTTCCTCTGGTGGTTAACACTAAACAGTTAGGGCTAAGGGTGTGGTTCAGTTGATACAGTGGTCACCTAACATGCACAATGCCCTGGGTTCGATCCCCACCGTCACATACACCCAACATGGTAGCACAGGCCAACACTTCAGAAGTGGAGGCAGGATGATCACAAGTTCAAAAGCATCTTCTACTACATAGAAAGTTCAAGACCAGCCTGGGATATATGAGATCTTATGTCAAAAGAGGGAGGAGATGCTGGATGGTTCAGTTGGTAAGTTCTTGCTT
The DNA here is from genome assembly GCF_004785775.1 of Grammomys surdaster. Lineage (NCBI taxonomy): Eukaryota > Metazoa > Chordata > Mammalia > Rodentia > Muridae > Grammomys > Grammomys surdaster. Next base: position 3,807,184 of record NW_021604629.1, on the reverse strand, counting down.
CACAAACTTGGGAACCAGTGTTGGAGCTCCAGCAACTATGCAAAAGAGCAGATTTATTTAAGTACAGGAGGAGGAGGGGAGTAGACACAGATCCCTGCAACTCATAACCAGCTAGCTTAGCCTAACTGGCAAGCTCTAGCTCTCAGGGAGAGACCCTGTGTCAAAAAACAAGATGGGGGCTAGAGAGATGGCTCAGCAGTTAAAAGTACTGGTTGTTCTTCCAGAGGACCCAGTTATGATTCCCAGCATCCACAGGGCAGCTCAACAGTTTCTAACTCTGGTTCCAGGAGATCTGATGCCCTCTTCTGGCCTCTGCAGGCACCAGGTACACACATGGTGCATAGGAATACATGTAGGCAAAACACTCGTATATATAATAAGATAATAATACAAAAAATACTACAAGATGGAGGGTGCCTAGAGAATGACACTGAAGGTTGGCCTCTGGCCTTCATATGTGTTCACACACACATTCATACACATGACAGCACACATACGCATACAGGTTTGTACAGATCATTAGTAAGAAAGCAAATCATTCAGATCCACAATCAGAAAAACATTGGCCAAAAACCCACATCCATTTCTGTTTGTTTGTTTGTTTGTTTGTTTTACTTTTAAAACACAGGAAGGATAGGCCAGTATCTCTTGGCATAATAAAGAGTGGTAATATCTTATTTAAAATTAAAATACGATAAAAAGAAATTTTAAAAAATAATAGTTTGTTCATTTAAACAGTACAAAAGGATATTTTAGTTTCAGTGTTATTCCTTAATATTGCTCCGGAAATTAAAACCAATGCAATAAAAGAAAACAAGATAAACACGATATTTTTTTTAAAACAATATATCAAGAAAACAAAATTGTCAATCAAATCTTAGTTATCAATGCTGTATATTAAAATTCCACTGTAACTTCTAGAAACAAAATAGTGATTAAGGAGAGCTTTAAAACTCACTAAGAAGAGAGTTGCTGCCCAGAGTTAGTGCAGACCCCACAGGTTGAGAGCTAACAGTTTGCCTGGACCTCTCTGTTCATCAGTGACAGCTTGAGAGTTCCCACAATTCTCCACTTGTTTTCAATAATTTATCACAATGGCTCAAAAATCTCAAAACAATGCATTTACTAGTTTATATATCATGTCAGATATGACAAAGGAGACAGGTAAAGAGGAGTGCATAGAGTGGTATCAGAAGCATGTAGAGCTCAAGGGCTTCTGTCCTGCCAAGGCGGCATGTGCCCCCTCTCAGCCTAATGAATGTATTCACACTCCCACACAGCCATGCCTGTACCTGATGGATATTTGTGGAGACCTCCTCACAGAAGCCTGATCAATGTTTCAGTCTGCCTCCAGCTCCTCTTCCCTCCCTGGGAAGAGTGGGGTTAGATTTAAAAAGAAATCATAAAAATGACTGTGCCTTTCCGGTGGCCAGCCTTCCTCCAGGAGGCCCCCAAAACAGTCATTTTGTTAAAACAAAGATATTTTCAGCACATTTCCAAGGGTCTTAGATCTGTATCTGGGTCTAAAGAACTGTAGATACACATTCCTTGCTATTCCACAGTATTGTGTGTTTGTACAGTCAATGGAAACAGTGTGGCAATACTTTAAAATCATAAGTATGCATCTTTTCAATCTATTAATTTCTCTTTTAGATACTAAATTATGTAATGAATGTATGCAACATGCACTGTAATGTACAAGAACATTCTACAGATATCCTTGGATCCATGTTTTATACATGTATGTACAATGGTATTTCTATTTATTGTTCCTACATTTTAAAAAGTAGAGATGGTCTAAGCAACCATCAATAAACAGTCTCCGTTCAATGCACACTGTGCATCTGTGAAGAAGGATAAGGAAGAAAGATTTGTATACTGAAACAGAGTGTGTACCAAAGATATAAATTTAAGTAAAAAATACAACACACTCAGAAGATTGGGTATGGTGGCATGTTCCTGTATTTCCAATTTTGGGGGCAGCTGAAGCAAGAGAATCATTTCAATGCAGAGGTTCAAGGTCAGCCTGTGAAATAAATACATTTGATTTGATTTTAGGAAATAAAACCTACAGCAATGATTCTCCCCCAAGACAGGGTTTCTCTGTGTAGCCTTTGACTGTCATGGAACTTACTCTGTAAACCAGGTTGGCCTTGAACTCACAGAGATCTGCCTCTCTTTCTCTTGAGTGCTGGGGTTAAAGTAAAGTTGTACACCACCACCACCGGCTACAGCGATGCTTTTTTTTAAAAAGATGAGATCCCCTTTGCTTTGCCAGATATAAATAATTTAGTTCAGACCTGTTGCAGTTGATATGTACACCTGTAATTCCAGAACTCAGGTGGCTGAGGCAGGAGAATCACAAGTTTGAAGTGAGCCTAGGCAACACAGAAAGACCCTGTATCAAAAAGGAAGCCAACTATAAACTAAGCATGGCGGCAAATACTTGTAATCCCAACACTCAGTAGGTTGATGGAGAAGGATCAGGAGTTAAGACCACTCTCAGCTACAAAGTCCAAGACCAGCCTGAGCTACATGAGACCAAGCTCCAAAATAAATAAATACATATTTAAAATACTAAAAATAAACATTATTAAATGAGAATACTGACAGGAGTACTTGAAAAATATGTAAATCAGTAACTTAATATGTGACTAAATAAACATAAAAAGAACTATGAAATTATTCAACAAATCATTTGGTAAAACAGCTCTCTGACAAAGATATTATATTGTCACTGGCACTGCATGTCCAAATAAGTTCTACATTATTAAAAAAAAAAAAACATTGCATGCATGTATGTGTGAGCCTAAGTGTGCAAGTGTGAGCATCTGTGCTCGTGTACACAGAGGCCAGAGTGAAATCCCGGTGTCTTTCTGTGTCACTCTCTTCTGTATTCTTTGGAATATTTACTGAACATGGAGGCTCTGATTTTTGCTAGGGTTAATGGCCTCTAAGCTCTCAGAAGACACATTTCTCCTTGATGTCCCCTGACTTCAATGTTGGGGTAACAGGCATGCATGACCATTCCTAGCCTTTACTGTGGTGCTGGGGATTTGAACTCAAGCCCTCATATTTGCAAAGCAAGTACCCTTACCCACTGGGCCATCTCTCCATCTCTGATGTTCAATTTTTCAAATATACAAAATTAAACCCAGCAAAACTAGGTAAAATCTGTGAGTAATTAACTAATTTCCACATATTGGTGGATTTTCTGTTTTGAATTATAAATCAACCTCTCATTCCTGGAATAAACTCCATTTGGTCATAATTTGTGTTCCTTTTCAGATACTATTGTTTCCAATTTACTGGTATTTATTTTAAGAGCTCATGAGGATGTTGGTCTTTATTTTTCTTGTATCATCTTTATCTAGCTGTGGGGTCAGGATAAAGCTGACCACTTACAATAAACCAAGTGAAGCCCCTTCTATATTGTTTTAGGTGAGTTTGTGGGTTGGTAGTATTCCATTTTAATGCACCATAGACTTCACTCATTGAGCACAAACTGTTCACAGTATTTTCTTTTTAAAACACCTATAGGGTCTGTTATGATGGCCCCTTTTGCATTTCTAAAGTACCCCCTCCTTTCTTGCCAATTTTATCAGCCTTTTAAAACCCAAGCTTTCAGTTTCGTTGACACTATTTTTCTGTGTTGCATTTCGTTGATTTCCACTCTTTTTTTTTTTAAGATGTATTTATTTTATGTGGATGATCGTTTACCCCCCCGTGCATGCATATGTACCACACACATGTTTCTTGCCCACAGAAGCCAGAAAGGGCATTGAATTCCCTGAAACTAGAGTTATAAATGGTAACGAGCCACCGAGTGGATGTTGAAAACCAAACCTGGGTCCTCTGTAAGAGCAGCAAGTGCTCTTAATCCCCAAGCCATCTCCAGAGCCCCTGATTTCTACTCTCGCCTCCTTCTAATCTACAAACTCCCACCGGTTATCATTTAATCTGCTTTTTTAAGGGTGTTTGTAGGGCAGGCTTGTGGAACCTTTTCTAATATGAACACTTCGATTTAAAAGGTATTTGGAAGTGCTGTCAGCTCCATACCACCAGCTCTGATGTGGTTTTCATTGTCTTTCAGATCAGCCTGTACTTTCCCTCCTGCGACTGTGAGCTATTCAGAGAAGTACCTTTTAATGTGCAGATATCTATGCGTTCTGTTGTTGGTGATGACTTCCCATTCTATTTCCAATTTAATTCACTTGCAGAGTCCATGTAATTTCAACTCCCAAGTTAACTGAGACATACTCTATGACCCATTAATGTGTTCTATTTGGAGACCGTTACATGTGAGCTTGCAAAGAATGTGTGTTCTGCTGTAGCTGAGCACTGGTGTTCCATAATTGTTAAACAGGTCAGTCATTGATGCCAGTTAATCCTTTGTTTGGATTGTTTTTGTTTGTTTGATTGATTGGTTTTATTTGGGAGTGTTTTTGGTTTTGTTTGGTCTTTTGAGACAGGATCTCATTTTGTCTTGGCTGGCCTAAAACTCACTGTGTAGACCAGGCTGGCTTTTGACTCCTAGACATCCATCTGCCTTTACCTCATTAGTACTGAGATTAAAGACATTCACCACCACACCCAGCCCTTTGTTTTATTTTTGGAGCCCAGGCTGACCTCAAGTTTGGTTCCTTGCTGAAGATGACCTTGAACTTCTAATCTTCCTGCCTCCACCTGCCAGATTGCTGGGCTCCCTTGCCGGGTTTATGCAGTGGTAAGGATCAAACCAAAGAGCTTTAGGCTCGCTGGCTCTACCAGCTGAACTGCCGGCCAGTCTAAGTTCTTAATTCTTACTGGCCATCTGTTTGTTCTATCCATTACTAAAAAGAAATGGTAGATGTCCAACTACACTTGTGATTTGTCCATTTCTGTTTTTGCTTTTGAGCCATCTCTCTAGCTCTCTTTTGTCAGCTTTTGACAAATGTGTTTTGAAGCTCTGTTGGGTGTACGCATTTAAAGTCTTCATTAAGCAATCTGTTCAGTATTAGGCTAAGTCCCTCACAGCCTCCGTAGTTTTTCTTGGCTTAAAATTTATTTTGCTTTGTTTCAATATAGCTGTTCCACTTTTCTAATATAATTTAGTGTTTACAAGGTATATATTTTCTTTTCTTTTTTTTTTATTTTAACCCATCTAGGTCTTTAAGTTTAATGTGAGTTTCCTCTTGTAGACCACACAAAGTTGGTTCTCTTAGGTTTTGTTTTGTTTTGTTAATTTGTTTTTAAAGTCAACATACAAAGGACTAGGCATCATGATAACAATTTTGTATGTGTGTGTCATTGTACTTGATTCTATTTGTACCTCTCTCCCACTGCCCTCCCCATAAACCTCTCCCCCTCGCTCCCTCCTCTTCCTTTTTCCCCATAAACAGTCTTCTTGTCTGGTTCATATCGCATGTATTTCATTAATGTCTTTTCCCCTGCCCTTCCTCCCTTCTTGTCTTACCCTTCCTGCTTCCATGTCCTACGTAGCTAACTACAAGTCCTATACCTCTCTGTGTGTCTCTCTGTCTGTGTCTCTGTCTCTCTCTCAGCAATAAACATGGATATACAAGTATTCAAGAATGACCTTGAACTTCTGATCTTTCTGCCATCACCTCCTGAGCACTGGGATTCCAGCCAGGTTTCTTTGGTACTGGGGATTGAACCCCGGGCCCCATGCATGCTAGGAAGCACTCTTCCAACTAACTCAGCTACTATTATCTCACCTTCATCCTTAAAGAATATTCTTCCTAGGTAGACAATTCTAAGTTGGCAGGTTTTCCTGTGAGTCCTTTAAAGATGTTTAAAAAAACAAAGACTTGTTCTTTGGTCCCTCTTATCTTTATCCCCTGTACATAATGTATCTTTTGTTTGGCTGAGTTTTATTTTTTTTTTCCTGTATCATTGAGTTCTAGTAGTTTAGTTATGTTGTTCCTTGGAATGGTTTACTTTATTTTTTTTTCTTTTTTTTTTTTCTTTTTTCTTTTTTTTTTTTTTTTAAGCTTACTTGGGGGTTGTTGAACTCTCTGAGTCTGTGGAATTGCGGTTTAATCAGATGTAGAAATTTCTCTACCATGATTTCTTCTGTGCCCTCTTTTGGGATTCCTTTGGGACATACATTATGCCCTTGTTAATGCCCTGTAGGTGACAGAGGTGGTAGACAATTTTTCCTTTTTATTGTTGTTGTTGTTGCTCTTCTTCTTCTCTGTAGTTCAATTTGAATGGCGTCTACTGCTTTGTTTCAAATTCACCAATCATTTTATGGTGTCTGCTCTGTTAGTGATGCCCAGCCAGAGAATCAGTTCTCTTCCGCATTCCTCATGTCCTGTTATCCTGGCATTTCCGTGACTCTATTTTTATGTTTCTTACTTCTTTCTTGTTAAGCTCATTATCATTTAAATCCTCAACTATTCCTTCCTGCTAATCACATCATATCCTTAATATCTGTCTGTTTCTATTGGTAGGGTTTTTTTTTCTCTAATTCTGAATCACACTCTTGCTTCTTCTTGTGAGTAGCATTTTTTTCCTTTTATTGAAACTAGCTTTTTTGTCTCATATAATATACCCTGACTATGGTTTTCCCTCCCTCCGCTCCTCTCAGTTCTTCCCTGCCTCCTCTCCTATTCAGATGTACTTCCTTTCTGTCTCTCCTTAGCAAACAAACAGGCTTCTACAGGATAATAAAATAATAAGATAAAACAAAAACTAGCACATGAAAATTGAACAGGACAAACAAGCAAAATGAAAAGAGCCCAAAAGAAGGCACAAAAAAACTGAGACCCACTTGCTCATACACTCTGGAATCCCATAAGGACTCTAAACCGGAAGCCATAATATATACACAAAGGACCTGGTGTAGACCTGTGCAGGCTACTTCAGTCTATGTGAGTTCATATGAGTTTTGATCCTATTGATTTAGAGGGCCTTGTTTTCTTAGTGCCCTCCATGCCCCTGGCTCTTACACTCTTTCTGCCTCTACTTCTGAAGGGTTCTCTGAGCCCTGGGGGGAGGTGGGATTTGATGGAAAGATCCCATTTATGGATGAGTGTTCTAAGATCTCTCACTCTCTGCACACTATCTGGCTGTGGGTCTCTGCATTTGTTCCCATCTGCTGCAGGAGGAAGCTTCTGCATGACTAAGCAAGGTACTGATCTATGAGTGTGACAGAATGTCATTAGGAGTCTTTTTTTCTTAATAGCACTATTTGGTACTTAAGTCCCTGGGCTATTTAGTCTCAGGTTCTTGGTCACCCAAGCAGTGTTAGGTATGGGTTGTGTCTACTAGAGTGGACCTCAAGCCAAATCAGTTATTGATTGGTTGTTCCCACAAGCTTTGTGCCACCATTGCCCTAACATATCTTGAAGGCATAACACCATTGTAGATCATTGTAGATCATTGGGTTGGTGGTCATGTTCCTTTTTTGGTAGTGTGCAAAGTGCCTTTCTATACCAAGGATGTTGAGTCTAGGGATGAAGACTCTATGTAGACAGCAGCCAAACCTCATCGTGTTCAGTGAATTGTGTACCTGTTGTCTTGAGCTGTCAGTTTGTGGAAAGCAACCTATAGTCTTGGCAATAGCCTGGGTTGCTGGGCGGTTCCTGCTGGACCCCTTATACTAAGAACTCAATTATATGTAATCCAATCCTGGTACAGGAAGCTTCATTTGGTGATGAGAAATGTCCAGATGGAGCTCTGTCTTTCCCATTATTTGGTAATTTCATTCAGATCCCCTACATATGTGCGTATATTTTAGAAAGCTTTGAACAGTAATTTTTTTAATGCTGGGCCTTGTAAAGATTGTGTTGTTACATAGTTCTGACTTTCACTTTCCAATGTCAACATCTTTAGATTTACAACAGAAAGGGGACATTGGTGGGGGGACTGGTGAAATTAAATAGAGTCTGTAGTTTAGTTAATGATAGTATTGCAGTGTTGGTTTCTTAATCTGGAGAGATGCATCATGGTTATGTTTACCATGGAATAACATAGGTAAAGGCTGTATAGGAGTTCTGTGTACTGTCTTTGCGATTTTTCAATAAATCTACAATTATTCCTGCAAAAGGCTTACGTTATGATTTGTAGGGAAGTGGTATACGTGGCTATGTGTATGCTCACCAATGTGTACACATGTGGAGGCCAGGGGGTGACATCGTATGTCTGTCTTTATTGCCCTCTCAATTGTTGTTGTTTGGGTTTTTTTTTTTTTAAGACAGGATCTTACTACATATCCCTTGCTGTCCCAGAAATCACTCTGTAGACCAGGCTGACCTCAAAATCATAGAGATCTGACAGCCTCTGTTTCCCAAGTGCTGGGATTAAAGGTGTGCACAACCTTTACCTGGCTGTTGTTTTTAAACAAGTTCTCTCACTGGACCTTACTCTCAATGCTCCAGCTAGATTCCCCATGCTCCCAGCACTGAGGTTACAAGTGCATGCACCACACTTGGCCTTTCACAAGGGTGACAGGCATCCAAATCTAGGTCTTCATACTCACACAGAAAGCACACCAAGTAATCTCTCCCAGCCCCTCCACCTTATTTTTTGAGATAAATTCTCTTATTGAACCAGCACACGGAGTACAACTCTTGGGAGTCATTTCAGTCTTTCCAGCATGGGATCTGGGGATCAAACTTAGGTCATCAGGTTTTTGCTTTGGCAGAAGCAGGTGCTTTTATCTCCTGGACCACTCGTTGGCTCTCCTCTGAGATTTTCTACTTCTAGTGTGTACTTCACTCACTAGACATATGCTGTGCTGTATTCTGATCTCTTGTTGAATGGATTTTCCTGGCACACATATTTGTATTGTCTGTAGGCATGTGATAATACTGTTTATTCCTTTTCTTTACAGGACCTTTCACCCTGATATTTTCTGTTGGTTACATTGATTATAGAGGAGCTAAATAACACTGCTGAGGGGGGGAGGGGTCAGATCGCCTTTGTAATCTCACAGGGCTCCTCTTCTGCTGTTTCAGTGTCATGTCAAAAATGGCAGCTCATATTCTAAAATTAAAGGATTTTTTTTTTTTACAATTGCTTTCTTCTGCTGGCTCTTTTCTCCTGCCCCCTGTTGACCTGAGCCTTCTCTTACTTTAGTTTCCTCCACCCTTATCCTATTAAAGCTCAAGTCCTCTCCTACACTGTTACCTGGCAGATAAGTCCTGTCTCAAATGGCACTCAGGGGTCACTCCATCTTGGGAGTTCATGTACAAAGAGGCCGGAGCAGCGCATCCCTTCAGGTCTCCTTGCAGCTCTTTGTTCTCATCAGCCCTTGATGTGACAAGCCCTTCAGTTTCCCCTGCTGCTGTCAAATCAAGCATCTGTGCCTTCTGTCCTGCCTCTCACCATCTCTTGGGTCTGTGTGCTGCTCTGTTACTTCTCAATGTCCCACTGGGATGCTTACTATATGACTGAGGTTGTTGGTGCCCCCTACTCTGTTCCCCAGGTTTGTTGTAAATGTTCCCAAGTGCCTAGTTTCATCAGTCAGCTGCTTTGAGTCTTTTGTGGTCATTCAAGAGTGACCATACATGATGCAGCCCTGTGCTAGCTGTCTTACTAGACTTTGCGCATATGTCATGCGTGTGTGACCTTTTAAGTCACACAAGGAAAGGGAAACATTACACACTCTTAATTAACTTTTATATTTTGTTTGGAATTTAACCAAAGTGATGAGAAAATTGAAAGAAATTAATGAGTTTGGAGAGTGGCAAGATGACTCAGCAGACAAAGCCCTCACTGCCAAGTCTGATGACCTCAGTTCCATCCCCAGGACCCCTGTGGTGAAAGGAGAGCCCCTACAAGTTATCCTTTGACCTCCATACATGCACTGTGACACAAATAAATAAATACATATGATTTTAACGTACTTTTTGAGAAGTAGTCATTTGAGTGTGGCTGAACTGGAGGAATGGCTCAGCAGCTAAGAGCACGCACTGCTCCTGAGAAGGACCCTAGGTCTGTTCACAGCACCCATGCTGTGGGGCTCACATCTGTAGCTCCAGCTCCAGGGCATTTGATACCTTTGGCCTGCATGGACACCTATGCTTCTGTGCACATACAATTAAAAATAATAAAATCAATATTTTTTAAATTAACCCATTGAAACAAGGGACTAAATATTGGCTAAATCACACTGTCCCTAAATTACTTATTGTATATGTCCATGTTTGGTACACAGCCTTCACAGTGGCCATTTTAACACCTTCAGGAGATTCTACTGAATAAATGTACCAAAATTCAGGCAGCTCCTTATTGTTGAGCATGTTCTGCCTCAGTTGATGATGTCATAAATATCTCTGTGTGCTTGGCTGTTTGTTATGTTCAATTATCTCCTTATGAAAGAATCCCATGAGGGGAATGACTGGATCAAGGGTAGACGTGTCTCCCTGACTCCAGCAGTTTATAATCTGAAAATATTTTGAGAATTAATTTTCTTATTATAGAGCAAAGGTTGAGGCTCAGTTGTCAGTGTTGAGGAGGCCACGAGGGAAGCCTTATTTCCCAGAGTCATTGCGAATGTGTCCTGTCTTCCCAGCTCTCCTCATCCCCTCTTCATTTCACTCAGCTTTCCTCTTTTGGAAACATTTATGGAGTACCTGCTCTACAGCAGCCACTGACGTTTCTCTCTGCCTCACTGCAGTGAATCCCACCACTCTGTATATTGTTCTGACTGGTTCAACATGTATAATGCCAAGAGGACCAGGCCAGAGGTGAGCTGGTCTGTTCTTTCTGAGGAACGTGAGGGTACTGTGGCGCGCAGGGAAGCTTCCTCATTTTCCACAGTGTGTCTGATAATGCCTAGGGAACCCTAGAATCTTCTGCTAGAGAGATCTGGTATTAGCAATCCATCCCTCTCCATAGGTGGGTATAAGCCCATCCAGGACTAGCCTTGAGGAGAAAGAGGAGAGCCTAACCAATCCCAACTGTACCAGGCTGACCTATAAGAGTATCTTACTACTGTTATTCCATTAAACTGCTGACCTAGAAATAACCACATAGCGATCCAGTCACAACCTTCCCATTATCTAAATTCAGTCCACATTTAACCTTCAGCCTGTTTTTTTTCCCCCTCTGCCTAACTTCCCAGGATTCCTAAAAACTAAATCTTGGTCTAAACCCAGATCTTTCAGGTTCAGGTTCTGGCTATAGTTCCGAGCCTCTGCTTATCCTAGTAGGCACTTCCCCACTTGACAGATTCCACTCTACAACCTGTTGAGTTTCTATGTTTAGTCACCTAAGGCTGAAAACCAATTCTTCAGCCATGTCGGTACTTTGTGCTCCATGGCCATACCTCCACTCAATGAAGCCTGCAATCACAAGCTGTCCCAACCTTCATAATGTCTGTATAGCCCCTGTCAAAGCCAGGTAATTCCCAAGATTATCCATGTTGCCAGTGAACATGTATCTAAGCTTGCTGAGTTGGTAATCACACTGCTTTTGAGGTTAGCAATCCAAGGACCGGAGAGTAAATATGACTTTTCAGAAGTCAAAGAACAAGCCTGTACTCATATCTATGCATGGAGCCTGCAGTTCCTGACTCCCAGGAGAAAACGAGCGGGTGGAATATTAGAGAAAAAAGCGTAGGAAATTATTCTAAATCAGAAATTCAACAAGTCCTAAGACCTGCAGAGCAGAGAAAGAGGAATGGCCTGAAACTCGGGAACAAGACAAGTCTCACTTTCAAGATCTGAATTTAAAGTCAGGAAAATAAAATCAGGGGCTGATTTTAGGTAGAGTCCCTAGATCATTGGGCTGGGTTTAGTTAGATAACTGCTTGTATCACCAAACTGTCCCAGCATCCTGGAGCAGGGACTGGCCAATAGGTGCAGGTCAGGAGCAGGGTCCATGGAAAGAGAATAGATGTGAAAATGAGAAAAGATGTAAGAGACAGGTCTGGACATCACTCTCATCCACTGCTGGAAGAGCCTCTGCATCACTCAAGGCCTCCCTGTATCACAATGTATCACAATGTATCACAAGGGCTACATTATGGTGATGCTCAAACTCTGTATCACCATGGCCCATGGAAGTCGAATGCTTCCTGCAATGTTTCTTTCTATAAGACCCAGGACACATATCTTCTCCTGGGCTGGTTTCCCAGGGATAATGTTCCTTTAGTAGTGTGTTTGTTCTGCACTAAATAAATCCAAGCACCAAATTTTGCCCTGTAATGAAAAACATTAGCATGCTGCATATTAGATAAGTAGGCTTTGTTGAAAATGATGGGTGCAGGGTGTCCCCTCACTCATTAGACAACAGACAAGCCATAGTTCTTCTATGCATTCCTGTTTCTCTCCAGGCCTTGTGAACAACCCCAATTATGGCTTCCCTATTAGCTCTCTACCTTCGTGGCAGCCATGCTCACGTGAATCTCTTCCTCCTCTGCTTCTCTCTCTCCTGTTATTTCCTCTTCGGTGTTGGACACACACTGTTTCTTTTCCTAACACATGTAGAGAAGCTAGAAAAGATGGGCATTCTTGTGCCCCTGATGCTTCTTTATCAATGTTTTTTTCAATGCCCCTTTCCTCCTATAAAAGAATTCTAACTCCAGTTGTTAAGGTTCTTCAAGCCTTCTTCCACTTTGGTGCATATGAGTACACAGAATATGTTGTCTTGAAGGTGAAATGTCCCCCAGAGGCACTGTGTTTGAACACTGCGTCTCCAGCTGGTAGCTCTTTGGGGAGACTTGGACATAGGCCTGGCTAGCAGAGGTGGAGTCATAGAAGCAGAGCTAGGTTATATCCTAGACAAGCTGAGAGCTCTGCTTCCTGGTTGCGTCATGTGACAAGCCGTGGCAACACAGTCATAATCCACTCCTGTCACGATGTCTTCCCCCTTGGCAGACTGTGTCTCCTCAAACTGCGAGGCAAAATAAATGTTCCCTCCTTTACGTTGATTCAGTTGGGTGTTTGTCACAACAGTGAGAAAAAGGAACACAGAAAGCAGACCCAATTGTTCTGATACATAATTCATGCCAGACTAAGAACAATGGTTGCCTTATTCAAAAATGGACTAATGAAGACATTTAGAACATCCTACCTCATTCAAAAGTGTGCCCCTTGCCATGACAGCTCAGCTGAATCCCAGGACCAATCTAGGAAAGCTTGACCTGCCCTGTGCCTTCAAAAGCATTTTATAGACTGCTATTAGAGGCAAGAGGCCCAAAGTAAAATACTGCTTTTATTTGATGAGCCAAAATTGTGCCTGCGACAAGCAGAGAATTTCAAGGTTTTTAGACCTGTGTAAACTCCCAAAGCACTCAGACTGCAAACTGGTCTGATTTGTATCTTCATCCCAAGTGCCAAATCACTCACTGAGCACTTCATGTGGTCCAACTAGGTAACCAGGTGAACAGTGAAACTTCAAGACACGTGGATTGTCTCAGATTCTAGCTAGTGGCGCAAAACAATGCGGGTTTGTTATTTTCAAGAGTTATATGGGTCAGTAATTACAAAGGCCATAACAAGGCCAGCTGTTATTTGTTCCACCGCATCTAGAGCGGCTGGGGATGACCGGATGGCAGGATTCAGAAATTAACTGCTGATTCTTTTGCTCATCTGTCTAGTATTTGTGCCCCTCCACCTCTCTGATTTTCTCACAAAACAGAGGCTAGTTTCTGTGGTAAGTAGCCTCTAAGATCGTCCCCAGTGATCCCTACTCACTGGACCTTACAGCCTGTGCGTTCCCATTCCCTGAATAACTTGCAGCTAACCAATAGAACATAGCCACATTGAGAGAATTGTTTTCTCATCATTAGATTACAAAGGCTTGTGAAGGATTATTTCTCTCCATCACTCTTGCTAGCTTTAAGGAAGCAAGCCGCCATACTGAATAGGCTCTGACAGCCAGTGGGAACTGAGGCCTTCAGTTTAACAAACCGTAAAGAATTAAACCTTCCCCTCAAACCAAAGTGACCTTGGGTCTGTTCTCTACCTGGACTTTCAGATGAGATTCCCTCACCTAGGCCTTTTCAAAATCCTCAATCACAGTCTTGTAACACAGGTCCTGAATCAGAGGATCCAGCTGAACCATGGGTGAATTCCTAACTCAGACAAATTGCGAAATGAATAATAGATGCATATTATCTTAAGCTGATGTTTTGGAATCCATTCTTTTTATAGAGCAACAGGTATTTAATTCAGGCTCCAAGAATGGATATCCCATAGAAAGCAGGCAGAAGGGTCTGGGGAGATGGCTCAGTTGCCAAACTGTTTGCTATGCAAGTATGAGCACTTGGGTTTGATCCACAGTGCCCATGTTATTAAAAAAAAAAAAAAAAGCCAGGCGTGATGCTGCACCTTAACCTCAATCACTAGGGAAGACAGACAGGAGGATTCTATGGCCCACTCGTTCACTAACCAGCCTGAGGAGCCCCATGTCTCAGTAAGAATCCCAGCTTCAAAACACAAGGTGAACAGTGCCTGGGAAGCACCTGAGGTTGACCTCTGGCCTTTGTGTACACATATATGTACATGGATGCACACACATACAAACATACTCACCAATCTGATAAATTAATTAATCTAATTTGAAAAACAGGCAGAAGCTATATTATCACATCACCATTGATGACCTAGACTCAGAAATCACATACAGAGCTGGGCATGGAAGCCAATGGTAGACATTTGCTAAGCATACACGAAGTTCTGAGTTCAGTCCCCAGCATTCTTGTGTGCGCGTGTGTACGCACACACGCACACATTCCATAATATTATTTCCTTCAAAGTTACAAACTTGTTGATTCAAGAAGATGGGTAGTAGTCCCTATCTTTCAAAGGGAGTGCTCAATGTCAAAGTATCGTCTAAAACAAGCATGAGACAGAAGAGAGTCGCAGGGATGATCTTAGGAAAATAAACTCTGTTACACAGTTCTGTGGCCTGTCCTCTAGCATAGCCTGGACCATCCGATGTATACATTTCAAGAAAGTTGTGTATTCTTTTGCTACTTTGAAACTGAAGTTTGGCTTATGTTCCTTCTGGTTTGTCTCCTCTACATTTAAAAAAAAAAAGAAAAGTTCCAAAATTTCTCAGCATGTCACAATCTAAATGGGAGTTTCCCCTCCTGCAGTCAGAGAGACCTCAGAGCCATAATTTCCAAGAATGTAACCATCTAAAATACAAGACTCTCCACTTAAGAAAGACTCCAAATGGATTACAGCATTGCTCTGGCTACATGTGCTGAAATATTCCAACATTGCCCCACAATTCTTGCCAGAAGAGAGAAACACACCAGGGAGAGGAGAATGAGGGAGGTGAGGGAGAGTGGTGGGAATCAGACCAGACTGACTTTAGCAGGGCCTCTAGCACCCCATAAGCTCCTAGAACATCTGAGGCAGCAGGCTCCGCAGAGATCCATCAATTCACTTTCCATTGGTAACCATGGTGGCAATGTTTTGTGAGGCCCAGAGGACAGAAGTCTCCTAACAGCAGTAGGGCTGATCTCAGGGCCCTAACGCAGCCAGTCAGACTTCACCACCTTCTAAACTCATACACCTACTGGCTGCACATCATTGCAACCTGAGTCTCCTCAGACTTGAGCTTTGACCAAGCTCCACTGGAGAATGCCTACACCCTCCAGACAATTGTCCTGCTCTTTCCACCTCTGCCAGCTCTCTGGCTCCATGCTGCAGATTCTTATGTCCAAACACCTGCTCCTCTCAGAATCCAACTTGCCTGAACTTGCCTTCCTGCCCTAGCATGAGGCTGTACAGACTGCACCACTTCCCTTTGTGATAACCCACGCTGGGCTGAGACTCAACAATTTGTTAGTAAACAATTGGAGAGAAGAGAATTACAACACAGAGACTCTCACAAGCAAATCCCTCTGTCCAGATTCCCTGGGTCCTAGAATGACCCCCACATTCCTTTTCACTGTGACCAGACATGAAGCAAGGGCCAATCACCTACCAAAAATGGAAATTTTCTTGATTCTCCTAAATCCTGAGGTTCAGGGAAAGGGGTAGCAACTTCTCCACACTCCAGCCTAAGGTCCGTATTCCACATCCTTCTTTTTCTGTTTTAGGACTGATCTGGTTCCAGGTGCCCTGAGAATGGAAGTGTCAATTTCATGGAAACATTCAACTTCTAAAGGATACCAGAGCAGGCATCCAGACACAGAATACTACATTTGTGATACTAACAATCCCCAGTAGAGTCAACTAGGGTTTTTTTCTTTATTGTCTTTCTAAGAAGAATCTGTGATCAGGGTTACACTGTTTCCCAGTCATTTGCATTTCCTCTCTCCTGTGACTAAAGGATGACTTACCCATTAGAAAAGTGATCAATAACAAATTATTTAAATACATACTTGGAAAATAAACCCTGCTCCAAAAGGGAACTTGTCCTGTGTTAACCTGACACAGCCTAGAGTCTTCTGGGAAGAGGGAACCTCAGTTGAAGAACTACCAATTATGGATTGACCCATGACCCATGACCATGTCTATGAGGACTTATCTTGACTGATGATTGAAGTGAGAGAGCCCAGTCTATTGTGGATGGTGCTATCCCTACGAGGTAGACCTGAGATGTTAACGGAAACTAAACAAGGGAGTAAATAGCATTCCATCATGGTCTCTGCTCCAGGTTCCTGTCTTGAGTTCCTGTCTCAATAACGGATTATGATCTGGAAGTGCTGAAATAAACCTGTCTCTTCCCTAAGATGCTTTTGGTCAGAGTGTTTTATCACAGCAACAAAATAAAACCAGGTCAGAGCCATTTGGAAAAGTCAACTCTGTAATTCATGTCAACAACTAACCTAATTTTTTTTTTTGTAAAGTGAAAAAATTCAGGTTCTTAGAACCAAGTTATCAGATCATCCTCATTCCAAATTCAGGTTGGGTTTGTTTACTTGCTTTTTGTTTTTCTTATGGCTGAAACTGGAGTACAGCCAGTAGAGTGTTCTCCTAGCTTAAAGTCCTGGGTTTCAACCCACAGCAGGAAAAACACTGGGTATGGGTTCATTCACACCTGTAATCCCAGCACTTGGGAAGTAGAAGCAGGAAGGTTAGGAGTTCATGGCTTGCAGCTAGCTTTGTCTTAAAAAAAATCAAAACAAATAGGCGAGTGTGGTGGCGTATCCCTTTAATACCAAACTCAGGAGGTAGAGGTAGGTATATCTCTGTGAATTCAAGGCCAGCCTGGTCTACAAAACAAGTTCCAGGCCAACCAAGGCTAGATTGTGAGACCTTGCCTCAAAAAGAAGGAAATCAAACTTTTTTTAAAATCTAAATTGCATAGACTTCTTTGGTTTGGATGGCGGATATGTGCATAAAATATATTTCATGCTAGAAGAGTAAAATGTAATCAAAGCTCCAGAGCTTCCGTCTTCAATGCCAGTCCTATCTACATAAGTTCATTAAGTGTATAGACTTTAGGTATGGCTAATTTTGATATGTAATGCTTTTATTTATTC
Organism: Grammomys surdaster; assembly: GCF_004785775.1. Lineage (NCBI taxonomy): Eukaryota > Metazoa > Chordata > Mammalia > Rodentia > Muridae > Grammomys > Grammomys surdaster. The sequence goes on along the minus strand of NW_021604629.1, from coordinate 3,789,786 downwards.
ATGATTTTAATAATAAAGAATATTATTCCTATAGGAAGCATTTCCTTAGATACTTCCTCTTTCAGGAGATGAAACAGTTTACAAATTATAAATGAGAGGGTTACTTTGTTTCACTTTCTCCATCAAGAGGATACAAAAGCCTAATTTTTAATTTATACTATTTTTAATTTGGGGATGAGGACACCTGTTCATGCAGGTGTCTGGGGAGAGGTCTAGAAATAGGCAGTAAACCCCTTGGGGCTGGAGTTACATGCAGTTGTGGCCTTCTGACATGGAAACTAGGAACTATATACAGATCCTCTGCAAAAAACAACACAGTTCAGGCTCTTAAACACTGAACCATCTCTCTAGATCCAGATGCAAATATCTTCGAGTCCAATCTCACACGCCTATACCTTGTTCTATCTACTTTCTTTCTGGACAGAGAAAAGTAGGGTTCTGTGGCCATCAGAATGCAAGTGACACCAGTAGAAAGCAGGGAAGCTGAAACGTGGGATCCTAGAACTCTGGATATGCTGCCTCTTGCTGTCATGCCAGGTCATACTTGACCTAAAAGGAAATGTTACAGATCACAAAAACACACGGTGTGCAGACTGGCCAAACATGTAGCCAATTGCTTCCATTCAGCTGGAGGTTAAACCGGACAAACAATAGAGCCACTTTCAAAGTGAACTTCCGTTTCCAGGATGAGAAGGAAACATTGGGACATAAGCTCTTAGGAGACACCTGTGGTGAGCAGGCGCCTGTGCCAAGGAGTGTAAAGAATTAGGAAAGAGAGGACTTGGGCGTCATCCCATGGACTTGTCTGTCTCATAAGCTTTTAACCCTCCAGTCCTCTGTGCCTGGCTTTGTGCTAAGAGGCAGGCAAATGACTATCAGTAAGTCAGAGGCTCCTGTCTGCCTGGGCCTTACATTGTAGGGAAAGAGAGAAATAAGAAAACTTAGAATTTGCATTCCTCTGATTCAAACAAACAGGACATCCTAATTGAAACATGGATGGCAACACTGAGGACCTGTGTGTTTGGGCACAGCGGGGGCTAAACTGGCTGTCATTTCCTCGGTCTACCAACCGCACTGTCTGGAAGACCAGGAGCCCTAGTGTGACCCCTCCTGACCTCTGGGGTAGCTCACCATCCTCAAATCATTTCACCCTGGAACGACTATGCCTTTGAGGTTCAGATCGTGAGCACAGCCATTGTCAACAGACAGTGACACAAAGCACCTGCCGTCTCTGGCAAGGACCAGCTGAGCAAATACTTAACTCAGAAGCCTGGTATAGTTTCATAGTTTCTGAAAAAACAAAAAAACAAATTACATCAGCACTTACCCAGGAGTCTCCCAAGCAGGCTAAAGAACTCTGTCGTGTGTGAGTGTGTGTGTGTGTGTGTGTGTGTGTGTGTGTGTGTGTGTGTGTGTGTCAGCTGTGCTGTAATGTGACAGAACTAAGCAAAGAGCGAAGTGAGACAAACGTCTCCACAGTGCTTTCCCAGGCTACTCAACAGAGTCTTCAGAAAATGGTGTACTGTATATTTGGTTGTTCAAAACAGAGTTTCTCTGTGTAGCCCTGACTGTCCTGGGATTTGCTCTGTAGACCAGGCTAGCCTCAAACTGACAGAGATTCATCTGCCTCTGCCTCCTGAGTGCTGAGAGTAAAGGTTTGTGCTATCACTACCCAGAAAGAATATATATTTTTTAACCCTTTAAACACTACAGGAAATATATAGATATGGATATATCGTATATATTATATAATTGTATATAGTATATACATATATGATATATCACCTTATTTAGCCATTCCACAAAGTATACATATTCAAAAACACCATGTTGTACATGATAAAGACAGTCTGTCCTTCATGCCCACATGTTTCATATCTTCAAAATCAACTGAATACAGATGGGAAATACTGAGGGAAGGCAAAAAAAAAAAAAAAGCAGGCGTGGTGGCTCA
>NW_021604629.1:3786623-3787732 GCF_004785775.1 Grammomys surdaster | reverse complement strand
AAAAGGAAGAAAGGAAATGAAGGAGGGAGGGAGGGAGAGAGAAAGGGAAGGAAGGAAGGAAAGAGGGAAGGAGACAGGGAGGAAAGGAGGGAGAGAGGAGGGACAAAGGGAGAAAAAAAGAAAATTTTTAACTTCATGTATACTGAATATGTACATATAATCTTGTTTTTAATTCTACAAGCAATAGAGTCTAGCAACTACTTACATAATATTTACACCTAAAAATGACTTCAAATTAAAAGTTTGTGAAAGGTTTGTTTTACACAAATACTAAAGCGTTTTATGTAAAAGGCTGGGATATGTTTGAAGATGCCATGAAGAAGCTCATTACATTTTATGCTAGCCTAAACATTTAGTAAGTAAAGAGGACAGGGCCATCCAAAGATTTACATCTGTCTGGGAGAATCTTGAACTAAACTCCCGCAGATACCAAGAGGAAGTTGTATATTCAAAAATTATTTCTCAGCTAAGTACATCAGAAAAAGTGTTAATCCCCTATCTCCGCTGCCTTCTCACCCCTCTCCTTCTTCAGTCTTTCTAACTTTCCTGCAGCAATCTCCTACCCTATACCCACAGCCTCACCCCAACCTCTCTGTCTCTGCCTCGCTGTGAACGTAGCCTCCTTTTTAAAATCATACTTTATTGGGGCTGGAGACACTGCTCTGCAGTTCAGAGCACAAGTCGCTCCAGAAAAGAATCCAAGTTAGTTCCTAGGACCCATTTTGGATGGCTTACACACTCCGTTAGCTCCAGGGGATATGGCTGTCTTCTCGGGACTCCACAGGCATCTGCATTCATGTGTACGAGCTCACAAACACACACACACATAGTTTAAAAATACATAAATATTTTTACATTGTTGTGGGTTGACCTGGTGCTGCTATGTATTCAAATGCTAAATACTGGCCCTCAAGATCTGGTTGCAGTCCAGACAAGCACATTCTCACGTACACCAAGTGATATTTGCTCATCAGGTTTCTTTGGCTAAATAAATGGCTGACAGCTAATTACTGGGGAGAGTGGAGGTAGACAGGGCTTTAGTTCGTGGGCTGGATGTTACTAGTAGGGACCATGAGGCAGAGAGGGAAGGAGGGAGGGAGGGAGGGAGG
>NW_021604629.1:3785118-3786223 GCF_004785775.1 Grammomys surdaster | reverse complement strand
AAAAGGAAGAAAGGAAATGAAGGAGGGAGGGAGGGAGAGAGAAAGGGAAGGAAGGAAGGAAAGAGGGAAGGAGACAGGGAGGAAAGGAGGGAGAGAGGAGGGACAAAGGGAGAAAAAAAGAAAATTTTTAACTTCATGTATACTGAATATGTACATATAATCTTGTTTTTAATTCTACAAGCAATAGAGTCTAGCAACTACTTTCATAATATTTACACCTAAAAATGACTTCAAATTAAAAGTTTGTGAAAGGTTTGTTTTACACAAATACTAAAGCGTTTTATGTAAAAGGCTGGGATATGTTTGAAGATGCCATGAAGAAGCTCATTACATTTTATGCTGGCCTAAACATTTAGTAAGTAAAGAGGACAGGACCATCCAAAGATTTACATCTGTCTGGGAGAATCTTGAACTAAACTCCCGCAGATACCAAGAGGAAGTTGTATATTCAAAAATTATTTCTCAGCTAAGTACATCAGAAAAAGTGTTAATCCCCTATCTCCGCTGCCTTCTCACCCCTCTCCTTCTTCAGTCTTTCTAACTTTCCTGCAGCAATCTCCTACCCTATACCCACAGCCTCACCCCAACCTCTCTGTCTCTGCCTCGCTGTGAACGTAGCCTCCTTTTTAAAATCATACTTTATTGGGGCTGGAGACACTGCTCCGCAGTTCAGAGCACAAGTCGCTCCAGAAAAGAATCCAAGTTAGTTCCTAGGACCCATTTTGGATGGCTTACACACTCCGTAAGCTCCAGGGGATATGGCTGTCTTCTCGGGACTCCACAGACATGTGCATTCATGTGTACGAACTCACAAACACACACATAGTTTAAAAATACATAAATATTTTTACATTGTTGTGGGTTGACCTGGTGCTGCTATGTATTCAAATGCTAAATACTGGCCCTCAAGATCTGGTTGCAGTCCAGACAAGCACATTCTCACGTACACCAAGTGATATTTGCTCATCAGGGTTCTTTGGCTAAATAAATGGCTGACAGCTAATTACTGGGGAGAGTGGAGGTAGACAGGGCTTTAGTTCGTGGGCTGGATGTTACTAGTAGGGACCATGAGGCAGAGAGGGAAGGAGGGAGGGAGGGAGGGAGG